>NW_027493457.1:0-414768 GCF_021521415.1 Bidens hawaiensis | reverse complement strand
GGAAATGGGGCTAGAAAATCACCTGAAATCGGTTACATTCACCATTTACGGGTACTCCTTTCTTTAGCTGTGCGCGTCTAACTATATAACAATTTACACGTATCAATTAACTATCACAACTCATATCACGTTTCTAGTCTAATTATAACCCTCAGCGAACGGGGGTCCGGGGGCAGCGCCCCTGGAATCGGGGGTTCTAGCGGCGGCAGCCCCTAGCAGGGTCCAAGGGGCAGAGCCCCTGGCTGGTGTCGAATTCTAAATCCAGGGACCTTTCTGTCATTATTTCATAGTCTAATTCGTTATCAAATTCTAAATTTCTAATTCGTTATTCAGTTCTTTAACTAATGGGGATTATATAACGAACGAGTCTTTTATAACAAACTGACATTCATCATCATAACGAATTGGACCTTAACGAACTGGTCATCATCTTAAAGAATTGGACCTTAACGAACTGGTCATCATCATAACGAATTGGACCTTAACGAACTGGTCATCATCATAACGAATTAGACTTAACGAACTAGGGTTAGTTCGTCGTTCTTTCATTAACGAATCAATTCATGAATTAAGGCAAGTTCGTTAAACCTCCGTTAACGAATTAGGGTTAGGTCACAGAATGTCAGTACATTCTCTGACATCACCCTAACCTCGTACCCACTTTCTGGCGCCGTAGTCGCCAGAAAAACGGGATCTCGCCGGAAAAGCGAGATCTCGCTTGTTTTCCACTGTTTTTCACAATTTTTCATCCTGTTCGATCCAGATCTGAGCTAGAGTGACCCCTAGGCTCATATTTTGCTCGGTTCATACCCGATTCCACCCGGATCTCATGACTTTAATGGTTTAAAGGTGTCAGCTCGTCGTTTTATGACTAAATCTAGTGGGTTTGGGTCCATACAATATCATACAATCATTACCTCAGGTCGGAAATCAATTCTTCTTCTTGGTTTCGGCTAGAGAAAGAGAGAAATATGAGAGAGAGCTTAAGTGTGTCTTTTGGATGGTGTAAGGAATAGATGAGAATGAGGGATTAAAGGATAATTATGGTTTATATACTATGGGTTTTGGGTCTAAGCCCATAGTCTTTCTTACTAATCCAAGTCCATAACCCGCTTTTATTATTATTATTATTATTATTATTATTATTATTATTATTATTATTCCACTAACTCAATTAATTTACCCGACGTAAGTAATACATTAAATATTATTCCAGAAATTTCGGGATGTTACACGTTAGGTATAAACTGTTAAACACACATGACTAAAAGTTGCAAGTTGAGTAATATATAGTAAAAAATAAATGGAACGCATATGTCCCCAAAACGGCTAAAAATGAGTTATAAGGGGGAGTGAGATACTCACCTGATCGGATGAACGAAATATAAGTGATGATGTGAGAAAGATAAATCTTTTGGGATATACCGGCAAAGATTCATAGTTAGATAATATAATATTAAATTAATTATAAGAGATACAACATGATTTGATGAATTAAGATTTCGATGTGATTTGAGTTATGATTGTGATTATAATATTATAGATTTGAACAATTGATTTATATAGTTAGAATCATTAGTCTTATTAATTATAAATTCATCGATAGTTATTCTTGCTAAAATATATAATTAAATACTTAAATTAAAATAATATAAGATATGCTTGATATAATACAATCTAAATAAATAAACGATTAAATATACAAATTAAATAAAATACTATAATTAATATAAAGTGAGATATGCTTTTAATTATTTGAATAATAAAATACTAGTATATAAATAATAGATAATCATAATAATAATGTGTAATTATTAAAATATAATATATAGTAAGATATAAATAAATATTTTGTTTAAATCCTTCAATGAAAATCTATTTTTTACGTTTATTAAGTATAATATACATACATACATTTACAAAATAGATAAAAGTAAATCCCAATAATAGTGTCGGGTTTTAAATAAAATAACGATGATTTATTATTACTAAAATATACTTATAGTGCATATATATATAATATATATATATATACACACACACGTAAACAAAAGCTTTTAACGAGATTTAACAAGAAACATAAACTCGAAGATGTCGATTTTAATAAAATATGGTTTATTTAATAGCCAATATTAATTTATCATTTATTTAAAATTAATTATAATAATAAATCAAAAACTGAAAAATATATACCTAAAATGCCGGTGGCAGAACTCGAACCCGCGACCACCAGGTCCTAACACACACACAAACCATTTGTTCTAGCGTGATAGATGGTTATAAATTGGAAACAAAACTTAAATATGCACTCTGAGAAACCCAAATTGATTATAAATCCTAGAAAATAAAATTCGTTAATCGGTAAATTGTTTGCTTAAATAATGTTAGGGCTATTGGAATTGGGGTTAAGACGATCAATATACATGCATTAATAACCCAAACCGACAACTCATATATTGAATTGGGGCAGATGATTGCGATGTGTAAAGTTTAATTACTCTTTGGGTTTTGGTCGCTGGGTTACGTAGATAGTGCCAGCTTGTTTAATTGAATTATAAACGACGTTAGATAGTAATTTGAAGTTAGGTCATAGGCGGTTAAAGTAATATACGAAATCATATCTAATTGATCTTATTTTCTTAACTAAATTGACGGTGAGGCCGGATATAGTATAAGGAGTAATGAGGATGATTCAATTTCCATGTTTACGACGAAAATTGTGGTTCAAGACAACACAGTGGGTCACGGGTTTGCTGAAAGGGTCATGGGTTAGGTTTACGGGTAAACGGGTAAGTGGGTTACGATAATATATTTAGGACATATTTGCATCTAGGTCCATGAAGTATAGAGGTTGAAACGAAATATGGTTAAAATGTATTTTAGGGTATAATTTGAATATAAACCAAAGTTATTATATATATATATATATATATATATATATATATATATATATATATTAAACGTAATAAGCAAATATTAATAAATAATATTAACTTGAATGGCGCGATATTTCTTGGTAAAATTTCCGAATATAAAAGTGGGTCGGGTAACAAATATAAATCATAAGTTTGAATACCCAAGTTGTTACATGGCTCTCCTAAACGAACATTCAAATTAAGCCCCTGCGGAGGAATGGTGGATCGATGATTGGCAATTTCAAAATACGTTGAATAACCCCTGTTTTGGTAAAACATTACATGAAGATAACCAAGTATACAAACTTAGATTGTGAGGTTGGATGCTTGAATATGTAAACAAAATTACAAGTAAAGTTGCAAGTGACTCATCGAATTTTAGCGAGGAAAATACCCGTGATCCTTTAGAGGAACTTTGGTAAAAAAAAACCCGGGAGGGGAAAGCTATCCCATACCTTAATATTATTAAGTAAAATGGGTGTTTACAAGTGTTGGAATTTCTTTATAGTTGCTGTGAGTACAATAATGTGTATAGGGGGGGGTATGTGTCTTATGCAATTAAGAGAACTTCTATATATAGTGAAACTAGAATTAACAACCAATAACTAGTAACAATGAGCATTAATTGTCTTGGAGAGGATCTTGGAGCGATTACACATTTGCATATCTTCATCATTAACCGCTTGTAACGTCCTCCAATGTCTCTTATCTTTATTGTTTGACCAAGTCTTCAGCTGGGCATAAATTGTTGATCGTTGCCTACAAGACCAAGTCAAGGGTAAAAAGATAATGATAGTTAATGTAAGGCCCCGTTACAGGTGCCCTACATTTGGACGTTGGATTTACTCATAAACATAGTTCTAAACATCAGAGTTAATTAAAACATTCGCGGAATATTAAAACTTTCATAACATTACAATAATAAGTCATAACATGTCTTAAAACATTCATCGTGTCTTTTAAAATCAAAACATAAAAATAACAAGTCTTCAGATGCCAGACTCTTATTCTTCTGCCATGTGCCCCGCTCAAGACAGCTGCCTGATTCTACTCACCTACGTGCATACTAAAAGTCAGCTACGCTGAGTGAGTTCTAGTTAATCAGGTAACATACAATACGTCCATACACATTCATATATACGCACCCGAAGGTACACATACATACATAGTTCCTTACATTCCTTCGTACGTTCATACTATCATACCTTCCTTCTTTCATTTCATACATACACATATACATTCACAGATATTATTAGGGTCTGTTCCCTGCATTCACGGATATTATTAGGGTCCGTTCCCTACGTTCGCGGATATTATTAGGGTCCGTACCCTACATTCGTGGATATTATTAGGGTCCGTTCCCTTCATTCGCGGATATTATTAGGGCTCGTTCCCTTTCTAACCATACCTTCCATACCTTTCTATACATTCTTAATTACACATACATCATTTGTATATCATACATATATATATATCAATCATATCTTTAAACTATCCCTTGACGGTACATGCAATATCCGAAGATCGTTCATGCATCATCAGGCATTCATTCATATATAATTCATATATGACATACACTTACCATTTAAGGTAAGTGTATTAACTAATCACATCGAGTATGCACACAGCCCCAAAAACATAACAAGAAATGGGGCTAGAAACTCACCTGAATTCAGTTACGTTCACCGTTTATCATTATTCCCTTCTTGAGCTGTGCACGATTAACTGTATAACAATTACACGTATCAATTAACTATCACTATGCATATCATATTTCTAGTTTAATTATTAGCCACAACGAACGGGGTCCAGGGGCAGCGCCCCTGGCAGCAGGGTTCTAGGGGCGGCAGCCCCTAGCGGGGTCCAAGGGGTAGAGCCCCTGGCTGGGGTTAAGCTATAACGAATTAAGCCTAATTCGTTATATAACCTTCCTTAGTTCGTTATCCAGATTCGTCCCTTATTATCATCTGATTCGTCAGTCCAATGACTTGATTCGTTACCTCATTCGTAACGAATTGGCGAGTAACGAATCACCTGATTCATTATCTGGTTCGTTAGCTGATTCATCATTCTGGTTTGTTTCCTAGTTCGTTATCTTAGTATAACGAATGGATAGATTCGTTATCCATTTACACGAATGAGTCCCATTCGTTATGTATGCGTAACGAATTGATCATCCCTAACGAACTACCAACAGTCCTTATCCAGATCTTTGACTATAGGGTCAAAGTCAAAATTGATAAGAACATCCGCAGTCAAACTTATCCAGATCTGCAATTAGCACCTCAAATCTCAACGAAATAACACGAGTTTGGTATCCATGAACTCGTAATCACATTGCCTACAAACCCTAACCATCAAATCAGCCAAACTTTCGTGTTTTAAGTGGTGCGATTTGGGCATATATGTTACGGGTTCTTTAGGTTAGTAATTAACTTATCAATCGTTAGTGGTTTTCAGCAAGAAGCATCACGTTTGGTTCGTTTTTACCATATGTATACAGATCTAAGATTATCTAAATGAATCCGAACCTAAATAAACGAATTTCGATTATAAACGTACCTTAAACGAGTTGAAATACGAACACGAGCTGATCCTTGATGTAGTTTAGGTTCGTTACAACGTTCTAGCACCAATAATCTTGGGTTTTCGCCTTCGGATCTTGACTCGGGTTATAGGATAGTGTTTGTGTGTGTTTTTGATGGTGTAGGCTATGGTGTAGGTGTATAGATAATAATGGAAATGTTTAGGGTTTAAGGGGTATTTATACTCCCTTAAGCCCATGGACCTAAGGCCCATCCCATTTCTTATTCCATCTTCTAAAGTCCAAGCCCACCATCTTATAGTTTATTGTTTAAACCGATACACGACACATTATAAAATAAACGAAATTTATGTTATTAACTCATAATCAAAAGTAGGATGTTACAGTTAATAACGATACTTACTGAGGATCCTGTCTGTCTGTGATCCTGATGCACTGAGAGGATTCTGTCTACCAGGATCCTTGAAATTTCTAACAATTGCCTCCAATATTTACAACTGTAATATGTTTTATACGACTATAGATATTTCAAAATCTTCCAAATAAGGGAGGTGATATGAATCGATTCAATGCGCGGTAAATGAGGCATAATTATTGCTTCTTGGTTACTATTTCATACATATCTTCTCAATCTCCGTTGGTGTTTGCTTGTTCTTTTGTTGCTCTGAAGTGAGTTTTCCTTTTGTCTTTTTTTATTTTCCTTATTGTTTTTGTTGAACCACGGGAAGAAGATGTTTGGTTCTCGCGCTTCTATTTCCAATGTGTTAATAAGTGAAATTGTTGATCAACCTGTTCTTAGGCTTGCAAGCCAAGATAAACGTTCTTTCACATAACTTATCATTGAAACTTTGAAACCTACTCCAACCTTTATCAAAACTGATGTTTTAGAATGTTCGATCCTAGATCCAAATCTTTCATGGTGTCAGGGAAATGGGTTTGCTCTTGCTGCTACCCTTTCAAGATCGGTTTTTCTTCTATGCTTCCCAACATGACCACCAATTTCTCCAAAATTACTAGAGGATGCTACCGCTATGGTGAATCTCTTCCATAAGTATGAAGCCGCTGATAGAAGTTTAAATCCAAATGCCTAAGTGTTGAACTGAGCTCTGAATCTTAGCATTCTCATTTTGCCATGTATCAAGGTAAAGTTCCTACATAATAAGTTAGTATAGATGTGTGAATATATAGTAAGGATATTGACTTGGTTTCATCCTTTTAAGCATGATCTAAGAAGCCTAATCTTGATTTCAACATGGATAGTATCTTCTCCTTAGGTGGCACGGTTATCACGGAAGAGAGACCCACTCCTACAATCTCCAATTCTATGACTCGAAGTAGTCCACTTGTTTCACCTAAACCATACTCAAGCAAGAAGAGGAAAGCACACTATTAAAGATCTGGATCATTGTTATACCCCAACCTACGACGGAAATTGTAACGATTCCGACGAAACCAGGTATACCCTAACCGGTAGACGTTAGTTACGTCATATGTAATGTCGGGTACATGAGTTACCGTGGTAATTATACGAGAATACATGGTTCATTGTATTGATTGTACGTGAATATATAATTCACCGTATTGAATATGCGATCAAACGATCGATAGTTATTGAAACCCGAATGAATCGAGGGTTCAATTATAGACGAGATATATGATATTTAGTGATGTTACGAAGTATTAAAGCTTTGGGATAAGTGGATTAAAGCGCAGAAAAAGGATTTCGATTTAATGGTACGTCGGTACGTTAAACGAAACCTTTATTACCAAACCGAGCAAGAGACGATCGATCAAGCCGAAAAAGATGCACAATTATTAATACTATGATGTTTTAAGTTAATAAATGTCATGGTTTAAGTTTTTAAATCGGTTTTATATAAATTTTATTTTTAAGCCGAAAAAACGACCGTTTTAGCCTCGTTTTAAGCCGAATTAAACGTTTAACCGAAAAACGAACTGAACCAGATTATCCAAAACATTATCCGGATTACGAGTATCCGAATATATGGCCACAAATGAAGATGTGGGTCCCCACCCCACCCTCCAAAGGTCCGATCGGACCACCTCTCCCCACACTTCATTTCATTTTCCTTTTTTTTACAAACATAATCCAACAAACCACCAATTCTCTCAAGTTCTTGAACCAAAACCCGAGACCCTAGCAAGAAAAACCAAGGTAAAGATCGTGTATGTACGTGTTTATGTTCGTTTCTTGAGTTTTCTTTCAAGAAAATGAGGTTTCCAAGTGAAAAAGGGTGAAAACCCGAGATGGAACCGATTCTTGCACGATCAAGTGATGTATACGGGTTATACAAGGGATCTTGGTCCAAGAAAGGAGTTAAACGAATCAAAAACGAATTTTTACGGTTAAATCTTTGTTTTAGTATCATAACCGTAACCATGAAAGAAATGGCTTGATCGTGAGTGTAACTTGCTTGGTATTGTGGTATGTTGTTTGTAGGCTCTGTATTTAGTGGTAGATAAGGCGGAAAGATGAGTTTGTAGCTTGTAGTGGCGGAAAACGAAAGGTATATTCGGTTATGTTCGGTTTTGGGAAATTTGGACAGATTGTTGATGCTTTAGAGTTAGGTCATGAAATTTTACAGAGGTGTTAAACACATGAAAATATGAGTTCTGTGAATATTTGGTGATTTTTGGATAAAGGATGAATATTTGGTGAATTTAATGCTCGGTTTTGGCCAAAAATGGTGAAAAATAGTTAAATATCATGAAAAATTCTGGAAAATTTCAGATAAGGTTTTCATATCATGTATAATTCACACACAAAATTTGAGGTCCTTTGGAGAAGTCTAGGGATTTCTAGCTCGGTTTTAGTAAAAAGGGCATGTAAAAGAAGATTTTGGTTCTGGAAAAATTACAGGGGACTATGTGGATGGTAGGAGACATCCAGGAAAAATTTGGGATTTTTCTAAGATCGTTTGGTATTTACGACATATTTAGTGTTTAAATGGTGTTTAAAAATAGATAAATAAATTTTAAATATAAGAATTAATTCTGGAAATATTTTTATAAAATTCTCCACTGTTTAAAAAGTGATTTGTGCAAAATTTCAAGATCCGAGAGTAAACGGATAATTAATCGTGCTAATTATCAAACTTTTAAAGTTAAAACGCGTAAACCGGTGAAGTTCGCTTAAGCGAGCTGACTGGTGTATAAAAACCCTAAAAATGAACTATTTTCATATAAATGAGTTAAACAAGTAAAAATAAATCATCCGAAAATAATTCGGATGATTTGAGTAATTTTAACCTATTTTAACAGTTTCCGGTACGCCAAAGGCGGAAACGGGTCCCGCGGCCAATCGGGACGTCTAAACCGAGCTATAATTTCACATCTTTAATTAAATTATCAGACAACCACTATTTTCGGGTCGTGTGTGACGAAACTCATTTTTGAAACATAAAAAAAAACGGATAACCGTGCTAGACACGCAAAACGAGGAAAAACGACTAATAGGAGTTGTGACCATGGAACTCTAAACGACATCACAATCTGAGTCCGGAGAAGTGTTTCTGGGTTAACCTTGCCCCCAGAACGGGTACAGTGCTGGGTTAACAGTGCCCCCAGATGTACCGGTTAACTTGGTTAAAGTTATATTAATAATAAGTGTATAGTAACTATCGTAGGGATCATATTACAGATTGGACGTGTTAACTGATAATGATTGTTGTTACCTGCTTGCATGTGCTGAGATGAGTTTCACGAGCCCCTTTTTCTTAATTCTTTTCAAATATTTTCCCGGGGCGGAAAGCATGTTACTATTGAAATGTTTAAATACATACTGAACGCATGGATTTGCGTGTATTTATAAATATTTGATTGTACGGGAATCGTACGGAGTGAGTACAGTACTGGGTTAACAGTGTCCCCAGGGGTTCCTAGAAGTGTTTCCGGGTTAACATTGCCCCCGGAGTGAGTACAGTACTGGGTTAACAGTGTCCCCAGGGGTTCCTAAAAGTGTTTCTGGGTTAACATTGTCCCCGGAGTGAGTACAGTACTGGGTTAACAGTGTCCCCAGATAATATTATATTATGATATGGATTTATCATGGTTTACTAAAATTGTGAAACTCACCAACTATTCGTAGTTGACCCGTTTTCTCACATGCTTTTCAAGTACAATTTAGATGAAGTGATTTCTTACGTGCTAAGTGCTTGATGTGTGTAAGATTTGTGTGCGGGATGTTAGGATACATTATAACAGATAGAATTATGAATCGTATTGTATGATGTGTGTATCACCTAGACGGTAATGAAAGATGAGATAATGTAATTTTGAAGTATATTAATGCATTCAGTTTTCTTTATAAACAATGTGGTTGATATCAGAGGTGTCTGTCGCATCCCGTTTACGTTTCCGCTGCGGTTTGCGGGGTGTTACAGAACTTGGTATCAGAGCCATTGGTTATAAAAGAATTAGGATGTCTTTAAAAGATACCTAAAATATAACCAGTAGCTCAAGTATTATAGGATCTGAATATCAACTAATAATTTATAGTGACGAGGTCTGGATGAACTTGGATGGACAAGTGAGTTGTTATGGTCCGGAACATAATAACAGACTTGTCCGCACGAGGGAATTCAGGGGAAGTCACGGGGTACATTAATAGGTAAAAATGGCAACATATGTGTAAAGTATATAATATTATTTATGTGTGCTAATGTGTATATATATATATACGTGCATATCTTGTGGGTACATGTATTGAGAAATGGGACCCGGATAAGGAACCGGGGGATGAAATAATAAAAGTACCGAGGATGCCGAAATTTCTAAGAGCATCGGTTGATGATGAGTCTGACTTATCGGGTCATAATTATTATAGTACCAAGTTAGATCTCCCGTTTGACATTAACCAGAAATATCTAGTAACCGTCACTCCCAACAAAAATTGATGAATCCCTTACCCTACCAACACCGGTACCGTATATCCTAATAACCCCAGATGTTCACCCGAACCGTCGACCCTCACGTACGGACGGATCCGTACCTGAACCCATTCTTATTACATTAAGGTAAATAAATAAATAAAATAATAGTAATAATAAATTTGATAATAAATCAGCAAATAAAAATAATATATAGAAATATATATGTATTTCTCACTCTCAAACGTATGAGTCATACCACCTCCAGATCGAGAATTACCGATTTCAACGAACCTAGAACGCCTGAGGACATTGACTGAGCAAGTGATAGAGATTCCCATAATAGTAATTAATAATATTTGAAGGCAACCCATGTTGCGCGATTACCTTGAACCTTGCAACTCCCTATGTTATCCTTATATCCGTTAGATGCCTACGCCCATGTATGCTCGAATAGAATGATTACCCATACACAAAGAGGTGTTGGAGTCATTATAGCATAGTTGGTTGTTCGTTCGTAGATGGTATACCGTGTATGCCGGATATACAAATAGACACGGATACTATAACTCCATGGTACGTAATCGTTTGGTGCTCACGGTGAGCATGTATCGGTTATGAAGACATGCAGAAGGATATTGAAATCAAGCCTGTTAAACATTAATCTTTGTTGAGAAAGATCTATACGTCGGTTGGTGACAAGGATTATGAAACATATTTGAACGTTAACCGACGTCAGGTTAAGTCCATATGT
Organism: Bidens hawaiensis; assembly: GCF_021521415.1. NCBI lineage: Eukaryota > Viridiplantae > Streptophyta > Magnoliopsida > Asterales > Asteraceae > Bidens > Bidens hawaiensis. The sequence goes on along the minus strand of NW_027493457.1, from coordinate 403,665 downwards.
TATTATATTTGTGGGACATATATATTAGATACTGATATGTGTAATATGTATGATAATATTTGGTGTGTATGTGTACCTGCTGTCATGATTGAGCTGGTAAAGAGTTATACGGTGAGATTAGTATTGATTACTGCGTACGGGATGAGTACGGCAGAATGACATAAAAAGAGTAACTCCAATGATGGAGATTGATATGATTCAGTTGATTGCTCAAAGATAGCAGATGATGATACCGAATGTCGTATCATAGATCACTGCTAGTGTTGATGCAAATGTGATCGCAAGATTGTAGATCGAGCAATCACATGAATATGAATATTTCAATTCTTGGTGGTATTACTAAAAGTGATAATGTTCCACCGAATACTATTATGACTACAAGTATTAGTTATAAACTAAACATGAATAGTAGTCGTAATGAATTAGATCCGGTATGAAAGATATGTCTGTTGATTGTGTTAAGGAAATTATTAATAGTTTACTGATGGTAAAGGGAGGAATAGATTAGCGAGTGGATAGAAAAGATCGAAATGGTTAAGGATATTGGTATGAGTCTAGAACATTGTGTAGTGAAATATGCTACAGATATGTTGGTAGATTATGTTGTATCGTGATGGAACACGATGGTACAAAATTATAGTTAGAAAATTGTTACTCAGATGTTATGGTCGGAATTTAAAATTCTTGTGCTAGAACACTTTTATTCGAGTAATTAAGTTCAGAGATTGGAAACTGAGCTATGAAAGGTAGAAATGTTGTGTGCTGATCACTTGGAACACGCTAATCGTTTGAAGGAATTGTCATGTCTGGTAACATGGCTAATTACTCCTGAAACTAAGCGAAGTGAGCGCAATATTGGGGACTAACTCCATCGATAAAGAGTATAGTCAATCCTGTAAAATATACAACCTTTGAAAGGGTTGTATCGCAAGCCATCATTGATATATTTTACTCTATGGGAAGTGGACTGGAAGGACGTTAGGTGAGACGTCGAGTAATAAGGAAGAGAAATGATAAAGGTATAGTGCAAGATAGGCTTTGAATAAGTAGGTATGTCCTACAACCCAGAATTATACTAAGACTAGTTCTGGTGTGAAAACATGAACCACATGAAGGGTCCTGCCCTAACTGTGGAAAAATATGGTTATCAGCAGGAAGAAGAATGTCGAGTGATAGTAGACCACGGGTGTGGTAAAGATGGACGTAATGCCCCATTTGTAGAACCAATTGAAGCCATGTGAAACGGCAACCCCAACCTATTCATGTACAACCACTCCGAACCCAACAACTTCAATAACAATCCATCCGAAGAAATCAAATTATGCCAAACAGTTGTACTTGCTATGAATGTGGCAGTGCAGAACGTTTCAAGAGAGATTGCCCAAAGTTGAACCAAGGTGTCGTGGAAGATGAACCTCATGACAAGCATCAACCTCTGATCAAGCAAGGAGCCGTGCTTTTGTGAGTAATTCAAATAAAGCACGTCATGATCCAAAAGTGGTATTAAGTACGTTGTAGTTTTAAATCAATAGGCTTCAGTGATATTTTTACGGTCGTCGATAGAAGTTAGTTCCTGCTAACCTCCTACCCTTTGGAAAGATACCGATTAGTGAAACTATAGAACCCTATACTGTAGAATCGCTAACGGCAAATCCCTAATGGTTAACTAAATTGTTCGGAATTGTCCTATTATTCTGAACGATCAACCTTTCCTTATTGACCTACGACCAGTAAAGTAAAGAAGTTTTGACGTAATAGTTAGCATGGATTGGCTAACTCAACATGAAGCTGAAATCAAATATGAAAAGAAGATGATTAGAAGATCTCCTTCGGACGATGAAGTGATTTGATACAGAGAAAAGTGTACGGTATTATGTTACCACTCTAATCTCATCTTGAGATGTTATAATATTTACGACAAGAGGACGTGGTGTATTTAACAAACGCGATTGCCAAAGTATTTAAAAGAAAACATATAGAAGATATCCCGATGGTACGCGAATTTCCACAAGTTTTCCCAGAAGAACTTCCTGGAATACCGCCAACCCGACAGGTCGAATTCAGAATCGATTTAATACCTTAAGCTGGCCCTGTTGCTAAAGCATCTTACCGACTTGCATCAACTGAAATGCAAGAATTATTGGATGAAGGTTTTATACGATCTAGTTAGACACCATGGGGTGCACCAGTGTTAATTGGGAAATGAAGGACGGAAGTGTTAGGATATGTGTTGATTAGGGAGAATTGAATAAAGTGACGATCAAGAATAGGTATTCACTTCTTCGAAGTAAATGATCTGTTTAACCAACTGCAAGGGGCGATTTATCTTTAGAAAATTGATCTTGTATATAGTTATCACCAAATGAAAAATCCAATAGGAGGACGTTGCAGTAACGGTGTTTCGGACTCGCTACGGCCATTATGAATTCTTATTCATGTCGTTCGGGTTAACAAGTGCGCAGGCAGTATTCATGGAACTCATGAATCGAGTCTGTAAACCTTACTTTGACAAATTTGTCATAGCATTCATTGATGATATTTTGATATATTCGCAACGTAAAGAAGAGCACGAACGACAGTTAAGGAAAATTGTGGAAGTGTTAAAGCAAGAGGAGTTATACGAGAATTTTTTGAAATGTGACTTTGAATACAGAAAGCATAATCCCTTGGTCATGTTGTAAAGCAACAAGGATTTCACAAAGATTCAAATAAGATAGAAACCATTAAAATTGGCAGTCACCCAAGGCACCAAAGGGAATGCGCCAATCTTTAGGACTAGCCGGAGGCTATCAGCGGTTTATTGAAGAATTTTTAGCATTACCCAACTCATAATCCTTTGTACGACGCAAATGTACAAATTTTATAGATGATAAGAGACCGCAGTCTCATACTCATCGAAGATGGGTTGAGTTGTTAAGCGATTATGACTGTGACATCCGTTATCACCCCGGCAAGGCTAATGTCATAGCCGAAGCCTTGAGTAGGAAAGATCGGGTTAAGCCACTGCGAGTGCGAGTGCTGGGGATGATAGTCCAGTCGAATCTTTCGGACCTGATTCGAGTCGCTCAACGTGAGACGTTGAAAGAGGAACAATTGGAAAAGGAGGAACTTTACGGCAATGAGAAGAACTTCGAACAACGCGTGGACGAAATTCTCTACTTCAAAAAAAAATTGGGTTTGGATCCCGACCCTCCATGACCTTCGTGAATTAATCATGGACGAAGCGCATAGATCGAAATAATCCATACATCCGGGATCGGATTTGACTATTGATGATACGGATATCTGAAAGGATTTTTATTAATGGTCGAGTTTGGAGAAAGATATGGTTACGTGTGTTGGTGAATATTGAGTTATGCAAGAGATAAGGCTGCACACCGAAAACCCTAGGGAACGCCACAACGACAGAAAATTCGCCAATGATAGTGGGAATAAATTACAATGAATTCTTGCCTAAATTCCTGATGGTGAAATGGTATCTCATCGTGGAGTGTCATTTTCAATTATCTCAGATCAAAATAGTCATCCTACTTCCATTATTGGAAGGCGGGGAAGGAAGCATCGAGAGCTTGAAGCTTTTTATGGGTGAAGTAATTATCACCAATTTGTTAAATTGAAAATGGGCGTCAATCAAGCCATAAGATTTGAATTGATTCGAGAAACAACCAATCAGATTTATAATATTTAAGACAAGTTGAAAGCAGCGCGTGATTGGCAAAGGGTTTATGCCAACGTTCAAAGGAAACCATTGTCCCTGAATAGAGGTGACAAGGCATTTTAAGGCATCACCTTAGAGAGAGGTGATATGAGGTTTGGCAAAACCGAAAATAGCTTCTTAATAAATTGGACCCCATGAGAACTATCTCCATGGTTGGTCATTTAGTTTATCGATTAAAGTACTCTAGGGGCTAAGTACTATACAGGATATTTTGCCATGTATACGGATTGAAAAGTGCCTAAGCGATGAGGCAACGAAAGTACTAGTAATAGAGGTACTCATAGAAGACATGCTTGATATCATAACTAATTCCGTAGAGATAGTAGACGGGGAAAAACTAAACAGTTTGGACATACCAAGCTTTATTAATTAAAATTAAGTGGAATTCACAGCGAGGACCAGATTATACTTGGTAACGCGAGGGTGAATTCTGAAGGAAAAAACCCCCCACCTTTCTCTCGAAAGGAGATAGAGGGCGTGTAAAATTTCGAGGACGAAATTTCTTAACAGGGGGAGAATGTAACGATTCCGACGAAACCAGGTATACCCTAACCGGTAGACGTTAGTTACGTCATAAGTAATGTCGGGTACATGAGTTACCATGGTAATTATATGAGAATACATGGTTCAATGTATTGATTGTACGTGAATATATAATTCACCGTATTGAATATGCGATCAAACGATCGATAGTTATTGAAACCCGAATGAATCGAGGGTTCAATTATAGACGAGATATATGATATTTAGTGATGTTACGAAGTATTAAAGCTTCGGGATAAGTGGATTAAAGCGCAGAAAAAGGATTTCGATTTAATGGTACGTCGGTACGTTAAACGAAACCTTTATTACCAAACCGAGCAAGAGACGATCGATCAAGCCGAAAAAGATGCACAATTATTAATACTATGATGTTTTAAGTTAATAAATGTCATGGTTTAAGTTTTTAAATCGGTTTTATATAAATTTTATTTTTAAGCCGAAAAACGACCGTTTTAGCCTCGTTTTAAGCCGAATTAAACGTTTAACCGAAAAACGAACTGAACCAGATTATCCAAAACATTATCCGGATTACGAGTATCCGAATATATGGCCACAAATGAAGATGTGCGTCCCCACCCCACCCTCCAAAGGTCCGATCGGACCACCTCTCCCCACACTTCATTTCATTTTCTTTTTTTTTACAAACATAATCCAACAAACCACCAATTCTCTCAAGTTCTTGAACCAAAACCCGAGACCCTAGCAAGAAAAACCAAGGTAAAGATCGTGTATGTACGTGTTTATGTTCGTTTCTTGAGTTTTCTTTCAAGAAAATGAGGTTTCCAAGTGAAAAAGGGTGAAAACCCGAGATGGAACCGATTCTTGCACGATCAAGTGATGTATACGGGTTATACAAGGGATCTTGGTCCAAGAAAGGAGTTAAACGAATCAAAAACGAATTTTTACGGTTAAATCTTTGTTTTAGTATCATAACCGTAACCATGAAAGAAATGGCTTGATCGTGAGTGTAACTTGCTTGGTATTGTGGTATGTTGTTGGTAGGCTCTGTATTTAGTGGTAGATATGGCGGAAAGATGAGTTTGTAGCTTGTAGTGGCGGAAAACGAAAGGTATATTCGGTTATGTTCGGTTTTGGGAAATTTGGACAGATTGTTGATGCTTTAGAGTTAGGTCATGAAATTTTACAGAGATGTTAAACACATGAAAATATGAGTTCTGTGAATTTTTGGTAATTTTTGGATTAAGGATGAACATTTGGTGAATTTAATGCTCGGTTTTGGCCAAAAATGGTGAAAAATAGTTAAATATCATGAAAAATTCTGGAAAATTACAGATAAGCTTTTCATATCATGTATAACTCACACACAAAATTTGAGGTCCGTTGGAGAAGTCTAAGTAGGGTTTTCGGTTAAACGAGTTCTAGGGATTTCTAGTTTGGTTTTAGTAAAAAGGGCATGTAAAAGAAGATTTTGGTTCTGGAAAAATTACAGGGGACTATGTGGATGGTAGGGGACATTCAGTAAAAATTTGGGATTTTTCTAAGATCGTTTGGTATTTACGACATATTTAGTGTTTAAATGGTGTTTAAAAATAGATAAATAAATTTTAAATATAAGAATTAATTCTGGAAATATTTTTATAAAATTCCCCACTGTTAAAAAGTGATTTGTGCAAAATTTCAAGATCCGAGAGTAAACGGATAATTAATCGTGCTAATTATCAAACTTTTAAAGTTAAAACGCGTAAACCGGTGAAGTTCGCTTAAGCGAGCTGACTGGTGTATAAAAACCCTAAAAATGAACTATTTTCATATAAATGAGTTAAACAAGTAAAAATAAATCATCCGAAAATAATTCGGATGATTTGAGTAATTTTAACCTATTTTAACAGTTTCCGGTACGCCAAAGACGGAAACGGGTCCCGCGGCCAATCAGGACGTCTAAACCGAGCTATAATTTCACATCTTTAATTAAATTATCAGACAACCACTATTTTCGGGTTGTGTGTGACCAAACTCATTTTTGAAACATAAAAAAAAACGGATAACCGTGCTAGACACGCAAAACGAGGAAAAACGACTAATAGTAGTTGTGACCATGGAACTCTAAACGACATCACAATCTGAGTCCGGAGAAGTGTTTCTGGGTTAACCTTGCCCCCAGAACGGGTACAGTGCTGGGTTAACAGTGCCCCCAGATGTACCGGTTAACTTGGTTAAAGTTATATTAATAATAAGTGTATAGTAACGATCGTAGGGATCATATTACAGATTGGACGTGTTAACTGATAATGATTGTTGTTACCTGCTTGCATGTGCTAAGGTGAGTTTCACGAGCCCCTTTTTCTGAATTGTTTTCAAATATTTTCCCAGGGCGGAAAGCATGTTACTATTGAAATGTTTAAATACATACTGAACGCATGGATTTGCGTGTATTTATAAATATTTGATTGTACGGGAATCGTACGGAGTGAGTACAGTACTGGGTTAACAGTGTCCCCAGGGGTTCCTAGAAGTGTTTCCGGGTTAACATTGCCCCCGGAGTGAGTACAGTACTGGGTTAACAGTGTCCCCAGGGGTTCCTAAAAGTGTTTCTGGGTTAACATTGTCCCCGGAGTGAGTACAGTACTGGGTTAACAGTGTCCCCAGATAATATTATATTATGATATGGATTTATCATGGTTTACTAAAATTGTGAAACTCACCAACTATTCGTAGTTGACCCGTTTTCTCACATGCTTTTCAAGTACAATTTAGATGAAGTGAGTGCTTACGTGCTAAGTGCTTGATGTGTGTAAGATTTGTGTGCGGGATGTTAGGATACATTATAACAGATAGAATTATGAATCGTATTGTATGATGTGTGTATCACCTAGACGGTAATGAAAGATGAGATAATGTAATTTTGAAGTATATTAATGCATTCAGTTTTCTTTATAAACAATGTGGTTGATATCAGAGGTGTCTGTCGCATCCCGTTTACGTTTCCGCTGCGGTTGCGGGGTGTTACAGAACTTGGTATCAGAGCCATTGGTTATAAAAGAATTAGGATGTCTTTAAAAGATACCTAAAATATAACCAGTAGCTCAAGTATTATAGGATCTGAATATCAACTAATAATTTATAGTGACGAGGTCTGGATGAACTTGGATGGACAAGTGAGTTGTTATGGTCCGGAACATAATAACAGACTTGTCCGCACGAGGGAATTCAGGGGAAGTCATGGGGTACATTAATAGGTAAAAATGGCAACATATGTGTAAAGTATATAATATTATTTATGTGTGCTAATGTGTATATATATATATATACGTGCATATCTTGTGGGTACATGTATTGAGAAATGGGACCCGGATAAGTAACCGGGGGATGAAATAATAAAAGTACCGAGGATGCCGAAATTTCTAAGAGCATCGGTTGATGATGAGTCTGACTTATCGTGTCATAATTATTATAGTACCAAGTTAGATCTCCCGTTTGACATTAACCAGAAATATTGTATGATGTGTGTATCACCTAGACGGTAATGAAAGATGAGATAATGTAATTTTGAAGTATATTAATGCATTCAGTTTTCTTTATAAATAATGTGGTTGATATCAGAGGTGTCTGTCGCATCCCGTTTACGTTTCCGCTGCGGTTGCGGGGTGTTACAGAATTGTCGGGGCGTGAGCTGATTGCTCACAGCTCTCAAGGATCCAACAAAGTTCAGATAAACAAGATACACAATTTAATAGATAAAAAAATAAGACAAAAATCTAGATTTATATCTTGTTTCTTCTCTCTAATATTCAACCCTAGGTTTCTTCAATCAAGCTTGATAATCAAATCACACGATGACCTGCATATACGTTAAAAATACAACAATTTTGTCAACACTAGTTTGAGTGAGTAAATCACCAGATTTTCATGATTATATAATAATAATATAAAAGGCAAATTGTGTCAAGTGAGATAAGCAATTTAACCATGAGCAAGTAAATAATGATGTCGGTAAACTCAATGTCAGATGAGTTGAACGATGGCTAACACGACGGGCGTATGGTCATTCTCGACAGAGAATATGTTGGACCTCTTTGACATGTATTAAAGTAAAGCATATAACAAGTTAAGTATAAATTGTTAAACACACATGACTATACAATTGCAAGTTTGAGTATTAAATAGTAATACAATAAATAGAACGCACATGTCCACAAAACGGTTAAAAATGAGTTAAAAAGAGGGGAGTGAAATACTCACCTTAGCAATAAGCAAACGAATAAATTCGTTAAGAATGATAAGAGAATAAACGTTACACTCGAGATGATTCAACGGAAAGTACTAAAGAATAATAATCGAAGGAAAACTATAGATCAAAATAATGAACAAAATATTAATAATGACTCGAGATTGAGAGTTTTTAAAATAATTGTTTTAAAGACTACTTTTATAAAGATAAATAAAATATATAATCACATAATAAATCCTTTTAATTATAAACATTATTTTTTAAAGGTTGTACTAAACAATATAAAGATATAATTATTTTTTTTATAACAATGTATTGACCGCATAATTATGTATTTTATATTTACAAGAAAACCTTTTAAAATCTTTTTTATAAATAAAACTTTTAACAATTCTAATAACTATTACAAGAAAACCTTCTTCATTGCCTCCTTAAGTTCTTCCCAAGGCATGGATACAACCAAGTCAGACCCTTGGTCAGCCCTCAGAGCATTCCACCAGATGAAAGCTCGGCCCTCAAATTTGCTCGAGGTATATTTAGTCCGTTTGGCATCCGGACATTCACAGTGGATGAAGACATTTTCCACCTCCTTAAACCATTGCAGCAACACGGTGGCGTTTTCAGGAAGTTGCGGAAGTCATAGTTTTTTGGTGCCGCAAAAGTGGCATATCCGTTGGAGTTGAGGCTTTGGATTTGAGTGATAATGGTAGGAATAGCAGCAGCAAACTCCTTTGTGATTCCAGCAGCCAAGCGACGATCTTGAGAACTAGAAGAACGTTGATGACAACGGTGGTTTCTTAGTGAAGACATTCTATAAGGACCAAAAATGTATATTTATAAGATGAATGGTAAGTTGGGGAAATCATTTAAATAATAGAAGAAACTTTTTCGAATAGAGAAATATCATAAGGGATAAAAGTAAAATATTTTATGGTAGGGGTACATTGTGTAGATATTTATGAGTTGATGTAATAAAATGATTAATGCATGATAACTAGAGGAGGTCAGTTTAAGAGTTAAAATTTAATTTATTCAGTTAAATTAACAAATAATTAACGAAACAAGGTTTGTGTGTTGGCCTCCCATAAGCTTTCCATGACAGTTTGAATGGCCGAATGAACTAACGAATAAAAACAACTGAGTTTGACAGCCCATGAGCGTTACATGACATTTTAACTGTCCCAACTAATTAACAAATTAACAATACAATAGAGTTTGTAGGACCATGATCGTTACATGGCGTTTTAACTGATCAAACTAAATAACGAATAAACGAGAGAAAAATATAAGTAGTTTGTGCATCCCGTGAACCACCACGTTTGATGAACCCCAACAAAAACATTCAAAACAAGATGAGAAACATATAGTCTGAGTGCCCATGGATACCATGGATTTTTCACCCCACTAACCATTTAAATAACATAACACATTAATCGGAAAAGCCGAATTTAGACACTAACCATCGTGAATTCGGTTTCAAAACAACCTGAGGTTTCGGTCGTATGACAGTTGTGTTCTGGATTTGGCCTTTAAGCTTGAGTACTGTGGCCATGTTATCCTCTAGGTAAGGAATAACGTCTTACCTAGGGTTCTCAGAGCTGGTTTACCAAGACCCAACTCACAGTACTCTCCCCATTCTAGTTACAACGGGAACTTGTCATACCACCTAGCCTTAAGGTGTAGAGTAAAAACAAAAGTAGGGAATTCTTAAGAAATTTCCCAAAAATAAAAGGCAATCTAATTTAAGAAAAATTTTCTTTGAAGGTTGAGGCATAGCCTCAGAGTTGTGTGTGTGCATAACAATACAATAATAAATAATAAATAATTAATTATCTAATAAAACTGTAAACAATTAATTTGAACACATAAGGCAAACAGATAAGCACGTATGGTGATCATAAGCATTTTACTAAGGCACCAATAACGACCTATCTTAAACATTCGGCTTTGATACTAATCTGTCACACCGGGCGTGAGCTGATTGCTCACAGCTCTTAAGGTACAAATATGCAATAACTAGAATTATAATATCTATTATTCAAATTCAAAGGATCCAACAAAGTTCAGATAAACAAGATACACAATTTAATAGATAAACAAATAAAACAAAAATCTAGATTTATATCTTGTTTCTTCTCTCTAATATGCAGCCCTAGGTTTCTTCAATCAAGCTTGATAATTAAATCACACGATTACCTGCATATGCGTTAAAAATACAATAATTCTGTCAACACTACGTTGAGTGAGTAAATCACCAGATTTTCATGATTATATAATAATAATATAAAAGGCAAACTGTGTCAAGTAAGATAAGCAATTTAACCATGAGCAAGTAATAATGATGTCGGTAAGCCCGATGTCAGATGAACTGAACGATGGCTAACACGACGGGCGTATGATCATACTAGACAGAGAATATGTTGGAACTCTCTGACATGTATTCATGTAAAGCATATAACAAGTTAAGTATAAATTGTTAAACACACATGACTAAACAGTTGCAAGTTTGAGTATTAAATAGTAATAAAATAAATATAACGCACATGTCCCCAAAACGGTTAAAAATTAGTTAAAAAGAGGGGAGTGAAATACTCACCTTAGCAATAAGCAAACAAATAAATGCGTTAAGAATGATAAGAGAATAAATGTCAAACTTGAGATGATTCAACGGAAAGTCCTAAAGAATAATAATCGAAGGAAAACTACAGATCAAAATAATGAACAAACTATTAATAATGACTCGAGATTGAGAGTTTTTAAAATAATTGTTTTAAAGACTATTTTTATAATAGTAAAATAAAATATATAATCACATAATAAAACCTTTGTAATTATAAATATTATTTTTTCAGGTTGTACTAAACAATATAAAGATATAATTATTTTTTTTATAACAATGTATAGACCACATAATTATGTATTTTATATTTAAAATAAAACATTATAAAATCTTTATAATAAATAAAACCTTTAACAATTCTAATAACTATTACATACATACATACATACATACATACATACATGTTAGGCCATGATTTTTATACTTAGGATCCTTTATCCTTAACTATCTTATGGATAGTTTATCCTTGAAATATATGTCAGGGTATAAAGGATCGACGATCCTCGGTATTGTTTGTTTACTAATGATTGCGTTTAGTATGGTGATGTGTTAGACAGGTGTATCAACTTCAAGACGAATTTGCACCAATTATCCTCATGGAACATCTTATAGCTGGGATATGGATATAGGATCCTAATTCAACATAGCTGATTATGGACGAACTCTCTAGAAGGTTGAAGTTTAAATATCATCAACGGTTGTGTGACTCGTTCTTCTGCTTTTTTCGCTACTGGATGGCAACTGGCACGTGGTCAAAGGTCATGGAGCGGCTAAGTGGAAGACTTCCGGATAGATAGGAAATGTTGTTATTGATATTTTCTTATTTATTCGAGTAATGATCAAATAGGAAACACACATGTATTCACACACACATTAGAGCAGAAACGAATACTCTCTCTATACACTAGCTTTCGTTGTAATCTTGATCATATACTCCAAAAACATTTGTAATCGCTTTTTGTTCATTAAAAAACTCGACGGTGATAGTTTTCACCGTCCGGGGGTTTTTTGTGCCGGAGACCGAGATAACCATATACTCATCGACCAAAGGTTACCTTGTTGATCTTTGACTAAAATACTTCGACCAAGGATTATATTATTAATCATTGACCGGAGCTATTTTACCAACGATTACCTTGATAAGTTTTGACCGAAGTAAGACTATCTTGGTTAAGGGCTTTTTCCCTCGTAATCACATCTTTGTGTTCACCAATATTACGCTCATACACTTGTCATTATCAAGGTAGCACCTCACCTCACATAACAGATTTGGATACTTGATCCTTAGCTGATTTTTGTCCAAAACAATTTGGCGCCCACCGTGGGGCGATTGGTGCTTTAATCCATATTATTCTCATCAAGATTCATTTTTCCATACCCTGAACACTCACAATGGCCTCTCAATCCACCTCTGCTTCATCAAATATGCCGGCTACGGTCCCTGCCTCATCGAGGACTTTGCCACCGATGCCTCCGCCAATCACGGGAACGCAACGACCTGCTGTTGCTGGAAGCAAGGCGCAACTACCAGTCTTCCAGAGCTTAAAAACCGCTGCTGCGACCCCGGTGGTTAGTACTAACAGTGGTGTTTCATCTATGTTTTCGCAGATTAAAGCATACATGGAGCAGCAGAACAAGACCAACCAAAGGATCCTCCGTGAGATAGAAGTTCTCAGGAAGAACAAGAGGCCAGCCGAGGATCTCACCCCCTTGATGCCCAGGATGCTGGATTTTAGCAGTTCGGAGTCCATGGCACAGTTCTCACAAGGATCATCCATCCCTCGACCAGGGTCCATAGATCAACAGGTTCAAGGATCCTCAATGTTTCAACCAGGATCCTCTATCCTTCAACAGAGGCCTGTGAGTCAACAAGCTCAAGGGTTCTCGTTAGATCAGCCAATGCCACCTAACTTCCATCAAGGATCCATGGGTCAGCAAAGCCAAGGATCCTTATATTATCGACAAGGGTCAACCTTCTCTCCGCCAGGATCTACTGGAGCGTATCCTCTGCGAGGATCCTTCTTTCAGTTGCAAGGATCCTCAGGAGTCCAACAGCAACGATCCTCCGAAGTCCACGAAGGGGATATAATCCCCATGCAGACTATAGCTTTTGGAGGACCCACTTCGATTGCCGACTCCTCTTATCCCAGATACTCGTTTGGAATACCAAACTCCACCCAGCAGAGAGGTAACTGGTACGATCCTATATCTTTTGATACTAACCATGTTCCCATGCAGGATTCAGGTATCAACCAGGCCATGGCCAGGGAGTTACAAAAGCTAAAGGATATGATATCCAGTGTTCCGGGAGTGATACGTCCAATCCCTGAAATACCGGAGGGGAGTCACAAATTATCCAGGTTCGCTCCTCCCATATGTGATGCTGAAATTCCGAAGCGGTTCCAAACCCCCAACATGAAGACGTATGATGGGAGCACCGATCCTGAGGAACATGTTGCCCAATATCGAGAAAAAATGGAAATTAATCCTGTTCCTGAATGGCTCAAAGAGGCTTGCCTTTGTAAAGGATTTGGAGCAACACTAACGGGAGCTGCACTAAAATGGCTGCTAAGTCTCCCCCCTTTCTTGGTTACATCTTTCACTCATTTAGTTAATTTTTTTAACACTCAATTTTCCTGTAGTCGAAAATTTGAGAGGTTGACCAGTGATTTATATCGTGTTGTTAAACCTAGTGATGAATCCCTTAGGGATTTTGTTACCAGGTTTGGCAAGGAGGCTCTAGAAATCCCAAACCTTGATATGACTACTGCTCTTGAAGCATTCAAGATGAGAATTCAAAAGAGCTCCCCTTTTTATGATGATTTAGTGATGACTCCATGCAGGACATTAGATGAAGTCAGAAGCAGGGCATTAATGTACACTTAGAAGAAGATAAAAAGATCCAGGATCGTCTCGTGGGACAAACGAAACCAGAAACTCCCGAAAAGAATAAAGGATCATGGAACAGGAACAACAATTCAAAGCCATACGCCAAGTTCAACAACCAGAACGTACGGGCAGTTGGAGAAGGAGATGACGATGAAGACTATCCTTGCATCTCTGACTATTGTTTCTCTGTAGATACTCATGGCTTGATTTGTGCCATGAAGGATCTGGGAGAAAAAGCAAGGTGGCCCCGAAAGAATGAAAATGTTGTCGGCTTCAAAGACAAGTCTAAGTGGTGCGCCTTCCACGAAGATTTCAGCCATGCGACAGACGAGTGCATCGCCTTAAGAAAAGAAACCGGGTACCTCTTGAGCAAGGGTCACTTTTAAGAACTCTTGGGAAGGAAGAAATTCAAGATCCAGGATCTTGAAGATCTTCCGCAGAAAGCAACACCACCACTACCGGATGCTCATGTGATCAACTTCGTCTCCAGAGACTACGAACTATTTCAAGATTCTTGTGCTATCAAAGAAAGTCCCATAGAAGAATTTGAGTTGGATGATGAAAGAAGACCACTCATCCCCACCACTCGAGTGACCGATCAAAGAATCTTTCCTAATTCAAGGATCCAGGATCCTCAACAAGACAAGCCAGATGTGCAAGCAATTAATTTCATCTTGGGAGGTTCAGACATATGTGGAACTTCTTTCTCTGCAGCAAAAAGATTCGCCAAGGAAATCAAGATGGATAACGGAGATCATACGATAGTGTCAACCACATTAACAACAGACAAAAGAATCTTCTTCGACGAGGAAGAAAAGCTGAACATTCAGGATCCCCATCATGACGGTTTGATTAATACTTTATTTATCTCTAACCATTATGTGCGCAGGATCCTAGTGGACGGTGGCAGCTCGGTCAACATAATCCAACATGATGTCCTCAAGAAGATGAACATCCCGGATTCAGAAATCATTCCTAGGACATCGGTGCTGGTCGGCTTCAGTGGCGAAACTAAGAAGACATTGGGGGACATCAGCCTGCCAATTTATATTGAAGGGTTAATTTCATATCAAAAGTTTTGTGTTATAGTTAACCTTTCCTGTTGCAATGTTATTTTAGGTAGGCCCTGGCTCCACGGAATGAAAGCAGTAGCCTCAACGTATCACCAATGTATCAAGCTACCTACCCCTTGGGGAGTCGTGAAGATAGTGGGTGATCAAGAGGAGGCCAGAAACTACTATTCTTCATCAATGAAGCCAGCAACCAAGCAAACTATAGCATAGCAACTACAACAACATCCTAGGAACGTGCTGGAAGCTCGGGAGAAAGGCCTCAAAGAAGTAGCATTAGACCCCGAAGATCCAGAGATAAAAGTATTCCTAGGATCCAGTATCCCCAGAAAAATCGAGGAGGATATAATATCCTTCTTAGGGCGAAGAAGATCTACTTTTGCCTTCAAGGACTCCGACATGACAGGTATTTCGAAAGAGGTAATTACTCATAAACTCGGCCTTGATTTATCTGTTAAACCCGTCCATCAGAAGCGAAGAAAATTCGCTCCTGAGAGGAACAAGATCATACAAGAAGAAGTTGAAAAACTTCTTAAGGCCGGTATGATCAAAGAAGTTCAATACCCTAGATGGCTAGCTAATGTGGTCGTTGTTTCAAAAAAAAAAAATGGAAAGTGGAGGGTGTGTGTCGATTTCACGGATTTAAACAAGGCATACCCTAAGGATCCTTTCCCATTACAACATATAGATGCCATGGTAGATGCAACGGCTGGACATGAAATGCTGACCTTTATGGATGCTTCTTCTGGATTCCAACAAATTCAGATGGAACCATCTGATCAAGAGGACACAGCGTTCATGACCCCAACCGACATATATTGTTATACTGCTATGCCGTTTGGACTAAGAAATGAAGGAGCAACTTACCAAAGACTAGTCAACATGATGTTCAAGGATCAATTGGGCAAGACTATGGAGGTATACATAGATGATACGGTGGGAAAGTCGAAGAAGGCAGAGGATCACCTCAGGGACCTCGAGGAAGCATTCAATATCCTTGACCAGTATAACATGAAACTAAATCCTTCCAAATGCCACTTCGGAGTTAAGGCTGGAAAGATTCTAGGACATATGGTCACAAAGAGAGGAATTGAAGCAAGCCCAGAGCAGATCAAAGCTATTGTCAATCTCAAATCTCCTGCAAATGCCAAAGACGTCCAGAGACTCACCGGAAGAATAGCAGCCCTGAATAGGTTCATCTCAAGATCCTCCGAGAAGTGCAAAGACTTCTATGATATCCTCAGAAAGAACAAGAAGTTTGAGTGGACTAAAAAGCATGAAGCTGCGCTTACAGCCCTGAAGGATTACTTATCCTTAGCTCCGGCTCTGATGAAGCTTGTGGATGGAGAATCCTTGTATCTATATCTTGCTGTTTCAGGAAATGCAGTGAGTGCAGTCTTGGTAAAAGATCATGAAGGTAAACAACATCCCGTATACTATGTAAGTAAAAGTCTTTTAGATGCAGAGTCCAGGTATTCCCATTTAGAAAAGCTAATTCTTGCACTTATTATGGCTTTTACTAAATTGAGACATTATATTGAAACTCACTCTATTATTTTGAGAATCAACTATCCTGTAAAGAATGTTCTTAAAAAACCAAAGCTATCAGGTAGAATGGCTAAGTGGGCTATAAAGTTAAGTGCATATGATATACAATACGAGCCAAGAACAACAATCAAGTCTCAAGCATTAGCGGACTTTGTGGCTGATTTCACTAGTGATCTACAAAAAGAAGCTGACTTGGAAGTGCAACAACTAGAAAAGACCAAGGATCCTTGGATACTCTTCACAGATGGAGCATCCAACGAGAGAGGAACAGGATTAGGGATCCTACTGA
The DNA here is from genome assembly GCF_021521415.1 of Bidens hawaiensis. NCBI lineage: Eukaryota > Viridiplantae > Streptophyta > Magnoliopsida > Asterales > Asteraceae > Bidens > Bidens hawaiensis. The sequence goes on along the minus strand of NW_027493457.1, from coordinate 386,799 downwards.
AATCGCCACAGGGGGACATATTACCCCAGTCCATAGCCTGTGAGTTCCAGGCAACAAACAATGAAGCAGAGTACGAAGATTTAATCACAGGTTTGCAATTAGCCAAAAGCATGAGGATCAGGTATTTTCAAGTTTATGTTGATTCTTTATTGATAACTAACCACTTTAAAGGTGAAAAACTAATGAAGTATTTAGATGTTGTGAAGGAATTGTCTAAATCCTTCGAAATATTTAGTATTACACAGGTACCGAGGGAAGAAAACGCTGGGGCAGATGCCTTAGCAAACTTAGCCTCATCTCTAAAGATTCCTGAGGATTTGAAAATCCCAATTATCCACATTCTCGCGCCATCAATAGGAGAACAGGAAGCTGGGGAGATAACAAAAGATAAAGAAATCGTGCTCTGGGATCCTTTATCCTCAAATAACAAAGGATCGTGGATCCATCCTATCAAGAACTATATTCAGACTGGAGAAATTCCAGCCACAGAAAATCCCAAGTCTTTCAAGCTCAAGGTATCCCAATATATTTTATTAGATAATATGGTATATAGAAAATCTCTTGCAGGTCCATATCTGAGATGCATCGAGGATCCTGAGATCCAAGAAGTACTTAAGGATTTTCACGAAGGAGATTGCGGCAATCACACAGGTGGAAGAGCATTATTTTCCAGGATACTCAGAACCGGATACTTCTGGCCAACAATGAAGAAAGATGCAGTGGAGTATTCAAAGAAGTGTGATGCTTGCCAAAGACACGCAAACATCCTTCATCAACCAGCGGAGCCTCTATATCCTATATCCTCCTCATGGCCTTTTATGAAATGGGGGATGGATATTGTAGGCAAACTACCAAAAGCACCAGGCGGAAAAGTCTTTATGCTTGCCATGATTGACTACTTCTCCAAATGGATTGAGGCAGAGGCATTTGTACAAGTCCGAGAAAGGGAAGTAATATCTTTTATTAAACGAAATATTATAACTAGATTTGGTATTCCCGCCGAAATTGTTTGTGACAATGGTTCCCAGTTTATTGGGAAGAGAACTACTAACTTTTGTGACAGTTAGGGCATCAAAATGATTACTTCGACTCCAGTTCATCCTCAAGCCAATGGCCAAGCAAAGTCTAGCAACAAGAGCATCATCAACAATCTAAAGAAACAGCTAGGATCCAAGAAGGGAAAGTGGGCTGAAGAACTTCCTTATGTTCTTTGGGCAGACAGAACTACACCAAAAAATGCAACAGGCCATACACCCTTTTATTTGGTGTTTGGATCAGAAGCAGTAATTCCCACAGAAATGGTAGTTCCTACTGCGAGAACCAGCATCCGTGATCCTGAAGCTAATAAAGAAGTCCTTATTGAAGATTTGGATACTATAGAAGAACTCCGAGATCTAGCAAAAATCAGAATGGCAGCTTATCAACAAAGGGTAGCTGGGGCATATAACAAAAGCATCAGAATCAGAAGATTTCAAGAAGGAGATCTAGTATTGAGAAAAGCCTTCCAAAACACAACAAATCCGGCTGATGGGAAATTAGCACCCGAATGGGAAGGACCTTATCAAATTGAGTCTGAAGCAGGAAAGGGGGCATATCATTTGCTCACAATGGAAGGAAACAGGCTACCAAGAGCTTGGAATGCAATTCACCTCAAGAAATATTTTTTCTAATCAGGATCCGCTATCCTGAGAGGATATATTATCCAGAAAAAGGATCAAGGATCCTTAAAGCGGTAACATCTTTCTGATCTATTATTCTATCTAACTTATTATTATTAATTTAAGGATAATATATTCTTAACATTTTATTTTTTCCAAGTTTTGAGTAACCATGCAGGATTGTAACGAGTCATTTGATGTTCAAGAGGTTGGCCACCTCTCCGTTGAATTTAAGGTACTTTATTATTTCCCTTGGCCTTGCCCACGATTGGATATGACCCCCGATGGTCATATCCCCTACGGTTTAAAGGTTTTCACCTTTCCCACGATCGCCAGTTGCGCACGCTATCCAACGTATAGTTCGGGGCAGCGAGACCAGTACACGCTGAGTGGCTTACAATTTCGTTGTCTTTGGCTATATGGAGGATCCTACGAATTATGGTAGATGTACCATACCTCCGGTTTATAACGTTTTCACGTTATCTCACGTTTGGGCTAAATCCCGGTTCGGGCGAGACCCCAGTTAACATCCGTAATTATGGGCCAGTCCCCAGTTTGGGCTTGTCCCCAGTTTGTTGGTCTTGTCCCCAGTTTGTTTTTTGGGCTTGTCCCCAGTATGTTGGGCTTGTCCCCAGTATGTTGGGCTTGTCCCCAGATTACACGGGCTTGTCCCCAGTTGCACGGGCTTGTCCCCAGAATATTTGTTGGGCTTGTCCCCAGTTTAACGGGTTTGACCCCAATTAATAATATGAATTATTTGCTGCAAATTTTCTAAGTTCTTACTGAAGATCAAGAAACTAAGTATCTCGGATCCTAAAGCTACTCTAGTAAGGAACATTAAGAGTTCAAGACTTCTGGTAACCTAGGTTTATCTAGACCTTCTGGTATGATCTTTATTGATTAACTTAAAGTTTGATATTTATTGCAATAAATTTGGATATTCCTATTGGATAGGCTATTCCTTTAAAAGTTATTTGATTGCTAAAGTCTTTAACTAATTTCCTGATACTTAAACTAAAATTCCATTATATAAATTTTATTGATTAATTAAGGATATTCTATTCTAAAAAGATTTTTAAAGATCTTTTATCTTAAAAATCTATTATTCAAGATAATTTACCAAACTGTTAACAATGCTAAACTTATATGGAACAAGCTTTTGAAAATAAATAACAGGTGGATAGTCAAAAGATTTATATTAATTAAAATAAATAATCCCCAAGGACTTATCTAAAATCCTTAACCCGGATTTCACCATACGAAAAGGTGGACCATCCATCCGGGTTAAGTAAGAAGTTACTAATAGTTCATAAAGTGCAGGAAAATTAGAAACAGGGGCAACAAAGGCTTCATCCCCACAAACAGAGGATCCCTCCACCTTTGTTACCCCCGTATATTGTCTTAAGGATCGTGGATCCTTTATCCTAAATACTATTGTTTGTTACAAGCCACAAAATTTGTTCATGAAAGCACTATAAAGACAAAATAAAACGGGCTCAAGCCTTATCTTTTGTATCCTTCATCGCCCGTCGTTGCCTCATTTCTGTCTTCAGTTCCATCCAGACCCTTCATCCCGTTAGTTCCTGCTTCGCCCACATCAACCATCACAACCTCAGTTTCCTCTTCGCCTCCACCTAAGTTGATCAAGGTCTGTTTCCAATCTTTGATTTCCCATGAAGACTTATCAAAGGATGGATCATTGGCTTTGGTAACTATCTTGATTCTAGCCTCTAAGATCGACTTGGCTGCCCATACCTTTGCCTCTTCGGCTGCTCGGTTGATTTCATCGTGCATTTGAATGGCCAGGGCAGCAGCATGCGCCTCTATTTCCCTTTTCTCTCTGGTCATCTTATCGAGGGCCTTCTCATTAGCAGAAGCTGTTGATCTCAACATGGCGAGGGTCTTATCGTGTTCGGCGACAGTCTTCTCATAATGATGTCGAGCAGAATCGATGGCCTATAAATGAAAACAGGATAAGCCAAGGAGAAAAGTTTGAGATAATGGAAGTTGGTGAAGATAAAGAATCCTTACAGAAGAAAGCATGTCCAGGATCTGCTTTTCAGCATCAAATGGGTTCTCTGTGTCTGAGCTCTTCTTCCTCTTAGATCCAGACTTTGTTCGTGTTGTGATTGGACGAGGCTCGGATGTTGGAGTCGAGTTCAAAGTTCTTTTCTTGTTAAGCATGCAGTCGATATCCTTGAGGGAGAACTTGGAAGCAGACTTTCCGGACTTTGGGGCACCTATAAATAGCAGAAAGCAAATAAGTTTTCAACTTTTAACACTTTTTACTGAAAATTATTATTCTTACTTGACATGATTGATTCTGGCCTTGGTCTTTGAAAGGCTTCACCAGACTTTGCCTGAAAAGTTCTGATTGCGGGATCCAATGATAAAAACCTCCTTACTTTATCTTCAACTCCGGTAAGATCGGTCAGCAGGTCGAAGTTTTCAACTACACAAATAATGGAAGTGGTTAGCGAAAGAATAAAATATCCTATTTATGTTATCTAAGTATCCTGGATCCTACCCTTTGGTATCCACTTTTTGGGAAGATTAGTTCCACCCGGGATAGAGTCTCGTCTTACGAAGAAGAATTGATTTTTCCAGAGGGTATTCTTAAGGGTGACTTTGATGATGGGGTTCTCTTGATTAGGTTTCGATTTAAAGACGAAACGTTTGGAACCATGGGTAACAAGGTTATACAGGTATGCTAATTCCGCTAAGCCAAACTCGATCCCCTCCTCAACGGTAATCCTCACTATGGTATGAAGGACTCTCCACAACATTAGCATGGTCTGAATATAAAAAATTCCCGCCAAGTTGAAGAAGCTTTGAGTAAAATTGGGGAATGGATACTTATAACCTATGAGGAACGGTTGGGCCAGAAAGCAAACCCAAGTTTTCGAGATACTGTCACTACGAGCTGTGGAATCGAAGGGTCGGAAAACCGTGTTGATTGGAAAACATGATCGAATCTCATCGATTTCTGAGTCTGTGAATTTACAGACTTCGGAAGAAGGTGATTGAAGGATATTTTGTGAATACAGTTCATCATGAAGGAAGAAAGAGAAGGAAGAAGATGTGGAAACAATCGACATATCGGATAAAGATAAACAAAAAAGATGAATGGATACATGAGAGACGCTTAAAATGTGTGATTATAAAAGGAATATAACTACCACATATATAGGCGGCTTATAATTATGGTTTGTGAATATCAACCGCCTAACACACGTCTAATCATCTACTATTTTGCAGGATTTTGAATTTCAAAATGACAACTGTGCTCCACTGTCACCCTCCATTTTGGGGGCAATTGTTAGGCCATGATTTTTATACTGAGGATCCTTTGTCCTGAAGTATCTTATGGATAGTTTATCCTTGAAATATGTGTCAGGGTATAAAGGATCGACGATCCTCGGTATTGTTTGTTTACTAATGATTGCGTTTAGTATGGTGATGTGTTAGACAGGTGTATCAACTTCAAGACGAATTTGCATCAATTATCCTCATGGAACATCTTATAGCTGGGATATGGATATAGGATCCTAATTCAACATAGCTGATTATGGACGAACTCTCTAGAAGGTTGAAGTTTAAATATCATCAACGGTTGTGTGACTCGTTCTTCCGCTTATTTCGCCACTGGATGGCAATTGGCACGTGGTCAAAGGTCGTGGAGCGGCTAAGTGGAAGACTTCCAGATAGATAGGAAATGTTGTTATTGATATTTTCTTATTTATTCGAGTAATGATCAAATAGGAAACACACATGTATTCACACACACATTAGAGCAGAAACGAATACTCTCTCTATAAACTAGCTTTCGTTGTAATCTTGATCATATACTCCAAAAACATTTGTAATCGCTTTTTGTTCATTAATAAACTCAAAGGTGATAGTTTTCACCGTCCGCGGGATTTTTGTGCCGGAGACCGAGATAACCATATACTCATCGACCAAAGGTTACCTTGTTGATCTTTGACTAAAATACTTCGACCAAGGATTATATTATTAATCATTGACCAGAGCTATTTTACCAACGATTACCTTGATAAGTTTTGACCGAAGTAAGACTATCTTGGTTAAGGGCTTTTTCCCTCGTTATCACATCTTTGCGTTCACCAATATTACGCTCATAAACTTATCATTATCAAGTTAGCACCTCACCTCACATAACAGATTTGGATACTTGATCCTTAGCTGATTGTTGTCCAAAACAATACATATATATATATATATATATTAGCTAAAAAATGTATTAAAGTACAAAACAAAAAAAAAATCTAAAAATACGGCTGCCGGAACTCGAACCCGCGCCGGCAGCCAGTAAACATCTTAACACCATCCACCCTAGCCATATGGGCTACGGTGTTAGATGGTTATAACCAGAACTAGACCACTTATAACCCGCAGACCCAAAAATTTCCCTAAATCAAGAACAAAATCCTAGAAATCTAATCCGTTAATTTGTTCGATGTTGACTGAATAAAGTTTAGGGATAATGTTAATCAGATGACGACTTACATAATACAATACACAATTAACTCAATTAATGATCTGTGATAGGTTAATTGTAAAACACACGAGCCGGCTAAAACACGATGATGAATGGACAATAAACAATAATCATAATCAAATTGTTTGAGGGGTTTAGATGACGGGGGTTAGGGGATTGTGGCTGCAAGTTTAATTGAACAATTACAAATGTTTATATGTATCACGAGATCACTATGGTGTTGGCTGCACATAAAAGGAAAAACGAATCAAATGTGATCGAATTAGCTTAATTAGAACGCCGGATTGGCCAATCTTGGAATGTATAATACAACAATTGAATCAATTACCATTTTGAATACGAGAATTGAAGTCCAAGTCGCTAAATTGCATACACGGGTTCGCCAAATCGGGTCGGGTTAACGGGTTTGGATCCGGGTTAACAGATTATGTGGGTTATAACAAAACTTTCAAATACACCCTAAATTTTGAGAGTGGAAGCATATTTGGCTAAAATTTATTAGTTTGGGTTAAAAATGTCAAGTATTGAAAGTTATAATTACATATTATATAATTAATTAAATAATAATATAATAATAATAGTTAATTTACTCGATAAACGCAATAAAATTCCCTGAACAACAAAATTGGTCAGGTATTTAGTAAAAATATTAATTTGAGAAGCCCGAGTTGTTACAGTCTCCCTACTTTAGGGAATTTCGTCCCGAAATTAAAGAATACTATAACAACACCATTAAATTTTAAGAACAATAAAAATTTTAAATATTATTTAAAACTAATCACAATGCAGAAATTTGAATAGTTGAAGCAACGCTCCAAATGAAAATCCGATAAAGACACTTATATATAGGATGTACCAGCGATGTATCCAACATGTCCTTATCATCTTTATGCTTGTACCGTTACCTCAACTACTTACGATTCTATATTATGACACACAATTACTTGGATTATGATTTCCATGTGAGAACTTTGGTAATTACGTGTCGACCCGTAATTACTTAGATCGTCGAATGGTCCACATAACTCGTCCCATTGTGTGGGTTACAAAACATTTCGTGAACATGATTTTGAGAAAACAAAAGTTTTAAGGAGTTTTAATTATAAAGCTAGAAAATCACTAATTTATAAAAAAATTCAAAAGTTGCAGTGGGTTTTAATAAAGTAAAGAAATTTCTAAGATATCTTTTAAACGTAGAAATATAAGCATTTAAAGTTGAAAAAGAGATAACTTATTAATAATTGAGGTGAATGCGTTGTGATGAATGAAGGTAATGAAATAAGATAGAAGTAGGCATTAATAAACAATCAATAACATAAACTTTATTCATGAGATAAAACGTTCAAATGATAAGGTTCAAATTGAAATAATCCAAGGCCAAAAGAGGCGTTACAATTCATGATTTAGAAAAAGACAAAATAAAGTAAGATCGATAAAGAAAATGGCAAAAGTCTTCAAGGTCTTTGAGTAGCTTAAATGACGTGATTTGAGGCTCTATGAGGAGTTGCATTCATAGGAGTCGGAGTAGTCGAGTAGATTGACTTGGGATAGCTTGAATGGGTTGAACTTGCATAGCAGGGGTTGAGTAGAGTAGGCTTGGTACACTAGAGCTTGCAGGTGCGGAGCTTGATAAATTTGGGTTAAGTAAGGTTGATCTTGATGATGGGAGGAGCTTGGAGGACACGAGGTGGATGGGTTTGAACTTGGTGAGCATGCGTCAAGTAGTAGGGTGCAGTCATAGCTTGGGCTTGATGAGCATGGATAAGTTGAGGGCATATATTACGGAGATGATTTGGGTCTTTACAATGATATCAAGCACGAGTATTAGGAACACCGGGTTGAGCATGTGGGGCGTCTTGTGCATTATGCAGGACACGACAAATGTTAGCAAGGTGACCAAAACGATTGCATTGTGTGCATAGTCGGCAGGGGGTTTGAGTAGAGTGATCAAAGTTAAATTGGCACATAAAGGGTGAGGTCCAACATAGGCCTTCTTGTTTGGGGTATTTTGTTTTGGTTAGGAGGAGGTTGGTTATTGGGTTGGTTAACGACATAGGATTTTCGCTTGTTGTGGTTGTTGTTGCGGTGATTGTTGTTTGAAGCAGGCTTGGGTTCGGCTTTAGCCTTAGAGGATGAGTCGGTTTCGGTCTTGTAAGGATTAAGCTTGGAATCCTTGCAGGACAAGGTTCCATCCCTAACATGATTTTCGGTGAGGGAAACAGTTAGGTTCATAGCCTCACCGATGGTTAGGGGTCAAGACTCACCACAGCATCACGAAAAATGTTTGGTAAACCGCGAACGTATTTCTGAATTCCGCTTTGCTCGGGGATTACAAGGTGAGGTACGATCCGGTTAAATTCACGGAAGCGGTTGGATTAGGTAGAGTTATCTCCACTATCTTGTTTGAGCTCCCAAAATTCAGTCTCATGTCTTTGTAGTTCGTGTTCCGGGCATAACTCCTTCTTCATTGCCTCCTTAAGTTCTTCGCAAGGCATGGATACAACCAAGTCAGACCCTTGGTCAGCCCTCAGAGCATTCCACCAGATGAAAGCTCGGCCCACAAATTTGCTCGAGGTGAATTTAGTCCGTTTGGCATCCGGACATTCACAGTGGATGAAGACATTTTCCATCTCCTTAAACCATTGCAGCAACACGGTGGCGTTTTCAGGAAGTTGCGGAAGTCATAGTTTTTGGTGCCGCAAATGTGGCATATCCGTTGGATTTGAGGCTTTGGATTTGAGTGATAATGGTAGGCATAGCAGCAGCAAACTCCTTTGTGATTCCAGCAGCCAAGCGACGATCTGGAGAACTAGAAGAACGTTGATGACGACGATGGTTTCATAGTGAAGACTTTATATAAGGACCAAAAATGTATATTAATAAGATGAATGGTAAGTTGGGGAAATCATTTAAATAATAGAAGAAAATTTTGTGAATACAGAAATATCACAATGGATAAAAGTAAAATATTGTATGGTATGAGTACATTGCGTAGATATTTATGAGTTGATGTAATAAAATGATTAATGCGTGATAACTAGAGGAGGTCAGTTTAAGAGTTAAAATTTAATTTATTCAGTTAAATTAACAAACAATTAACAAAACAAGGTTTGTGTGTTGGCCTCCCATAAGCTTTCCATGGCAGTTTGAATGGCCGAATGAACTAACGAATAAAAACAACTGAGTTTGACAGCCCATGAGTGTTACATGGCATTTTAGCTGTCCCAACTAATTAACGAATTAACAATACAATAGAGTTTGTCGGACCATGATCGTTACATGACGTTTTAACCGATCAAACTAAATAACGAATAAACGAGAGAAAAATATGAGTAGTTTGTGCATCCCGTGAACCACCACGTTTGATGAACCCCAACAAAAACATTCAAAACAAGATGAGAAACAGATAGTATGAGTGCCCATGGATACCATGGATTTTTCACCCCACTAACCATTTAAATAACATAACACATTAATCGGAAAAGCCGAATTTAGACACTAACCTCGTGAATTCAGTTTCAAAACAACCTGAGGTTTCGGTCGTATGACAGTTGTGTTCTGGATTTGGCATTTAAGCTTGAGTACTGTGGCCATGTTATCCTCTAGGTAAGGAATAACGTCTTACCTAGGGTTCTCAGAGCTGGTTTACCAAGACCCAACTCACAGTACTCTCCCTATTCTAGTTACAACGGGAACTTGTCATACCACCTAGCCTTAAGGTGTAGAGTAAAAACAAAAGTAGGGAATTCTTAAGAAATTTCCCAAAAATAAAAGGCAATCTAATTTAAGAAAAATTTTCTTTAAAGGTTGAGGCATAGCCTCAGAGTTGTGTGTGTGTGCATAACAATACAATAATAAATAATAAATAATTAATTATCTAATAAAGCTGTAAACAATTAATTTGAACACATAAGGCAAACAGATAAGCACGTATGGGGATCAAAAGCATTTTACTAAGGCACCAATGATAAAAACCTCCTTACTCTATCTTCAACTCCTGGAAGATCGGTCAGCAGGTCGAAGTTTTCAACTACACAAATAATGGAAGTGGTTAGCGAAAGAATAAAATATCCTATTTATGTTATCTAAGTATCCTGGATCCTACCCTTTGGTATCCACTTTTTGGGAAGATTAGTTCCACCCGGGATAGAGTCTCGTCTTACGAAGAAGAATTGATTTTTCCAGAGGGTATTCTTAAGGGTGACTTTGATGATGGGGTTCTCTTGATTAGGTTTCGATTTAAAGACGAAACGTTTGGAACCATGGGTAACAAGGTTATACAGGTATGCTAATTCCGCTAAGCCAAACTCGATCCCCTCCTCAACGGTAATCCTCACTATGGTATGAAGGACTCTCCACAACATTAGCATGGTCTGAATATAAAAAAATCCCGCCAAGTTGAAGAACCTTTGAGTAAAATTGGGGAATGGATACTTATAACCTATGAGGAACGGTTGGGCCAGAAAGCAAACCCAAGTTTTCGAGATACTGTCACTACGAGCTGTGGAATCGAAGGGTCGGAAAACCGTGTTGATTGGAAAACATGATCGAATCTCATCGATTTCTGAGTTTGTGAATTTACAGACTTCGGAAGAAGGTGATTGAAGGATATTTTGTGAATACAGTTCATCATGAAGGAAGAAAGAGAAGGAAGAAGATGTGGAAACAATCGACATATCGGATAAAGATAAACAAAAAAGATGAATGGATACATGAGAGACGCTTAAAATGTGTGATTATAAAAGGAATATAACTACCACATATATAGGCGGCTTATAATTATGGTTTGTGAATATCAACCGCCTAACACACGTCTAATCATCTACTATTTTGCAGGATTTTGAATTTCAAAATGACAACTGTGCTCTACTGTCACCCGCCATTTTAGGGGCTATTGTTAGGCCACAATTTTTATACTGAGGATCCTTTATCCTTAACTATCTTATGGATAGTTTATCCTTGAAATATATGTCAGGGTATAAAGGATCGACGATCCTCGGTATTGTTTGTTTACTAATGATTGCGTTTAGTATGGTGATGTGTTAGACAGGTGTATCAACTTCAAGACGAATTTGCACCAATTATAGCTGGGATATGGATATAGGATCCTAATTCAACATAGCTGATTATGGACGAACTCTCTAGAAGGTTGAAGTTTAAATATCATCAACGGTTGTGTGACTCGTTCTTCTGCTTTTTTCGCTACTGGATGGCAATTGGCACGTGGTCAAAGGTCGTGGAGCGGCTAAGTGGAAGACTTCCGGATAGATAGGAAATGTTGTTATTGATATTTTCTTATTTATTCGAGTAATGATCAAATAGGAAACACACATGTATTCACACACACACATTAGAGCAGAAACGAATACTCTCTCTATACACTAGCTTTCGTTGTAATCTTGATCATATACTCCAAAAACATTTGTAATCGCTTTTTGTTCATTAATAAACTCGACGGTGATAGTTTTCACCGTCCAGGGGTTTTTTGTGCCGGAGACCGAGATAACCATATACTCATCGACCAAAGGTTACCTTGTTGATGTTTGACTAAAATACTTCGACCAAGGATTATATTATTAATCATTGACCGGAGCTATTTTACCAACGATTACCTTGATAAGTTTTGACCGAAGTAAGACTATCTTGGTTAAGGGCTTTTTCCCTCGTAATCACATCTTTGCGTTCACCAATATTACACTCATACACTTATCATTATCAAGTTAGAACCTCACCTCACATAACAGATTTGGATACTTGATCCTTAGCTGATTTTTGTCCAAAACAATACATATATATATATATATATATATCAAAGTTCAGGAATGCCATGAGTTTATATGTCGGTTTTTATAAAAATACATTTTTTGTATCATTCGTTATACCCAGAACTAGACCACTTATAACCTGTAGACCCAAAAATTTCCCTAAATCAAGAACAAAACCCTATTCCTTAATCCATTAGATGTTGACTGAATAAAGTTTAGGGATACTGTTAATCAGACGACGACTTACATAATACAATACACCAATATCTCAATTAACGATCTGTGGTTAATTGTGAAACACACGAGCCGGCTAAAACACGATGATGAATGGACAACAAACAATAATCATAATCAAATTGTTTTGAGGGGTTTAGATGACGGGGGTTAGGGGATTGTGGCTGTAAGTTTAATTGAACAATTTTAAACGTTTATATGTTTCACGAGATCACTATGGTGTCGGCTTCACATAAAAGGAAAAACGAATCAAATGTGATTGAATTAGCTTAATTAGGACGTTGGTTTGGACAATCTTGGAATGTATAATACAACATTTGATTCAATTACCATTTTGAATACGAGAATTGAGGTCCAAGTAGCTAAATTTTATACACGGGTTCGCCAAATCGGGTCCGGGTTAACGGGTTTAGATCCGGGTTAACAGATTATATGGGTTATAACAAAAACATTCAAATTAAACCCTAAAGTTTGAGAGTGGAAGCATATTTGGCTAAAATTTATAAGTTTGGGTTAAAAATGTCAAGTATTGAAAGTAATAATTACATATTATATAATTAATTAAATAATAATATAATAATAGTTAATTAACTCGATAAACGCGATAAAATTTCCAGAACAACAAAATTGGTCGGGTATTTCGTAAAAATATTAATTTAAGAAGTCCGAGTTGTTACTTTCTCTCTACTTTAGGAGATTTCGTCCCGAAATTAAAGAATACTATAACAACACCATTAAATTTTAAGAACAATAAAAATTTTTAATATGATTTAAAACTAATCATAATGCAAAACTTTGAATAGTTGAATAAACGCTCCAAATGAAAATCCGATAAGGGCACTTATATATAGGATGTACCAGCGGCGTATCCACCATGTCCTATTCATCTTTACACTTGTACCGTACCACAACTACTTACGATTCTATATTGTGACACATAATTATTCGGATTATGATTTCCATGCGATGACTTTGGTAATTACGTGTCGACCCGTAATTACTTAGATCGTCGAATGGTCCACATAACTCGTCCCATTGAGTGGGTTACAAAACACTTAGTGAACATGATTTTGAGAAAACAAAAGTTTTAAGGAGTTTTAATTATAAAGCTAGAAAATCACTAATGTATAAAAAAATTTCAAAAGTTGCAGTTGGTTTTAATAAAGTAAAGAAATTTCTAATATATCTTTTAAACGTAGAAATATAAGTATTTAATGTTGAAAAAGAGATACCTTATTAATAATTGAGGTGAATGTGTTGTGATGATTGAATGTAAGGAAATAAGATAGAATTAGACATCAATAAACAATCAATAACATAAAATATATTCATGAGATAAAACATGCAAATGATAAGGTTCAAATCAAAATAATACAAGGCCAGAAAGAGGCGTTACAATTCATGATTTAGAAAAAGACAAAATAAAGTAAGATAGATAAAGAAATGGCAAAAGTCTTCGTGTTTTTGAGTAGCTTAAATGACGTGATTTGAGGCACCATGAGGAGTTTCATTCATAGAAGTTGGAGCAGTCGAGGTAGATTGACTTGAGATAGCTTGAATGGGTTGAACTTGCATAGCAGGGGTAGAGTAGAGTAGGCTTGGTACACTTGAGCTTGAAGGTGCGGAGCTTGATAGAGTTGGGTTAAGTAAGGTTGATCCTGATTGATGGGAGGAGCTTGGAGGACATGAGGTGGATGGGTTTGAACTTGGTAAGCATCCGTCAAGTAGTAGGGTGTAGTCATAGCTTGACCTTGATGAGCATGGATAAGTTGATGGCACACATTATGGAGATGATTTGGGTCATTACAGTGATATCAAGCAAGAGTATTAGGAAAACCGGGTTGAGCATGTGGGGCCTCTTGTGCATTAGGCAGGACACGACAAATGTTAGCAAGGTGGCCATAACGATTGCATTGGGTGCATAGTCGGAAAGGGGTTTGAGCAAAGTGATGAAAGTTACAATTGTCACATAAAGGGTGAGGTCCAGCATTGGACATCTTGTTCGGGGTATTTTAGTTTTGGTTGAGAGTAGGTTGGTTATTGGGTTGGTTAATGACATAGGCTTTACGCTTGCTGTGGTTGTTGTTGCGGTGATTGTTGTTTGAAGCAGGCTTGTGTTCGGGTTTAGCATAAGAGGATGAGTCGGTTTCGGTCTTGTCCGGATTAAGCTTGGAATCCTTGCGGGACAAGGTTCCATCCCTAACATGATTGTTGGTGAGGAAACAGTCAGGTTCATAGCCTTACCGATGGTTAAGGGGTCAATTCTCACCACAGCATCACGGAAAATATTTGGTAAACCGCGAACGTATTTCTAAATGCAGCGGTGCTCGAGGGTTACAAAGTGAGGTACGATCCGGTTAAGTTCACGGAAGCGGTTGGAGTAAGTAGAGTTATCTCCACTATCTTGTTTGAGCTCCCAAAACTCAGTTGATGTGCGAAAAAATATATATATAAATAAAACACGAATCGCAACTAAGCTTTAAAAAAAAAAACAAACAACCTATCCTAGTTCACACAAACGGCAAGTGTACCGGTCGCGTAAAGCAAAGATGAGGAAAGTCCGGATATCAAACTCGAAGACACGTGAAAACGTTTATGATACTTAAACTCTAACCAAGACTCACCGAATAATATTTATTTGATTTTTAAGATTTTATTTAACTACTTAACTTAACTAAATGAAACTTTTGACAAAACTCGGAAACTCGAATGCAATCGGATAAAAACGTCTACCTAGGTAAGAATCATATTGAAGGTATGACAAGATATTGGATTGAAAACTCTCACGACACCAGTTCCTAAGGATGACACAACTACGGTTCACTCAAGAAAGTTAGATCACTTCTCAGTCTCACCAACAAACTCTAACTTATCTTAGTTGATTTTAAGGACAAACCGGGAAAACAAATTATTAACGTGTTCTAATGCCGACTCTCCTCTCGGTCTTACCGACACACTAATATAATGGAAACGAATACTACGCAACCAAGGATAGAGGAACAATTCAACTTAACTTAAACTAGGTTAACTGATCGCTCATAAAAACCCAAACCCGACAAGAACAAAACCCGCTCGGTCAACCTCTATCCCCGCACTCGAAATCCGATGCCCTAGAACAATGCCCTCGCGAACCATGAAATGACACTTCTCCCAGTTAAGGACTAGGTTGGTGTCGACGCAGCGGGACATCATCCTCTTAAGATTAGACAAACAATGATCGAAGGAACTCCCAAAAACAGAAAAATCGTCCATGAACACCTCCATGGAGTCCTCGATCATATCATGGAAAATGGCCACCATGCACCTCTGGAATGTGGCCGGAGCGTTACACAGTCTGAACGGCATACGCTTGTTGGCAAACGTTCTGTTAGGGCAGGTAAAAGTGGTTTTCTCCTGGTCATCGAGAGCTATGGGAACTTGGAAGTACCCGGAGAAACCATCTAAGAAACAGTAGTACTGCTGACCTGCTAAACGCTCCAACATCTTATTAAAGAAGGGTAAAGGAAAGTGGTCTTTCCTGGTGGCATCGTTCAGTCTGCGATAGTCGATGCAGACTCGCCATCCCGTCACAGTCCTAGTGGGAATAAGCTCGTTCCTCTCGTTGGTGACGACAGTCATTCTACCCTTTTTAGGAACCACTTGAACTGGACTCACCCAAGCACTATCAGAAATGGGGTAAATGATCCCCGCATTAAGGAGTTTAATAATTTCCTTCTTCACGACCTCTTGCATTTTCGGATTAAGCCGCTGTTGCGACTGAACGACAGTTTTGAAATTATCCTCCATGAGGATTTTATGAGTGCAAAACGAAGGGTTGATACCCTTAATGTCGATAATCTTCCATGCAATCGCCTCCTTGTGCTCTCGTAGCACCCTCAACAACTTCTCCTTCTCGACCTCCGTCAAAGCAGATGCAATGATAACCGGCAACTTCCTCTCTTCATCTAAAAACGCATATTCAAGATGGGCAGGCAAATCCTTAAGCTCTAAGGAAGAAGGAGGACTCTCGACGGAAGGTCGGTCCACTGGATCGTCTCGCAGATCCTCCACAGATCTCGCTGAAAAACTCCCCAATATGTTCCATGATGGTATCGATGATGTATAAGGAGTCATCAGCAGACTTGGAGTTTTTCAGTGACTGACGAACGTCAAAGGTGACGTTCTCATCCCCAACTCTCAAAATCAACTTACCCTCACAGACGTCGATCAATGCCTGTGCAGTGGCAAGGAATAGTCGGCCTAAGATAAGTGGGACACTATCATCATCGTTCATGTCCAAGATAATAAAGTCCACCGGGAAGATGAACTTGTTGACACGAACTAGCATGTTCTCAACCACCCCTCGGGGGTACTTCACAGAACGGTCAGCAAGCTGGATACTCATACGGGTAGGACGTGGTTTGCCTAGACCCAACTTGCGATACACGAAATACGGCATGAGATTAATACTAGCACCAAGATCCGCCAGCGCATGAACAACCGTATTATCACTCAAGATGCAGGGAATCGTGAAACTCCCAGGATCGGACATCTTTTCTGGTAACTTTCTCTGCAAGACTGCAGAGCAACCAGCACTCAGTGGTATGGAAGAGACCTCGGCTAACTTCTCCTTATTCGAAAGAATATCCTTAAGGAACTTTGCATATATCGGTATTTGAGTGAGTGCCTCAAGGAATGGAATGTTAAGGTGAAGCTGCTTCAGAAGATCAAGAAATTTGGAGTTCTGCTCCTCGTCTCTATCCCTGCGGACTCTCCCGGGATATGGAAGTCTAGGTTTGTAGACTCTTGGTGGTTTACTGGGTAATGGCTGGTCCTCGGCCTGCGCTGTACTTCCTGAGCTTCGCCTCTGATGCACCTTGGCCGGTGGAGACTCCATCTGGATCTCCACATCCACCTGCTCCTTTCCATCGAATGTAGGTTCCTGATTCACTGGCTCACTACGTGCCCCTGCACCACTCCTCGTCGTCACAGCCTTCGCGAATGCCTTCAGATTTTGCTTAGTGTTACTCGGAAGGTACCTGGCGACCTCTCATTTAGACGACTTGCTCTCTCTCCCATCTGCCTATCAAGATTTTGAATTGACGCCCCCTGATTTCTCATGAATGACTCGTGCTCCCGAAATTTCTCTTGGGTCTCTTTGTGACGGGAATCCTCTCGAGTCATATGCTGTGACAGCATCTGAGTTTGTTGAGCCATCATCTCCTCTAACGTGGGCTTCTTCTCCCCACTACTCCCTCCCTCACCGGAATCCTGGAATAAACTCTGACGCGGCTGGAAGCCGGAATGATTTCCTTCCTCCAGTTGGAATTTTGGTTACCTCTCCAACCCGAATTATAAGAATTGAAAGAATTTTGATTTCAGTTCGGATTATTAACAAAGTCGACAGCCTCCTCCTGGAAACCTATAGAGCACTGAACGGTATCATGCCCTCCTCTACAAATCTCGCACAACTTACTCTTCACCTGCAAGTCCTTCACAATCTTTTCCAACGCCTCAACCTGTGCCGCAAGCGCGGTGCTCGTGTCGACCGAATGTATGCCGCGTGATAAGGCGTCGACGGTTTTGGTGCTCTTAGAAGGTGGTCGCTGGTATCCACTCATGGCTAAACCGTTAAATAAGGCAATGCACTCATCGGTATCCTTTGTCGTCAATAAGTTGCCTCCTGCAGCAGTGTCAAGCGTATTCTGAGTCTCGTACGTCACACCGTTATAGAACTTTTCAACAACCGCCCAGTCCTGCAGGCCGTGGTTTGGGCATAAAGCAAGTAGATTTTTGAATCCCTCCCACGCCTCGTAGAAACTCTCAGTGTCCTCCATCTGGAAAGAATGAATCTGGTTACGCAAACGAGCAGCCTTAGCCAGAGGATCGTATTTCTCAAGAAACTGGGTCTGCATGGCGGCCCAAGTAGCAATGGATCCCTGTGGGAGGGACTCAAGCCACAGACTCGCCTGATCAACGAGTGAGAATGGAAAGATGCGGAGTTTGATGGCGTCTTCGGATACGTTGGCAAGATGAAACGTGTCGCAAATACGTGTGATGTGAGTGAGATGATAATGCGGGTTTTCGTGGAGCAACCCGTGAAATTGAGCAGAATGGGAAATGGTATTTAGAACGTTCGATGGAATCTGCCACGTTGTCTGAACTGCGATGGCTGGTGGAGCAATGCTGGATCTCGCGCCAGCGTCGACCGGACGGGCCCGATCTGCAACTGTCCTCCTCGGTGGTGTTGCGTCGCCCATAATCCTATCCCTAATGTCGGATTTAGAAAAAGTGGGAGAAGAGGATATATTACCAACAGACGACGAAGAAGAACTGGAAGACGACTTTGTACGACGTCTCTCACGCAAATCTCTCTCAGGTTCGGAAAATCCTTCGGCTTCGGGCGGTCCTAGAGATTGAGTACGTCGCATACAACTATTAAAATAAACAAAATAAACTAAAATTAGCTAAACAATTTTAAACTAACAAACAAAGCAAATAAGAAAAATAAGTAGCAAATAAGGTAAGCCCTAACTAGAGTCGTTCTCAATACGCCTCTAACCGTGTCCTTGGCAACGGTGCCAAAAACTTGATGTGCGAAAAAATATATGTAAATAAAAAACGAATCGCAACTAAGCTTTAAAAAAAACAAACAAACAACCTATCCTAGTTCACACAAACGGCAAGTGTACCGGTCGCGTATAGCAAAGATGAGGAAAGTCCGGATATCGAACTCGAAGACACGTGAAAACGTTTAGGATGCTTAAACTCTAACCAAGACTCACCGAATAATATTTATTTGATTTTTAAGATTTTATTTAACTACTTTACTTAACTAAATGAAACTTTTGACAAAACTCGGAAACTCGAATGCAATCGGATAAAAATGTCTACCTAGGTAAGAATCATATTGAAGGTATGACAAGATATTGGATTGAAAACTCTCACGACACCGGTTCCTAAGGATGACACAACTACGGTTCACTCAAGAAAGTTAGATCACTTCTCAGTCTCACCAACAAACTCTAACTTATCTTAGTTGATTTTAAGGACAAACCGGGAAAACAAATTATTAACGTGTTCTAATGCCGACTCTCCTCTCGGTCTTACCGACACACTAATCTAATGGAAACGAATACTACGCAACCAAGGATAGAGGAACAATTCAACTTAACTTAAACTAGGTTAACTGATCGCTCATAAAAACCCAAACCCGACAAGAACAAAACCCGCTCTCGCGCGATCTTAATTCTAACAAGTAAAAGCTACAAGACGACTTTACTTTTTATCACCTCTGGTCTCTAAAAAGGTGTTTCACAGCTGATTATATTCAATTCACATACCCAATAAAACCCTACGGTTGATCACCCCGCAAACAAACCCCAAACACAAAGTAAAGAGTTCTAACAAGCAACAATCAATCAAAACCGATTCAATTAATTAAAGCAAGAGGTTAATGAGTATAATCAAGAAAAACACAGCCACTAAACACAACCTAATTCAATATTAAATCAAACTTTACATTAACAATTCAATTCATGATCATTAACAATCCATATTACTTGTTAAAACCCAACAATATTCATCAAACCTAGGTAGAACTAACTAGTTTAGCTACACATAACTTTTGGACAACAAAAAACACATGGATTAAACATCATAAAACTCAACATAAACATAAGTAAATTCATTCAAGATTCAAGAACAATCAAACACAAGTCAAACTATCAATTACTTGCAAGAAAATCCAACATAAAAGATCAAAACAACTAGTTAGGGTTCTTGAACAAAAACACAAAGTTTATGGAGGTATTACTTAATATTATGGCTGAGATTATGAATGTTGATGACACGTAGCTGCTGTACCGAAACGCCCTTGGCTGCCTTCTTTCTCCTCAACTTCAAAAGAACTCACAAAAAAGATTGTTTTTCGTTCTCCTTTGCTGTCCTAGTCCCGATCAGAAATTGTGTACGGAGTTAAGATTTTAATTGTTTGATATTGTTTGTTGTTTGGATCTTTTCACGTGAGAATGATTCTCACCACACAAACAAATAACTCACTTTTTGCCTTCTTAAGAAATCTTAATCAAGCCGACCACCCAACAAACATAAACTTGAATTCTTTCTTTTCTCGCTGGCTGAATTCCGATCGGGATTTTTTTGAGGTGCTTAGGGTTTTTATTTTCTTAAGTTATATTATATATTAAGACATGTAAGGCTTTCTCTAGCGGGATTGGGTCGGGCTTTGAGCTTTGGTCTTGTTAATTTTAAATTAAATTAAATGAATTAAATAATGAATAAATCAAATTTTAATTTAAAAACGTTACCGAGAACCGTTTTATCCCGATAACTAAATACCTTAAAACCGTTTCATTTTTTACGAAACATAACTTAAAACCATTAAATAATATGTACAAAGAAAAGAAGAAAATATTTTTGGTATTTTGTGAAAAAATAAAGAATGTATTTACAAAGAAGTATCCTAATATTAAAAAAAATGGACAATATTTTTGTGGTTTTCAATGATTTATCAAAAGCAGTACATATTTTTATATTTTTGTTGAGTTTGAGTAGAGAATTATATTGACCAAAATGCCCTTCCATCACAGTTTTATATTTCAGCGATATTATGAATGGCGTTAAGTATGTCATTGATATTGTTGTCCACTTAAATCTTATAACAAACCTTCGAGAATTTTTGTGATATGATTTATGGTTCAATTAGCGCACAGAATATCAGAAACTATCAGCCCTTAATATCGGTTCAAGCATAATTTGATTTTTGCTAAATCACCCCAACTTGACTTAAACCATTATAATATTGATCAAAATTTGAAATTTTTGAATATTTGAGCAATGCATCAAGTTTCCTTTACCGTGAGTGAGTATGCACGAGTCCATCTGTCGGCTTACATACATTGTATCCCCTGGGGTCCGTTTCTTATTGGTATTGAGACGCACGCAAGGGAGGAACAATTGTATGACTAATAGCGGATTTTGATCAAGTCAGTAATTTAGATTGTACAAAGTACAGCGGTGATAAAGTTTAATGACTTTGGGTTTGCTCTAGAAAGCGAGTGAAATATTCATGCTTATGAATACCCAGATGATTAAGCCACATAAAGACTCACAGTGTCCAGAAACCTAACGCGTGTTATTTTCTTTATTGTATTTTTGGTGATCAACAAATATAAGGCTTGAGTATGACCGGTTATTACATTTCTGCCATCCTCACCGAGATTTTTGCTAGAGACTAACACCTCTTTCAATTTGGCTTTTCTTTAAGTTTATATCACTTATTTTACTCTAACAGCTTGTTTAAGACCTATCAAAGCACCAATGATTAAGTACACAGCCTTTTAAGCTTATTTCTTTCTGGATTTGGGGTCAAATAACCAATGTACTATCATATTCTTTTTTTGTTTCAAAAACTCAAATTTTTGAGGAGCACAAAACAAAATGATTTAAATTGCCCCAGTTAATTTAAGTTCATAAATTAATGGCAATCCTATCCATCTACAAGTAGAGAACAGGACCAAAACATGCAAGCATGCCTCACAAACTTAAATAACTGACTAAATTCTCAGCTAAAATTAAATAGAAAGCTTAACGAACGCCCCAAGTATGTACAAACTGAAATCACAATCTTTTTGGTATTTTCTAATTTTAAAATGTTTTTGGTTTTTCAAATATTAAAATAAAATAAGAAAGAACACAATATTTTTGATTTTTCAAAAGTTTTCTAATGTTTTTGGGTTTTATCTATACAAACAAAAAGGCACAATATTTTTATATTTTCTAGAATTCACCCCCTAAAACCTAAAAATAAAATGAAATTAAACTAAAACAAGTAAAGATAATTATCCTAATTTTAGGATCTCAGTAAGGGTCTTCAATCCATTTAAACCAAGCAAAAAGTTAAAATGTGTTTTATCAAATGCTTTGGTAAATTGATCGGCTTTTTGAAAATCAGTGTGCACTTTCTCAAGATCAATTAATTTCTTTTCATAACAATCCCGTATAAAATGATATCGAGTTTCGATATGTTTCGTTTTAGAATGTTGTACGGGATTCTTGGTGATACTAATAGCAGCAGAATTATCAATCAAGATGGGAGTAGTAAGAAATTTCAAACCGTAGTCACGAAGATGTTGTTGTATCCACAAAACCTGGGAACAGCAACTCGAGGCTGCAACATACTCAGCTTCGGCGGTTGAAGTGGAGACCGTTGTCTGTTTCTTACACTGCCAGGAAACAAGTCGGCTTCCTAAGAATTGAAATCCCGCTTTAGTAGACTTGAAATTGATCTTGCATCCTCCATAATCTGAGTCTGAGTAAGCGGTAAGATCAAAAGTATCATCTTTGGGGTACCATAACCCGATGTCAGGATTTCCCCATAGATATTGCAGAATACGCTTGACCGCTGCCAGGTGAGTCACTCGGGGACTTGCTTGGTAACTAGCACATAAACAAACAGCAAACATTATGTCGGGTCGAGAAGCAGTTAAATACATTAAAAAACCAATCATAGCACGATAGAGGGTCGGATCAACGGTATCCTCCAATTCATCCGGTGATAAATTGTGACCCACGGGAAGAGGAGTAGAAGGGATTTTTCCGGCAGTAATCTTGAATCGGCTCAAGACGTCGTTCACATATTTTGTCTGATGAATGAAGATTCCCTTCGCAGACTGATGAACATGCAACCCTAAAAAGAAATTCATCTCTCCCATCGAGCTCATTTCAAACTTGGTTTGCATAGCCTTCTCGAACTCCTTACACAATGAATCGTTTATAGACCCAAAGATTATGTCATCAACATAAATCTGAACAAGCAGAAGATCATCACCAATGTTCTTATAAAATAAAGTGCAGTCAACATTTCCACGTTTGAAGCCATTATCCGTCAAATGGTTGGCGAGTGTGCCATACCAAGCTCTCGGGGCTTGATGTAGACCATATAATGCCTTGTTTAATCGGTAAACACGGTCAGGATAATCAGGATCTTCAAAGCCTGAAGGCTGTAAAACAAACACTTCCTTGTGAAGTTCACCATTGAGAAAAGCACTCTTAATATCCATTTGATACACCTTGATATTCTTGTAAGCAGCATATGCCAGGAAGATTCGAATCGACTCTAATCTTGCAACTAGAGCATAAACCTCAGTGTAATCAATTCCCTCTTGTTGATGAAAACCTTGCACCACCAAACGTGCTTTGTTTCTTACAATTACCCCAAGGTCATCTTTCTTACACTTATATACCCACGTTGTCGGAATTGCTTTCTTGACTCTAGTAGGTTTGTCAATAAGATCCCAAACACCTAAACGTGCAAATTGTTGTAATTCTTCTTGCATAGCTTCTACCCAAGAAGGATCTTGCAAAGCCACACGAGGAGTCGTAGGCTCAACTTGAGATAGAAAACAAGTAAATTTAGCAACAGTTGCAATTTCAGATGCGTGTAAGTCAGCATAAGCACATAGAGCATTATTGTCACTTGAAGAGGCAATTTGATGTCGTGTCTGAACCCCTGCATCAAGGTCTCCATTAATGTTTTCTTGTGGATGATAATTATGAATCCTGAGAGTAGGATTTTCAGAAACAGCAACATTTTCGAATAAATTAGTGTAATGTTCACCCAACTCAGGAGATGAAACATCACTGTCAAGTGCAATAACATGATCCCCAACAGTATTATCATCAGATGAAGTAGACTCTGTAGGTTCCCAGCCGGATCTACACAGGAGTATCTCGTAGTACGTAGGTGCAGAATCCCTACGTAACACGATACGAGCGTAAGATGTATAATACGTTAAACCGAAACACAAACACACGTTACAATACTAAAACGACACGTTGTATTGCAACACTTCAACACGTGATATCAAATCACAAATACACGTTCTGGAAAAACTTCAACAAAACAAGCCGAAGTTGAGGTTAAATACACCTCGACAACTTCGCCTAACATGTTAGGCGAAGTTGTCCTAACTTCGCTTGTCCACAAGTTCGCTTACATCAGGCGAACTTGTGTGACAACTTATCTAAACACAACACAAACAATCTAACTCGATTACAGACACATACAAAACACTAGATACTGAACTACTGACATCATGCACCAACAGACTCCCCCTTGGCAGTAGCTTCATATCTCTATCTTCATTCACGTGTCTAGTAATCCCAAAATCTCGTGTCGCACGTCTTCAAGCATGAACGCCTTCTCTGACAAAAACAGAGACAACTCTCTGATATTTCTTGGCTTCATCTTTCCATGCAAGAATATAGAATATCTTTTTCTCGTTTAGCACCTGCAAGTCAGCTTGAGACAAATTTACCAAGTGCATGGGATCATACACTCTCAGAACTTCTTGTTCATCTTCATCCTCCATAACCGCTTCAGCTATTTGACTATCAACATACCACCATTTAAGATTCTTTAAGACATTCTTGGGCATTGGTTTCATCGGCACTTCTTTCAAACACCGGATCGGCTTATACTTCATTACCATCCAAGGTTTTCCATCAGCACACATTCCTCTGTCTTTATCTTCAACAAGCTTCCCTTTCTGCGGCTTTAATAACTCAAACTTTTTCTCTTTTATACTTTCTTTCCACACAATCTTCCCAATGATTCTGGCCATATTATCATCACTTCTATTAATCAACCCTGACTTAGCCAAATCCTTCACGTCACACTCAGGCAAGGTATTCAAAGATCTCAACAACCTCTTAAAGTACTGAATCCCATCAAAACGTTTAATCACAAATAGTCTCAACTGCTCATCATACAACCAGCATATAATACCCTTTTTCGATTCATCATACCCTTTGATATTGTAACTTTTCTTGAACATAGTCGAAACCGCTGGCTTCTTTATCTTTATGAACCACTGAGCGTAGCCTTCTTTCCATCTCGGCTGCTCTTCCCATTCAGACTCATCAATTTCCATATCTTGACCCACATTTGCCTTATAAACTTCTGGGATATCATGTTCTACATTGTCCTCCACAATCTCTCCCTCTTCAATCTCACTGTCAATCACAATCTCAGCTCCTATCTTCTCAATCTCGTCAACCGGTAACACATCTTCATCACCCACAATATCATCCAACATCTCCTCCTCATCTACAACCACAACATCGTCACCACCTGAACCACCTGTTGTACCAGTTGACTCCCCCTGAGATGTGGAAGTCCCAAGAGTTTGGTCAGTTCTTGGCAACTCACCACCTGCACCTTTCGATGCATTGGGATCATCGTCTCTGTCATGACTTTTCTTTGTTCTCAACTCATTGCTTTGCAGCTCGTCTCCCCCTGAGATGCTAAGAACTGTTTTAAAGCATCAAAGAGTTTACCGTGCTCAACCAGGAGGGACGATTGGATCTGATTTTCGGCAACAAGGCGTTGAATAGCTTGAGTCTGGATAAGATTGATTCTTGATTGTTCAGCCACCACTCTTTCAAGAGCCGCTATCCTTTCATAATCAGATAAGGTAGCGTCAAAATCAAACCGCATATGAGAAACGTCTTGCGCATACGGTGGAGGTATTCCCAAACTAGCTGGAATATCCGAAGCAAGCTGAAAAGTAACCGCGGGTGGTATTGTCACAGATAACCCCGCAGTAGCCACTAATGTTCACTCAACAAATCTTGCAACGACCTCCGATGGAGTAAGAATAGGAGGTGGCAAAGAAACTATCTCAGGAGCCGAAAATTGAAACGTGGTAGGTGGAGTGACAAATGATGATGATGTAGTTATCACGGGAGCACTTGAGATGATCGGTCCTGTCACGGTCATCGATGCAGGAACTATGGTCATACCAGATAACGCGGGTGGAGAGAAACGAACCACCCTTGAGCTTTCACCAGCTCCCGATCCCTCACCAGTTCTGACTCTTTTTGATTGACGTATCAACCGATCTAACTCCTCCTCAAAGTCAGATTCACTGTCATCCGAATCTTTCTTTCTTTTTCCATGAATTCTTTCTTGGGTGACCAGAATCTGTCGTGCTTCAGCAACATCATCAGCTGAGGAGTCAGAATCGGTTCTCTCAGAATCAGCTACAGACGTAGCTACCATCGACACATTTACACCAGAAACCTCTGCTACTGAGACCCGAATCTCTGCAGCAGGATCAACTCGCTCCATATCAAAGAACCCTTGGCCACCAAAAGCAGCCTCAAGATCTACCTGTTCCTCTGGTGCCACGACAGGAGCAGCAGGCAATGCTTGCTGTACCACAGGTGGTGGTTGGGGAACATCAGCCTGTTGCGGTGTCGGGTCCCGAAATTCGTCTCCACGAGGAGCAACATACGCAGGGTTTATCAAATAACCAAATAGAGGAGTATGCCGTCGACGAAGCTCTGGTTTACTACGAGCACTCGACGACCTGCATTGCGCGAATATCCTCTTGCTTACACTCTCTACATATCGAATGGGATGGCGTTGTGGTAGCGTAGGAGCTACATGATTCAAGATCATCTGTAAGAATCTGGGATACATCAAAAACCTTTCACGAGCGACCGCGCGTCTCTGACGATCTATCTCATAAAACACCATCTGACCGAAGCTGTAGGGCCTGTTGTAAGTCAGTGCTGTCATAGCTGATTGCATTGTTGCACCCATACCGTCAGTACCAGCTTTACGGCCCGACATGCACACAATCATCACGTGCATCAGAAAACGCCATTGATCCAATAAAAATCCCTTTCGCCTCTGAGTGTCACCCAATGGACCTGAATAGCCCATTCGTAAAAATGCACCATCTCTAAATGGAGCAGAAAAGTCGGTTGGATCATCTCTAGTTTCAGTCCTGAACTGCAAGGCGACCCTGATCTGTTCTGATGAGAACTGGACCTCCTGATTGTTTACTGTGGCGCGCATGACCGGAGGCTCAACTCTATAGTCATATTCTACCGTCCTCCAGAAATCTTCAATGTTCGGTAGAGATATGGGTAAAGTTGTAGTAATAGCGTGGAAAATACGTGAGCGAGCAAGGAAGGAGATGATCTCGCGATAATCATCTACACCACTAGCATCCGGATCCAGCGTGATGTACATATTGTAACCCGGAAAGAATTGACGGTTGTTATCACCACCTTCGTCACCACCAGCACCACCAGCTCCCGCTACAGCAGCCATATCTGCACAACAAACGGTCTAAGTTAGAACATCGTAAAACAGAACATAACTTCGTCTATTACCATGTGCGAAGTTAAGATAACTTCTAGTGTGCATGCGAAGTTAGACATAGGGCGAAGTTGAGTACAACTTCGCTTTAATCCTAACTTCGCCTGATAATAATCAGAACTTTTAAATTAACTAAGATAAGCATCAGGCGAAGTTAAACATAAGGCGAAGTTGAGTATAACTTCGCCAAATCTAACTTCGCCTGAGAACAACTCAGAATAATTAATTAATTTAAAATAACCAAGCGAAGTTATGCCTAGGGCGAAGTTGAGAACAACTTCGCCTAATCATAACATCGCCTAAATCTGAAACGGCATATACAGAGGGCTGATCATGGTATGTTTGGTGAATTTGTGATTGAAAACAAGAAAAGATGTTACAATGGAGATCTAGACGATCAACTGAGTTACGAACACATTAGAAACATATTGGTTTAACGATTGTTTAAAGGTTTGCATGAACGAAGTTACAAATCGGACCAAAAGGACATTTGATTAACACCATTGACAAGAATTACGTGTCAAACTGTTGGTACATGATGTCAGTAGTTCAGTATATAGTGTCTGTAATCGAGTCGTTTAGATTTATGTTTTGTATGTAGCGAAGTTAGCTCACAAGTTCGCTTATACAGGCGAACTTGTAGAGTAAGCGAAGTTAGGAACAACTTCGCCTGAACATGCCCCCGAAGTTGTAGTGGTAATATAGCCTTAGGTTACGGCTGAGTTAGTAACGAAGTTTTCAGTTTACGTGTTTACGAGTTGTGTAATCAGTGATTGATATCACGTGTTTCCAGTTGCAATATACAACGTGTCTTTGCTTATTGTAACGTGTGTTCGATCATGTTAACTCGTATCGTCTTCTACGCTCGTAACGTCTTACGTAGGGATTCCGCACCTACGTAGAACGAGATATTCCGTGTAGATCCGGCTGGGAACCTACAATTGGTATCAGAGCTTTTGCTCGTGATTGTGTGGTTCGGGATTATCACGCGGGTGTAGAAATCGTTCCGTTCGACTATTCGCGGGACGAGTTTACCGAGTTTTTGTGTCCTACTCACCTCCCACCATCATAAACAACCCATTACACTTTCACATACCTCGTAAAATCCAGAAATCAAACCTGCAAAACCATCGTGTTCATCAGGCGAAGTTGTCGTCACTGTTTGTAGGGTTAAGGCGAAGATATAAGGTTAAGCGAAGTTATCCACAACTTCGCCTACCTTCTCAAGTTCGCTTATCTCAAGCGAAGTTACCCACAACTTCATAAGTTCGCTTACCTTAAGCGAAGTTATACACAACTTCGCCGAATCAGGCGAATTTAAAAAGGGGAGCGAAGTTTAGAATCAGCGAAGTTCAGACTTAAGCGAAGTTATCCACAACTTCGCCTACAGTACTGTGAAAAATAAAATTTTTATTTTTCGGGTTTCTTTGTGTTTTGTGAAAGATGTCTTCAATAAATATTACGGAACTGGTGAAGATGGAAGTGGAAGCGGGTTCAGCTACTAAGGCACCGAAGATGCTTAAGGGAACCGATTTTGTGGTGTGGAAGGATCGGTTTGAGCAATATGTCAAATACCAAGACGCTAAGATGTGGGTGTGCATTCAAGATGGATACATTCCACCAACTGCTGAGTATGAGAGTCGTGATCAGATTAAGAAATACAAAGAGATGGAAGAAGAAGAAAAGAAAATTTATGAGGCTGAAAGCAAAGCTCATGCAGCGATAACAATGGCTCTTCCACAAGAGATTCTTCACACCTTCAGGAAGTATAAAACTGCTAGAGAACTTTGGGAAGCACTTGAAAACCGTTTTGAGGGTAATGTGGGGATTCGTGTATCAAAGATTAAACTACATAAAACCCAATTCTCGGTATTCAAGTACTTGAAGAATGAATCACTTGATGATATCATCACGAGATATTATCATCTGATGACCGAACTCAGCAACTATTCCATTACTTACAAAGAAGATGAGATAGTTGAAAAGCTTCTTGATGCTCTCCCACCGAAATGGGAGATGTACACTGTCTTGATAAGAGAAGACAAAGAGTTTGCCGACTATGACTTGGAAACAGCAGTCAACAAACTAAGAACTTTTGAACTTAACATGGTTCGAAAAGAGACACCAACTGATCAGGTTCAGGATCGAGGAATGTATGGTGCAAAAGTTAACTCAAGTTCAAGTTCGAAGTCTGAATCGTCTGCGTACTACTCAAAAGGAGACTCGGGCGCTAACTCAACACATGAAGGTCATGTATCTCTCAACATGAATGGTGATGTGTGTTTTGTAGCTGGTGGATCAAATGCTTCTAAATCTCAAGCAACCAAGAGTAGTTTTTCCCCAAGTGTTTCGAACAACAACTACTCAAAGATGCCCATGAGTGTTAAATCTGCTGAATAGCAGTTTGCTCTCTATGCATCTTTCATTGCTTCGTATGAAAATTACATTCAAGGTAAGATTGTTGATCCTGCAACGTTAGACGAAGACTATTATCAGATCGATGCTGATGATCTAGAAGAGATGGATCTGCTAGTGGCAGATGGCGATGATTGTGAGAAGGGTTAAACGGTTTATGAAGAAGACTGGTAGGAAGTTTGTTAGTGAAAGACCAGGTTTTGACAAGTCAAAGGTGCGATGTTATAACTGTCAACAAAATGGACACTTTGCGAAGGAGTGCACAAATGAACGTGTAGAACGCAGTCAAAACAGGTATACACAACAGAGTGGGGGTGGTAATGAGAATAGAGACATGATATCCAGACAGAACGGGGAGTACAACTGGAATCTGCATGTTGAAGAAGTGTTCGAACAGGCCAATTTGGCGAACATCGTAACTGCAGGAAGTGAGAAAGTGACTGGCGAAAATGAAGCTTACATGGCAGAAGTGACAGACCAGCTCACTGAGGTAAGTACTAAACTCCCTAGTACTAAATGTGAAAATCTGTCTGAACAATTGACAACTATAACTGATCAGTTTGTTAGTTTGGATGCTCAATTTAAAACATTAAAAGAAGATCATCATTTCACTAAAGCTAGAGAAAACAGTTATAAGGTAAAAATAAAAGCTAGTGAGAAAGATATTAAGAGTCTTAAAGCAAATCTAGCTGAAAAAATTCAAGTAATTGATCTTAGCTATGAAGTGTTAGAAGAGAAAACCAAACTAATAGCTGAAAGGGATAAACAGATAGCTGATCACCAGGTGAAAGTGGTGGAACTTAACAGAAAACTTGAGCAATTTAGAAATTCCTCCGCTATACTTGATCACCTCGTTAGTGATCAAGGTTCCCCAGTTAAAAGGGGAGGAATAGGATATCATGAAGTTCCACCACCTTACAATCATAATTACACTTTTGATCCTAGTAATTAGAAATCTGTTGATATTGATTTTGGTCAGACAGTTCCGGTTAAGGTTACTATTAAAGAACCAGAAGTTAGTAAAGGCGAAACAAGTAAGCCTGTTTCGAATGTTAAGATTTTTGCTCCTAGCCCTGTCTCATCAAACTCGGACAAGTCATCCGAGTCGAGAGAGACAAAGGAAGAGGCAGTGTTACCAAAAAGTGGAGAGAAACATAAAACAACTGAAAAGAAATCTCCACTAAACCCATATGTCCCACCATATGTGAGACAAATGGGCAGTAATGCAGCCTCAACATCTAAAACAACTATTGAAAAGAAAGTTGAATACATGAGTTGTTTCAGATGTAATCAATTAGGACACCTAATTGCAGATTGCCCTCTGAAGCAGAGATTCAGAGGTGTGAGGCCTTCGAAAACTGAGAACAGAACTAACCGTAATCACTATAATGGTAAAAATGAAAACTCATCAAAGTTCAGAAATAGGACTAATCCTGGTTTTCAAAGAAATCAATCTCAGTTTTTCACTGATAACAACCAAACCATAAGTAATAATTCATATAATTCACGAAGGTATGGATGGCCTCATAGTCAATCTACAAGAAGGTATCCTTTTAGGACTTACAGAAATTATTCCGATACTAACTTTGGATAGCCAAAGTACGGGATGTATCGACCCAAGACTAATAGGTCTTGGGTCACCAGATTTTAATCATCTGCTTTAATCGTACAGGAACAGTTGAACAGGGCTGCAAACAATCAATGGGTTGTGGATAGCGGCTGTTCCCGGCACATGACGGGCAACAAGAGTTTGTTACACGAATGGAAACCTGTTCAGGGAGGAAGAGTGAGTTTTGCTGGAGAGAGTGGTGGAAGGATTACAGGAATTGGGACGGTGACAAATGGAAAAATGACTTTAGAGAAAGTGAATTTCGTTGAAGAACTGAAGCATAATCTGCTGAGTGTATCGCAGATCTGTGACAAAGTTTACACCGTGCACTTTACCAAGAATGAAGCGATCGTGCTGTATCCTGGTTTCAAGATACCCGAGGATTGGATAGTTATGAAGGCTCCAAGAGAAAAGAATATGTATATTATGGACATGAGGTCGACTGAGATGGCAACAGAAGAATCGTGTCTTCTGTCAAAAGCAACTGAATCGGAGTCCGAGTTATGGCATAGGAGAATGGGGCATATTCATCTTCGGAAAATGAACTACATTGTCAAGAATGGGCTGGTTCTTGGAGTTCCCTTGAAGAATTTCAACTTTGAAGACCAATGCTTATCGTGCAAAAAGGGAAAGCAACACAAGAAATCCCATCACACCAAGAAGGTTAATTCAATAGTCAGTACCCTAGACCTACTTCACATGGATCTCTTTGGTCCCGTGAATGTAAAAAGCCTAGGAGGAACATCTTACTGCTTGGTGATTACTGATGATTTATCTCGATACTTTTGGGTATATTTCCTTAAGTCAATGGATGAAACGGTCCAGATGGTAATAAATTTGATTACCAAAGTTGAGAATATTATAAGGAAAAGAGTTAAATACATCAGGAGTGACAATGGGACAGAGTTCAAGAACTATCAGATGGAGATCTTCTGCTTACAGAAAGGGATAGAGCACCAGTACAGCGCTCCGTATACTCCGCAACAAAATGGAGTGGCTGAGAGGAAGAACAGAACATTAATTGAAGGAGCCAGAACCATGCTGGCTGATTCGAAACTTCCCGTGGTGTTCTGGGCTGAAGCTGTTGCAACAGCCTGTTATATCCTTAATAGAGTTTTAACTGTTAAAAGACTGAATAAAACATGTTATGAACTTATGCATGGGAGAAAGCCCAACTTGAGTGGTCTTGAACCATTCGGGTCCCCGTGTTCGATATTAAAGACAAATTCTAAATTTGGTGAAATAGCCGACGAAGGCATTTTAGTCGGATATGTTGTTGGGACTCCCAACAGACGAGTCTTTAATACATCGACCAGCAAGGTTGAGGTGGTGTGTAACACTGATATCACAAGTTACAAATCACCAAAACCAAGCACGGGACCCGCTGGGGTTTTCGACTATGATAGACTTTTTAAATCTTTTAACATACCTTACTTGGATTGTGCAGAAGTTGATGAAAGAATAGCTACGAAGATGATTTATGATGAGGAAGACAATTATGTGCAACGACCGAAGTATGATGAATGTCAGCCTTCCTCGTCAAATGCTGTCGATACCCCTGCTGCCTCTACAGAAGAGGAATTCTTCAATCCGTTTCACTCTCAACAACAATCACCCATTGATGAGCTACCTTCGAACCTGGAAGACAATCTAGATGTCAGTGCGGTTCCGACTACGAGAGTTCACAAAAATCACCCATTGGAGAACGTGATAGGTGATCTGTCCGACGGTGTACAAACAAGACAAAGCTTGAATGAGCACACCTGTGTTTACACAAGCATTAAAGATACGGGCATAATTAACGAATGCTTGTACACCTGCTTCATCAGCCAGATTGAACCAAAGAACTATCAAATGGCTCTCAAGGACAGCTCGTGGGTCGAAGCCATGAAAGAAGAGTTAGCCCAGTTCAAGAAAATAGAGGTATGGAATTTGGTTGCAAAACCGAAGAATGTGCTTGCTATTGGCACCAAATGGGTTTTCAAATGCAAGAGAGATGAGAAAGGGATTATTATCAGGAACAAGGCGAGGCTGGTTGTAAAAGGTTTTAATCAGCAAGAGGGGATTGATTACAATGAGGTGTTTGCTCCTGTGGCGAGATTGGAAGCCATTCGATTGTTTTTGGCATTTGCTGCACACAAGGAGATGAAGGTATTTCAGTTAGACGTGAAGAGTGCGTTCCTTAACGGTAAAGTCGATGAGGTTGTGTACGTTGAGCAAACTCCGGGTTTTCCTGACCCAGACTTTCCTGATCACGTGTACAAGCTAAGTAAAGCACTGTATGGGCTACATCAGGCACCTCGTGCCTGGTACTCAACCCAATCCGACAACTTGCTTGAGAATGAGTTTGAAAGGGGAAAGATTGATAGCACATTGTTCTTTAAGAGAAAAGGAAGCGATTTTCTTCTGGTGCAAGTCTATGTGGACGACATCATCTTTGCTGCATCAAAAGTCGCCATGTGTCAGGAGTTTGAGGCCGTCATGAAAAAGAGATTTGAAATGAGTGCTATGGGTGAACTAACTTTCTTTTTAGGACTGCAGGTTGATCAGAAGAAAGATGGGATGTTCATTCATCAGACTAAGTATGTCCATGATGTTCTCAAACGCTTCAAGATGGAGGACAGTACTCCATACGATACTCCAGTCTGCGTCAACCATAAATTGGGTGCTGATTCAGACAACGATGCAGACGTGGACCCAACCCAATATCGGGCAATAATAGGTTCTTTAATGTACTTAACTGCTTCTAGACCTGATATTATGTTTGCAGTTTGTCTTTGTGCACGCTTTCAGGCAAACCCAAAGGAATCTCACTTGAAGGGTGCGAAGAGGATATTGCGCTATCTCAAAGGCAAACCTAAACTGGGGTTGTGGTACACGAAAGGAGGAGACTTGGAGTTGGTCGCCTACACGGATTCTGATTATGGAGGGTGCAATCAGAATCGGAAGTCAACAACAGGTGGATGTCAGTTTCTTGGAGGCAGATTAGTGTCATGGCAATGCAAGAAGCAGACCTCAGTCGCCATTTCAACCTGTGAAGCAGAATATATGGCAGCATCCAACTGCTGCTCCCAGGTTCTTTGGATACAACAGCAATTGCGCGATTATGGTCTGAATTTCACTCATACTCTTATTTGCATTGATAACACTGCTGCTATCTCAGAAACTAACAATCCCGTAAAGCACAGTAAAACTAAACACATTGACATCCGTCATCATTTTATACGGGATTGTGCTGAGAAGAAACTGATTGTGCTCGAAAAGGTTGATACGGTAGATAATTTCGCTGACTTGTTTACTAAAGCGTTTGACAAGAATCGTTTTCAAAACCTTGTTGAGCTGAATGGGATGATCAATCCCGAGTAACCGTGTTTTTGTCTTTACTTAAAAAAAATAAATAAAAAAAAAATAAAAAACGTCACTATCGCTTAGAATTATGTCGGTTGCCTCAGTTTGAAGGACATATCTTCGGATATGTTTGGTCCTCATTTCTACTTGTAGATTATAAGGATAGCCATTAACCAGATGACTGAAAGTGACCGGGGCGGTTTATGATGTGTTTTTATTCTTTCGCTGAAAATTAGTCGATCATACTTAGTTAGAAGGACACATACTTGTATGTGGTCGGTCCAGCTGATCCATTGGATCTTCAGGATAGCCGTTTACCTGAAAACTTCAATTTGATCGGGGCGATTGAAGTTAAAATTTTTTCGGGAGATGAAATTATTTTTCAAGTCTACTACCTAGTAAGAAGTTCCTTTACTATGTTTAATAGAAAATTGATCCAACCTTGGAAAGTGATAGATATACTGATTCTGTGTGCTTAACTAGTGACGTTATAAGGCCTAAAAGACTTTAGAACAGTCATTGTATGTCATGGTAGCTTTTTTATGGTGCGTAAAAGTATAAGTGATACTAACTAAATCTACTCGATTTTACATGGAAACTCCTTAAGAGTTGTGCATGTCTCCATATATATCTTTCCGAATGATAGGCAGAAAAGCGATTACCCAGTCATACACGAGCCCGTAAGTGTTCTGATTCCCGTGAAGATAGCGTGTAAAGAAACTGCAATGATCCAGATTCGGGACTTGCAGTTGTTTACTACTCTGAAGTTTGTGTAAATACTTTAAAAAAAAAATGTGTGTTATTGAGACATTCTAGAGTTCATAATGTT
Source organism: Bidens hawaiensis (assembly GCF_021521415.1). Classification (NCBI taxonomy): domain Eukaryota; kingdom Viridiplantae; phylum Streptophyta; class Magnoliopsida; order Asterales; family Asteraceae; genus Bidens; species Bidens hawaiensis. Next base: position 351,250 of record NW_027493457.1, on the reverse strand, counting down.
AATACTTCTCAATCAAGATGTAAGAAAGAGAACGGGAAGAAGAGTCTGAAGATCGAAGAGTAATTACTATTTAATCAGACACTACGGGTCGAGGTCAACTCGGGGTGACTTGGGGAAAGCCAAATACGCCTTGATAATAGATAGGAGGCATCATAATCTCTGAGTTGTTGCCCATTTAAGTTTTGATCTTAATTGAATCTAACTCGTATCACAGAAACAATGAAAACCATTCTAAGTTATTTACCTGCTTACAACCTGTTTCTTTATGTCATAATACAGCTGAAAACGGATCTGTGTGACAGTCACTTAATTAGTATGATTCCTGTTCGGATCTTTTCAAAAACATGGTAGTCCCTATCGAGACTGAAATTTGATCCCGTGTACCTAATTGTTAAAATTTTTCTACTTATGTAGTTGTATGATTTTATACCTGGTTACTTGGTCTTGATCGTATCATTTAACGCTTTAAAGGTTGTTTTAAAACTTAATTGCAAATTGTTCAAATTATAGGGGTTTGTTTTGTAAAATTTAATATCAGCGAAGTTATCCATAACTTCGCCTGCAATAGGCGAAGTTATCCATAACTTCTCCGGTACAACTCTGACCCTACATAAAGGAAATTAAAGGTCAAACTGTTCATTATTTCAAAAACAAGCGAACTTATCTTCCACCCACCCGGCGAACTTATTATCAGAACCCTAAGCGAACTTATCGTTCGAATCCGATCTGTGTTGTTTTCATTCTCGATTTCAATCCGATTAAAGGTGTGTAGGGTTATTGTGTCGAATATTCACCGTAATTGATGTTATTCAAAGGTCATATCGACCCGTTTCCTGACTTCAGACTTTCGATACCTTACATTCGATTTTAAACTTGTCATTACGTGTTTATAATCAACTTAAACGTCTAGATCATCATAAAATCAAGTTTTACGGAGTCCGCAATCTCGAAATTGACCCAATTCACCTCGTTCGAAAAACCTAACTGTTGCCGTTTCATATTCGGCGAAGTTACAGTTTAGGCGAAGTTATCCGTAACTTCGCCTGAGATTTAACTTCGCCTGATAATTAATTATGTAACAGTATTTGAGGCGATGTTGTGGTTAGGCGAAGTTATCATTAACTTCGCCTGGACCTTTTTACTTAACTGTTATCCGGCGAAGTTCAAGTTGAGGCGAAGTTGTTCCCAACTTCGCCCCACCTCTAACTTCGCCTATACATAATCAATCACAACTTCGCTCATGGTAACAGGCGAACTTGTGATTTGCCTTGACATTTATCTAACTCAGCCTGTTTGATGCAGATATGGCTGCTGTAGCTGGAGCAGGCGGTGATGATGGAGGAGACAACCATCGACAGTTCTTCCCGGGTCATAACATGTATATAACATTAGACCCGGATGCGAGCGGTGTTGATGATTTCCGCGAAATCGTCACATTCTTACTCCGCTCGCGTATATTCCACGCGATTACAACAATACTGCCGATATCCTTGCCAAACATTGAGGATTTTTGGCAGACAGTGGAGTATGACTGTCGCGTCGAGCCCCCGGTCATGCGAGCAACAGTCAACAATCACATTGTTCAGTTCTCATCTGAACAGATCCGGGCGGCTTTACGGTTTGGAGATGAGACGAGGGATGACCCGACAAATTTTGTGGCTCCATTCTGTGATGGAGCGTTTCTGAGAATGGGATACTCTGGTCCCTTGGGGGATACTCAGAGAAGGAAGGGGTTCTTACTAGACCAGTGGCGCTTTCTCATGCATGTCATGATCGTGTGCATGTCAGGGAAAAAGGCTGGTACTGATGTGATGGGCGCGACCATGCAGTCGGCGATGACTGCTCTGACTTATAATAAGCGTTACAGCTTTAGTCAGATGGTCTTCTACGAGATAGATCGACAGAGAAGAGCGGTGGCGCGTGAGATATTTCTCATGTATCCAAGATTCATTCAGATGATCTTGAATCACGTTGCTCCAACGTTACCTCAGCGCCGCCCAATCAGATATGTAGAAAGTGTGAGTAAAAGAATCTTCGCCCAGTGCAGATCTTCTAGTGCGAGGAGCAAACCTGAGCTCCGTCCTCGACATACTCCACTATTTGGGTACTTGATCAACCCGGAGTATGTGCCAGCTCGTGGGGACGAGTTTCAGGATCCTCAACCACAACAGGCTGGAGCGCCTCAAGCTATACCTGCTGCTCCTGTTGTGTCACCGGAGGAGAATGTAGACCTTGATGCTGCATTTGGTGGTCAAGGCTTCTTTGATATGGATCGCGTTGATCCTGAAGAAAATGTGCAAGTATCATTTGAAAGGATTTCGAGTGTGAATGTGACTAGGGCAGCTACAACAGTGGCTGACTCTGATTCTGAAGATGAGTTGGCCGTAGCGAGACGAATTTTGGTAACTCAAGAACGAACTCATGGGAAAAGGAAGAGAGCTGATGATGACAGCGAGTCAGACTATGAGGAAGAGGTACATCAGTTGATTCGGAAATCAAGAAGGGAACTGGCAGGTGCAGGTTCGGGAGCTGGTGAGAGCTCAAGGGTGGTACGTTTCACTTCACCAGCACTATCCGGTATGACAATGGTCCCTTCATCGTTGCAAGTTACAAGGCCAAGCGCCACGGACGTTCCCGTGGTGGCTACCTCATCCTCATTTGGCCACCCACCCACTACATTCCAACTATCGGCTCTGGAGATTGTATCGTTGCCACCTCCAACTCTTACTCCAACGGAGGTCGTGGCACGATTTATTGAGTCGACGGTTGTGGCCACTGCAGGGTTACCGGTGACGATACCACCTGCGGTTATGTTTACGCCTACTTCTGAGGTCCTGGTTACATCGGAAATCCCTCCTCAGTACACTCAAGATATATCACATCTGAGGTTTGATTTCGATGCAACCTTATCAGACTCTGAACGAATAGCAGCACTTGAACGGGTCGTGGCAGAACAATCAAGGGTGAATCTTATCTAGACCCATGCTATTCAACGCCTCGTTGCAGAGAATCAGATACAGTCGTCCCTGCTGGTTGAACATGGCAAAATCATTGATACTTTGAAGGAGTTCTTGGCATCTCAGGGGGAGACGAGCTGTAAAGGCGATGAGTTGAAGACTAAGAAGAGAAATGATAGAGACGATGATCCCAATGCATCGAAAGGTGCAGGTTGAGAGTTGCCAAGAACTGAACAAGCTCTTGGGACTTCCACAACTCAGGGGGAGTCAAGTGCAGCGGTCGGTACAGGTGATGAGGTGGTGGTCGTGGATGTTGAGGAGATGGATGATGAGTATATAGGTGATGATGATATATTACCAGTTGATGAGATAGAGAAGATTGGTGCAGAGATTGTGATTGATAATGATATTGAAGAGGGAGAGATTGTAGAAGAGAATGTGGAGAATGAGATTCCGGAAGTCGATAAGGCAGATATGAGTCAAGAGATTGGAAATGATGAGACTGAATGGGAAGAGCAGCCTAGATGGAAAGAAGGCTATGCTCAGTGGTTTGTAAAAACGAAGAAACCGGCGGTCCCTACTATGTTTAAGAAGAGTTACAACATTAGAGGCTATGCTGAAGCGAGAAAGGGGATTATATGCTGGATATATGCTGAGCAGTTGAGGCTCTTTGTGATTAAAAGATATGATTGTGTTCAGTACTTCAAGAGGCTGTTGAGATCATTGAATACATTGCCAGAATGTGAAGTGAAAGACTTAGCCAGATTGGGGTTAATAAACAAAAGTGATGATAACATGGCTAGAGTCATTGGGAAGATTGTTTGGAAGGAAAGTATAAAAGAGAAGAAGTTCGAGCTGTTGAAACCACAAAAGGGAAAACTCATTGAAGACAAAGATAGAGGGATGAGAGCAGATGGCAAGCCTTGGATGATTATGAAGTATAAGCCGATCCGGTGTCTAAAAGTAGTGCCGATGAAACAAATGCCCAAGGATGTGCTGAAAGAGCTGAAGTGGTGGTATGTAGATTGTGAAACAGCTGAAGCAGTAATGGAGGACGAAGATGAACAAGAGCCGTTGAGAGTCTATGATCCGATGCATCTAGTGAACTTGTCTCAAGCTGATCTGCAGGTGCTGAATGAGAAGAAGATATTTTATATTCCTGCTTGGAAAGACGAAGCGAAGAAATATCAAAGAGTCGTATCAGTTTGTGTACGTGAAGGAGTTCATGCTTAAAGATGAAGATACAAGATTGTTGAAGATTACAAGACACGTGTTTGAAGATAAAGATTGAAGCTACTGCCAAGGGGGGGTCTGTTGGTACATGATGTCAGTAGTTCAGTATATAGTGTCTGTAATCGAGTCGTTTGGATTTATGTTTTGTATGTAGCGAAGTTAGCTCACAAGTTCGCTTATACAGGCGAACTTGTAGAGTAAGCGAAGTTAGGAACAACTTTGCCTAAACATGCCAGGTGAAGTTGTCGTGGTTATATAGCCTTAGGTTACGGCTGAGTTAGTAACGAAGTTTTCAGTTTACGTGTTTACGAGTTGTGTAATCAGTGATTGATATCACGTGTTTCCAGTTGCAATATACAACGTGTCTTTGCTTATTGTAACGTGTGTTCGATCGTGTTAACTCGTATCGTCTTCTACGCTACTAACGTCTTACGTAGGGATTCCGCACCTACGTAGAACGAGATATTCCGTGTAGATCCGGCTGGGAACCTACACAAACCGAGCTTACACACCTTTAACACGGATTGAAATCAACTAATAACAAGGTTCTATCGAGGAGTAAGTTCGCCGAGGGTGAAAGTAAGGTTATAAGTTCGCCTGGTTTGTGAAAATATGTAAAGTGTTTCACCAAAAGACACCTTATATAGGGTTTAAACAACACAGGCGAAGTTAAGGTTAACTTCGCCTTACCCTTAACTTCGCCCCTTAACAACTTCGCCTCTGCACAACTTCGCTTAGTATTAAACTTACAAAACAGGCCCTTATACATTAGATCAATGTTCAACTTTCTTTTAAAATTCTTCGTTAAACATTTAAACTTGACGATCAAAGAACCATGTAACCAAGTTTTAAACCATAAAACAAAATACGCAACTTTAACTTTTTGTAAATAAATAAATGGGATCAAATTTCAGTCTTGACGGGGACCAGCATGTTTTAGAAAAGATCCGAACAGGAATCATACTGATTAAGTGGCTGTCACATAGATCCATGTTCAGCGGTATTATGACATAAAGAAACAGGTTGTAAGCAGGTATACAACTTAGTATGGTGTTCATCGCTTCTGTGATACGGATTAAGTTCAATTAAGCTCAAAATTTAGATGGACATCACATCAGAGACTGTGATGCCTCCTATCTATTCTCAAAGCATATTTGGCTTTCCCCAAGTCACCCCGAGTTGACCTCGACCCGTAGTGTCTGATTAAACAGTAGGTACATATCGATCATTAGAGTCTTCATCCTGTTCTCTTTCTTGCCTCTTGATTGATAAGTGTAACATCATAAGCTTCAAAAGGCTTAACAACACACACATTTTTTTTTAATAAGATTAACACAGCTTCAAACAGTAGACGACTGCAAGTCCCGAATCTGGATCACTGCAGGTGCTTGACACACTATCTTCTCGGGAATCAGAACACTCACGGGCTCGTGTATGACTGGGTAATGACTTTTCTGCCTATCATTCGGAAAGATGTATATGGAGACATGCACAACTCTGAATGGTTCTCCACTTTAAATCGAGAAGATTTAGTTAGTATCACTTTTACTTTTACGCACCATACAAAGCTACAATAACATATAATGGCTGTTCTAGAGTCTTTTGGGCTTAATAACTTCACCAGATAGGCACATAGAAATAGTATTTCTATCACTTTCCAAGGTTGGATAAATTTTCTTTTAAACATTGTATTGAAACTTCCTATGAAGTTATAGACTTGAAAAATTATATCATCTCCCATTTCAAAGAATTTTAAATTCTATCGCCCCGATCAAGTCAAAGTCTTCAGGTAAACGGCTATCCTGAAGATCCAATGGATAAGCTGGACCGACCACATACGAGTATGTGTCCTTCTAACTAAGTATGAACGTCTATTTTTCAGCGAAAGAATAGAAACCCATCTTAAACCGCCCCGGTCACTTTCAGTCATCTGGTTAATGGCTATCCTCATAATCTACTGCTAGAAGTGAGGACCAAATATATCCGAAGATATGTCCTTCAAACTGAAGCTACCGACATAATTTTAACGATAGTGACGTGTTTTTTTTTTTACAATTAAAAACGAAAAACACGGTTACTCGGTATTGATCATCCCATTAAGTTCAACAAGATTTTGAAAACGATTTCGGTCAAACGCTTTAGTGAAAAGATCGGCGAAATTATCCAACGAATCAACCTTTTTTAGCACTATTAATTTCTTCTCATCACAATCCCGTATAAAATGATGATGAATGTCAATGTGTTTAGTTTTGCTGTGTTTGACGGGATTGTTAGTTACTGAGATAGCAGTAGTGTTATCAAGGCAAATAGGAGTTTGAGTGAAATTCAGACCGTAATCGCGCAATTGCTGTTGTATCCAAAGAACCTGGGAGCAGCAGTTCGATGCTGCCATGTACTCTGCTTCGCAGGTGGAAATGGCTACAGAGGTCTGCTTCTTGCAGTGCCACGACACCAATCTACCCCCCAGAAACTGACATCCACCGGTTGTTGACATCCTGTTCTGATTGCAACCTCCATAGTCAGAATCTGTGTAAGCGACCAAATCTAGTTCTCCCCCTTTCGTGTACCACAATCCCAACTTAGGCTTGCCTTTGAGATACCGCAATATTCTCTTCATTCCCTTCATGTGAGATTCCTTCGGGCTAGCCTGAAAACGAGCACAAAGACAAACTGCAAACATAATATCAGGTCTAGATGCAGTTAAATACATTAAAGAACCTATGATTGCTCGATATTGGGTGGGGTCCACGTCTTCATCACTGTCAGAATCTGCACCCAGTTTGTGATTGACGCAAACTGGAGTATCAAAAGAGGTGTTGTCTTCCATCTTGAAGCGTTTGAGTACGTCATGGACATATTTTGTTTGATGAATGAACATCCCATCTTTCTTCTGATCAACCTGCAATCCCAAAAAGAAAGTTAATTCGCCCATGGCGCTCATTTCAAACCTCTTTTTCATCACTGCTTCAAAATCCTGACACATGGCGACTTTGGATGCAGCAAAAATGATGTCGTCCACATAGACTTGCACTAGTAGAAAATCTCCTCCTTTTCTCTTGACGAACAACGTGATATCGATCTTTCCTCTTTCGAACCCATTCTCAAGCAAATAATCAGACAGGGTTGAGTACCAGGCACGAGGGGCCTGATGTAGCCCATATAACGCTTTGCTCAGTTTGTATACATGATCAGGAAAATCAGGGTCAGGGAAACCCGGAGGTTGTTCAACGTGAACCACCTCACCGACTTTACCATTATGAAAGGCACTTTTCACATCTAACTGGAACACCTTCATCTCATTGTGAGCAGCAAATGCCAAAAAAAGTCGAATTGCTTCCAATCTTGCCACTGGAGCAAACACTTCATTGTAGTCGATTCCTTCTTGCTGATTAAACCCTTTTTCTACCAGCCTCGCCTTGTTCCTTATGTTATTCCTTTCTCATCTCTCTTACATTTAAAAACCCACTTTGTTCCAATTGCATGTACATCTTTTGGTTTAGCAACTAATTTCCATACTTCCATCTTCTCGAACTGTGCTAACTCTTCTTGCATGGCTTCGACCCACGAACTATCCTTTAGAGCCATTTGATTATTCTTTGGTTCAATCTGGCTGATGAAGCAGGTGTACAAACATTCATTTAAGATACCGTTTCTTTAATGCTTGCATAAACACAAGTGTGCTCATTCAGACTTCTTCTTGTTTGAACACCGTCAGACAGATCACCTATCACGTTCTCCAAAGGGTGATTTTTGTGAATTCCAGTAGTCGGAACTGGACCGACTTCTAGATTGTTTTCTAAGTTCGAAGAGAGTTCATCTATGGGTGATTGATGTTGAGAGTGAAAAGGATTGTAGAATTCTTCCTCAATAGAGGAAGCAGGAATATCAGCAGCACTTGACGAGGAAGGTTGACTCTCATCGTATCGCGGACGTTGCACAATATTTTCCTCCTCATCATACAGAATCTGTGAAGCAATTTTCTCATCAACTTCTGCAAAATCCAAGTAAGGCAAATTAAACGATTTGAAAAGTTTATCATAGTCGAAAGCTTCAGCGGGTCCCGTGATAGGCTTTGGTGATTTGTAACTTGTAATGTCCGTGTTACATACCACCTCAACCTTGCTGTTCGATAAATTAAAGACTCTTCTGTTGGGTGTACCAACAACATATCCGACTAAAATACCTTCATCGGCTTTCTCACCAAATTTTGAGTTTGTCTTTAATATCGTACATGGGGACCCGAAAGGTTCGAGAGCATTCAAGTTTGGCTTTCTACCATGCATAAGTTCATAACAAGTTTTATTCAATCTTTTAACAGTTAAAACACGATTAAGGATATAACAGGCTGTGGCAACAGCTTCAGCCTAGAACACCACGGGAAGTTTAGCATCAGCCAGCATGGTTCTGGCTCCTTCAATTAGCGTTCTATTCTTCCTCTCAGCCACCCCATTTTGTTGCAGAGTGTACGGGGCGCTGTACTGATGGTCTATCCCTTTTTGTAAGCAGAACATCTCCATCTGGTAGTTCTTGAACTCTGTCCCATTATCACTCCTGATGTACTTAACCTTTCTCCCAACAATGTTTTCAACCTTGGTAATCAAGTTAATCACCAACTGAACCGTCTCATCTTTTGCCTTCAGAAAGTATACCCAGGAGTAACGAGAGTAATCATCGGTTACTACCAAGCAGTATGACGTTCCACCTAGACTTTTTACTTTCACAGGACCAAAGAGATCCATGTGAAGTAGATCTAGGGTACTAACAATTGAGTTAACCTTCTTGGAGTGATGAGGTTTATTGTATTGCTTTCCCTTCTTGCACGATAAGCATTGATCTTCAAATTTAAAGTTCTTCAAGGGAACTCCATGCACTAGCCCATTTTTGACAATGTATTTCATTTTACGAAGATGTATATGTCCCATTCTTCGGTGCCATAACTCGGACTCGGACTCAGTCACCTTCGACAGAAGACATGACTCTTCTGATGTCATCTCTGTTGACCTCATATCCATTACATACGTGTTCTTTTCTCTTGGAGCTTTCATCACCACCCATGCCTCTGGAATCTTGAACCCCGGATAAAGAACAATTGCCTCATTTTTCGTAAAATGCACTGTGTAATCTTTGTCACAAATCTGAGATACACTCAACAAGTTATGCTTTAATTCTTCAACAAAATTCACTCTCTCTAACTTCATTTTTCCATTTGTCACAGTTCCAATACCAGTGATTCTACCTCCACTCTCTCCAGCGAAACTAACTCTTCCTCCTTGAACAGGTTTCCATTCATGTAACAAATTCTTGTTACCAGTCATGTGCCGGGAACAGCCACTGTCCACAACCCACAGATTGTTTATAGTCCTGTTCAACTGTTCCTGCACAATTAAAGCAAAAGATTAAAATCTGGGGACCCAAGACCTACTGGTCTTGGGTCGATTAAATATGTTAAACAGCATCCCGTACTTTAGTTGCCCAAAGTCAGATTGAGGATGATTTCTGTGAGTTCTGAAAGGAAACCTTCTTGAGGATTGACTATGAGGCCATCCAAACCTTAGTGAATTAACTAAATTATAATTGTAAGTTTGGTTCGCCCTGCTTGCGGTGCGCGCATATAATGTATATATGTGTGAACCCTCGGCTGGGCAAAAGTAAAATTGCACTAATTTTAACGTTATTTTACTAATCTCGTGAAAATAACGTTAAAAGTGGCAGAAGGTTAATCAGGCATCATGTGGTGGCGTTGATAGCCGAAAGACAATGGTACATGCACCAATCAGCCGGTGTCCCGATGATTGAGTGCTATGTGCCTTATGTCCAAGGCTTGATGCAAAACTACTATCGAGCCGGGGGTCTCATCGGAAGCAGCCTCTCTATCCCTATGGGGTAGGGGTAAGGCTGTCTACATCTTACCCTCCTCAGACCCTACCATAGCTTGGCTATTGGTGGGATATACTGAGTACGATGATGATGATGATAATTGTAAGTTTGGTTGTTAACTGGGAAAAACTGAGATCGATTTCTTTGAAATCTTGAATTTGTCCAATATCTGAAGTTTGGTGGGTTCGCATTCTTACCAGTATAATAATTACCATACTTTTTATACTCAGTCTTCGGAGGCCTCATTCCTCTAAATTTTCTCTGGTTTAGAGGGCAATCAGCAATAAAGTGTCCTACTTGATTGCATCTAAAACAACTCCTGTGTTCAACTTTCGTCTCAACAGTTGTTTCGGATGTTGAGGTTACATTACTACCCGTTTGTCTCACATACGGTGGGACGAACGGGTTTAGGGAAGAACTCTTTTCATCAGGCTTATATTCCTCCCCCCGTTTTAGTAATGTTACCTCTTCCTTTATCTCACCCGATTCAGATGACTTGTCCAAATTTGATGAGACAGAACTAGGAACAGAAATCTTAACATTTGGAATTGGCTTACTCATTTCGGTTTTACTAACTTCAGGTTCTTTAGTCGAAATTTTTACTGGAACTGTCTGATTAATCTCAACATCAGCAGATTTCTGATTACTAGGATTATAAGTATAGTTGTGGTTATACGGTGGTGGAATTCCCCCTTTGTTAACTGGGGAACGTTGAACACTTACAATGTGATCAAGCATTGCTGAGGAATTTCTAAATTGTTCAATTTTTCTATTTAGTTCCACCACTTTTACCTGGTAATCAGCAATCTGTTTATCTCTTTCAGCAATTAGTTTGGTTTTCTCTTCTAACACTTCATAACTAAGATCAATTACTTGTATTTTATCAGCTAGACTGGCTTTAAGACTTCTGATATCCTTTTCACTAGTTTTTATTTTTACCGAGTAACTGTTTTCTCTAGTTTTAGTATAGTGATGATCTTCTTTTAACGTTTTAAATTGTGCGTCCAAACTAATAAACTGATCAGTTATTGTTTTCAATTGTTCAGACAGATTTTCACATTGCATGCAATGAAGTTCAGAACTTACCTCAGAGAGCTGATCGTTGACTTCTGCCATATAGGCTTGATTTTGTCCCGTCTCCCTCTCACTTCCTTCAGTCTTTATGTTTACCAAATTGGCCTGTTCGAACACTTCCTCAACTTGCAGGTTCCAGTTGTATCCACCAGTCTGTCTAGATACCATAGCCCTGTTCTCACTACCTCCCCCATTCTGTTGTGCAGCTCTGTTCTGACTACGTTCGACTCTCTCATTGGTACATTCCTTGGCAAAGTGACCATTTTGTTGACAGTTGTAACATCTAACTTTTGATTTGTCAAACCCTGGTCTTTCTCCAACGAACTTTCTACCTGTTTTCTTCATGAATCTCTTAACCTTTCTTACAATCATAGCCATCTGCCACTGCAGATCCATCTCTTCTAAATCATCAGCATCGATCTGATCATAGTCTTCATCCAAAGTTGCTGGGTAGACTATTTTACCTTTGATGTAGTTTTCATACGATGCAATGAAGGATGCGTAGAAAGCAAACTGTTGTTCAGCTGATTTAACACTCATGGGCATCTGTGAGTAGTTGTAGGTCGGAACATTTGAGGGTACATTACCAGTTGTTGTTTGAGGTTTTGAAGAACTACTACCTCCAGCTACGAAACACACGTCGCCATCCATATTGAGAATCACATGACCATCTCGAGTTGAGTTGGAGTTTGATTCTCCCTTTGAGTAGTAGGCAGACGATTCTGATTTTGAACTTGAACTTGGAGAGACTTTCGCACCATACATTCCCGGATCCTGAACTTGATCAGTTGGTGTCTCCTTTCGAACCATGTTGAGCTCAAAATTTCGTAACTTATTGACTGCTGTCTCAAGGTCAATATTGGCAAATTCTTTATCCTCTCTCATTAAAACCGTATACATTTCCCATTTTGGTGGAAGAGCATCAAGAAGTTTCTCTACTATCTCCTCTTCTTTGTATACAATGGAGTAATTGCTGAGTTCGGTCATCAAGTGATAATATCTGGTGATGATATCGTCAAGTGATTCATTTTTCAGATACTTGAACACAGAGAATTGGGTTTTTAGTAGCTTTGTTTTGGAAGCACGTATCACCACATTACCTTCATATCGATTTTCAAGTGCTTCCCATAGCTCTCTAGCAGTTTTGTACTTCTTGAATGTATGAAGAATCTCTTGTGGAAGAGCCATCATTATTGCAGCATGAGCATTACTTTCTGCCTCATACATCTTCTTTTCCTCCTCTTCCATCTTATTGTACTTCTTAATTTGTTCACGACCCTCAAACAAGGCCATAGGTGGAATGTATCCATGCACACCCACATCTTAGCATCTTGATATTTCACATATTGTTCAAACCGATCTTTCCAAGCAACAAAATCGGTACCCTTAAGAATTTTTGGAGCCTTAGTTGCTGAACCGGCTTCAACCTCCATTTTCACCAGTTCCGTAATGTTTATTGAAGTCATCGTTGAAAGAAACACGACCCGAAAACACAACAAAAGTATTATATTTTTTTTTTTATTTTGAACAGTGATCAGATGGCGAAGTTATGCTTAACTTCGCTTAAGCTTAACTTCGCTTGTTTCCTCAACTTCGCTTAACTTCGCTTGTTTCCTCTAACTTCACTTAAATCTATAACTTCGCTTAACTTCAGCTTCGCTTAACAAACAACTTCGCTTAATTGATAACTTCGCTTAATTGATAACTTCGCTTAACCTTAACTTCGCTTGATTGATAACTTCGCTTAACCTTAAAACTTCGATTAAACCCTACGAACAGTGACGGCAACTTCGCCTGATGAACACAAGGTTTTTGCAGGTTTTAATTTGACGTATTACGAGGTATGCGAAGGTGTAATGGGTTATATTTGATGGTGGGAGATGGGTAGCACACAAAAACTATGTATTTCAATGTAAACTCGTTCCACGAATAGTCGAACGAAATGATCTTAACACTCGTGTGATAATCCCGAACCACACAATCACGAGCAAATGCTTTGATACCAATTGTAGGTTCCCAGCCAGATCTACATAGGAGTATCTCGTAGTACGTAGGTGCGGAATCCCTACGTAACACGATACGAGCGTAAGATGTATAATACGTTAAACCGAAACACAAACACACGTTACAATACTAAAACGACACGTTGTATTGCAACACTTCAACACGTGATATCAAATCACAAATACACGTTCTGAAAAAACTTAAACAAAACAAGCCGAAGTTGAGGTTAAATACACCTCGACAACTTCGCTTATCCACAAGTTCACTTACATCAGGCGAACTTGTGCGACAACTTATCTAAACACAACAGAAACAATCTAACTCGATTACAGACACATACAAAACACTAGATACTGAACTACTGACATCGTGCACCAACAGACTCATTTTCATCACAAACAGGAGATTCATTATCAAGTTCTTTAATTGGAGCAGCAATTGGAGCTTCAGCATCATTTGAACTTCCAAACCTTGGAATTTCCAAATGTTCTTCAAAATAAGCAGGAACTAAATCTTCATCTGGATGATCAGTTGATGGAGTGAAAGAATTAAATAAGCCATCATAGTCAAACATCCAGTCGGGACCTTTCCCTTGTGGAGGAGTAGTGTACTTTTGACAATCAACATGGTACCACTCTTCAACACAACCAGACGTAAAATTGAAAACCCGTTTCTTAGGTGACACATACCCTAAGAAATACCCTTCAATGGATTTTTCATCAAATTTACCCACATCCTTTTTCAGCATAGTACAGGGACACCCAAAAGGTTCCAAGTACTTTAAGTTCGGTTTACGATTATTCAATAATTCATAGCTGGTCTTCTTGAGTCGTTTAACCGTCAGAACTCGATTGAGTGTATATCAAGCCGTATTCACAGCCTCATTCCAAAATTGGACAGGAAGCTTATAATCAGCAATCATAGTTCTTGCAGCTTCAATCAAGGTTCTATTCTTTCGTTCAGCAACGCCATTTTGTTGAGGTACATATGGTGCACTATATCCTTCGGTGAATTCCCTTTTGGATACAAAAGAAATCCAGTATAGTGTTTCTGAATTCAGTTCCATTATCACTTCGAATTCTCCTCACCTTTTGTTTGTAAAGTGATTCGATTTTAGTGATAAGGTTTTGTACCAAAACAGGCGTTTGATCTTTCGAACTCATAAATAAGACTCACGAGTATCTCGAATAATCATCAGTCACGACTAGACAATACCAGTCTCCAGAAATACTTGCACGATTCACTGGACCGAACAAATCCATATGAAGTCGTTCAAGTGGGGTATCAATAGAATTCAATATCTTAGGTGGGTGCGATTTCTTCTTCTGTTTGTCCTTCTTGCAAGCAACACAGTGATCAGATAACTTAAAATTTTTCAACGACACCCCTTCAACCAAGTCGTTTGCCATTAAATAATTCATCTTTCGAACATGTATGTGACCCATTCTTCGATGCCAAAGTACGGAGTCTTTCTCAGTTGCTTTTGAGACAAAACACGTTTCGATTGATGTAGATACTTTAGAATTCATATTCAAGACATAAATATCATTTGATCGTGGTGATCGCATGACAACCAAGTCCTCGGGAATCATATAACCCGGTTTCAGAATAAGACACTCTTTATTTGTAAATACCGTCGTGTATTGCTTATCACAAATTTGCGACACACTCAATAAATTATGATCCACCTTATCACAATAATTAACCTTTTCAAAGGTAATATTTCCAATCGACACATCACCTTCCTGTGTAATCATACCCCCAGAATTCCCAGCAGACGCCACATAACCTCCTTGAATATATCTCACGTTTAATAAGAGGTTGAGATTTCCAGTAATATGACGAGAACATCCACTGTCCATGATCCAGTTTTCACCAGAAATGGTCTTGGATGAACCCTGCACACAAAAGAAAATGATTAGTTCAAAAAGGCAGCCCAGGCCTTAGTCTTGGGCACCTTTTGGTTTTCTTGAGAAAATTTAACTTTAGCTGCATTCAATTGTTGTTCAGAAACTTGGGAATAAGTTACAGGCTTTCTAGACTTTCGTCTTAAGTAAGCGGCTTGAACTACATATGAATTTTCATTCTTGCATAGGGGTGCAGTAGGAATAAACTTAGGTTTGACAAAACCATGAGGTTCATTCATATGAAGCACTTTTCGAGGATGTACATCTGAAAACATGATATGAGTATCATCAGCATACGACACTGGTCGTTTCAGAATCTCCTTTATTACAGGAACTGACTTAGAATGGTCCTTGATAAAAGGGTGAAGATTCTAATGGATATTCTGGCTACAATTTCATACAACATGACCATGTTGACCACAAAGAAAGCAACTTCGCATGTCTACACGATGATGTTGAGAAGTAGTTGGAACGAATGAAGCAGAATTTTGATGATGACTCACATTTTTGGTCATGCTCTTAGAGAACTCATCAGATAATTCAGATTTCTTTTTCAAGTAAAAATCTAAATTGGAACTGTTTGAAAAACTTTTCAATGTATCTGTCCCAGTTGACTTTACAAAGTTAATTTTCTTAGCTTGTTTCAAAACCTGTTTGCTTTAGTCAATGTGTCAGATGGGACTGATGTTTTCTCTTGAGCATATCGACGTTCAAGTTCTTGAATCTGTGAAGTTTCATTGATAAATACACTCTCAATAAGTTCAGGTTTAATGATACTTATTGGAATGTCTTTCTCAGTGAACATTGTGTCCATCCCCTTTAACTTAAAAACACGAGCAGATGACGGCTTAAGTGCATTAGGATTTATAAAACGGAACAAATCCTCATCAGAAATTTTGGGTTTTTCTGGTTTCTTAGCCTTCACCGGTTTGACAAAAACATCTTGTTTCATCTTAGTTGTGTGTGAACCATACATAGCCTCCTCAAATTCACGAGGTTCACACAGTATGTGATTAGAACTTGGAATGTTCTTGTTCTTGTGTATAATCCCAGGTTCAAACACATCCTCGATGATAATTTTGTCAACATTTTCAACGAAAACTTTGTTACTTTGAACATGAGGTTTCTGAGAAACTGATTGGGTTTTAACAGTTTCAGATTTATTTTGTTTAGAATTTTCTGAAATCATAGGCTTTTTAGGAATAACATCTTCTTCAGTTGGAGCAAAAGGATTAATTTTATAATCATTGTGAAATGGTGGTGGAATTTCACTATCCCTTTCTTAGAATCCTTTTGTTTTCCAGAAACTTCAATAATTTCATTCAACAAGAACGAGGAGTTTCGAAATTTACCCAATTTGTTCTTTAACTCAAGAACCTCATTCTCAAGCTCGGTTATCTTTGAACGATGTTTCAAAATTTCTTGAAACTTTTGGTCATTAATTGTCATTTTTACAGATAACTCGGCTTTAAGATTATGATTGCTTATAGTCAATGCCTCAATTTTCTCTCTCGAGTTGATTTGAGAGGTCAAGGATTACCTATAAGTATCTTTTAAAGACACAATCTCTTTTGACAGATTATCATTTTGAAGTTTTAATGAGTCTATCTTTGATTTATTATACTCACAATCAACACATGATAATTTAGAATTAGAATTACTAACCTCACTTTGTTTGGCCATGCAAGCAGATGTAGCAGAATCACTGATCTTAGCCATACAAGCAAAGCTAGTTGGAAGCTTTTCACTTTGATTATCAGATTCCGACTCAGTTTCAGCGTCAGAAGAAACTTCACTTCCACTTATATCTTGTGTGTATTCAGGAAAACCAAACATAGCTAGATTAGCTTGATTATCATTGCACAGTAGTCGCTGTGACCAATCACCTTCATCAGCTAACACTGCATGTGATCCAGAAGTAGATGGTTTCTTTTCAGTATCATTGACTCGTGGTGTAGAAGAGTTTTGATTTTGACCACGAGGACCAGTATACTCCTTCTTTGGCTTGTCACATTCTTTCGCAAAGTGTCTGAATTCTTGACAATTATAATACTTTACCTTCAACTTGTCAAAACCCAACTTCTTATTCAAAGCAGGAAGATCTTTTCCGGTCCTTTGCATGAATCTTTTTACCTTACGAACAATCATTGCCATGTTCCATTTTAAATCCATGAGTTCAAGATCATCGGGATCAATTTCGTCATAGTCTTCATCAGTTAAATCATTTGTTGCAATTTTGCTACTCACCAAATTCTTGTAAGAAGACATAAAGGCAGACAAAAATGCAAAGGTTTGTTCAGCCTCCTTTATGTTTACATTAGTTTGAGATGAGAATTGACTTGTAGATGATGAAGTTCCCAATCCTTCATATGAACCAGAGATACCAGAAGATCCAGTATTTCCAGCTGTGTAGAAACAGGCTCGTGGATCACTATACATTGTAGTAGCATTCTCACTTGCAGCTTGAGAAAGAAAAGCAGTCAGTGGAGAAATAGTTGAACTTAGAGGCATACTACCACCATAGAAAGAAGGATCTTGACTTTCCTTGGAAGATTTCTGGCACTTAAGATCATATTCCCTAGCTTCAATCTTTTGTAAGAATTCAATAGCAGTCAAGTCTTCATTCAAGAAATAATTATTCTCCTTGAGAACCATTAATAATGTGGAATAAGAACTTGGGAGTACACTCTTAAAAGTGTTAATTTTATCCCTCTCAGAAACTTCTAACCTCATCTTGTCCATTTCAGCAATTAAGTGATTGAATCTCGTTGTCATTTCTTCAACTGTCTCACCTTTGAGTAAATTAAAGTTTCTGAATTGAAACTTAAGAATCACCTTCTTGCTTTCAGCAGTGTTTCCCATACTCCTCATTCGAATATGTTGAAACAAAGAAGCACATATTTTATGCTACCCACTTGATGAAAAATATTCTCAGGCAAAGCCATGGTTAGAGTAGAATAAGCTTTTGTCTCGATCTTTAATGCTTTCTTTTCTTGAACTGAGTATTGTGAGATAGCCTTTGGTGTATAACCAATAGTCTCATCTCCAATCATAGGAACTGTATAGACTTCATCTAAATAATAAGAACAGTCCGGACGAACCGATCCTAGATGAGCACGAAACCTAGGTTCCCACTTAGCAAAGTCACTGAACTTCATCAATCTTGGACATTTCGAATGTGAACCTATCTCGGTATCAAGTTGCAACATTTGTTGCATCAACATGTTTTGAGACGCCAATGCATACTTACCGGCCATCTTTGACAAGTTTCAAAAACTCTAAGGTGTAACGAATCAAACAACGAATAAAGTTAACTAACTGTGAACAGTTATAGAGAACTGTGAACAGTAAAATAACGAATCAAATCTTAACGAAGTTAAGATTGATCAGACAACGAATCACAATTAAGTCTAACGAATCAACCGACGAATCAAAAGTATAACGAATCAGAAAGTCAATCTAACGAATTGACTAAGCGAATACCAAAGGGTCAGCTTAGCGAATTAGAGGTTAATCAGTAACGAATCACTAAGGAAAACTTAGCGAAATGAGATAACGAACCAGCTACAGTTGATAGCGAATCAATTATAACGAATCAGGTTGTTACAACCGTTTGTAACAAACTCTAACACCTTATGCCACATGGAAAAGGTTGTTATAACACAAATCCCAAAGTGGACGCGAGTCACATGAATCAGTTAATTCAAATAACGAAGCAGATGACACGAATTAACAAATGTTACGAACTGGCTAGCGAATCACTTGAAAGTTATAACGAATCAACTAATTCAGATAACGAATCAAGATGAAACATATAACGAATCAATGTAAGGAATCATATTCATCTGAGTCTTCAAATCTTCATCAACAATTTCCAGAAATCTGGAAATGATGAACACCAAAACCCAGAAACCAAACACCTTAAATCCATAATACTCGATCAATTCGTAACCAAAAACCACAAATCAACTACCAACATACTCGTAACACAATCGCGAAATCAATACACCAAACCTCGATACCAAACACTTCCGATTACCAATCCAATTTTACCAAAACATAACCCATGTTTCAGACTTAAACCAAAATCGAAATCAATCCACACAAAACCGGTCCAAAACTCAATTCCAATTCACAGAACCATTCTAATACCTTAACCAACTCAGATTCAAACCAATTCGTTCATACTTCAATAAATTCAACTCAAATTTGATTCAAATTGACTTAAACAGAAAATTAACAAAAACGAAAACTAATTAAACACTAAATCAAGTGTAATTGAGCTCCAACCTGGCTCTGATACCACTTGTTGGAACCCGTTTTTAATCGTATCAATCTAATAACTATAACACTAACAGATCTCAGATCTGTGGTAACCCGATTAATACTCAACTATAGATCTAGGTCATAATTAACATTGATTCAGTGTTGTATGCACGTATATATTATCACTATGTATGTAATAGTAATCGTATAATATTAGGATGAAGATCAGAGAGCGATTGGACAGGGTTTCGATAATTAACTCTCAAAACTTAACTTAAGCGTGAACAGTGTTCACGTATAAATAGAAGACGAACCTAGTTCGTTAACATTACCTAACGAACTAGAGTTCACTTCGTTACATACACTTAAATAACGAAACACCCCCTGATTCGTTAACATTCCCTAACGAATCAGGAGGGAATGAGCTTGAGTCTTAGTTCTCTAACATCCCCTAGCGAACTAAACCTTATACATAACGAACTAGATAATAATTAAACTAATTATTACATTAAACTTGAAACAAATACATTAACGTTAATTACAAAGACTCGAGACGCAAAACCGTGCACTAACAATATCATAAGGGATAAAAGTAAAATATTGTATGGTAAGGTTACATTGTGTAGATATTTATGAGTTTATGTAATAAAATGATTAATGCGTGATAAATAGAGGAGGTCAGTTTAAAACTTAAAATTTAATTTATTGAGTTAAATTAACAAACAATTAACGAAACAAGGTTTGTGTGTTGGCCTCAATGAGCTTTCCATGACAGTTTGAATGGACCAACGAACTAAAGAATAAAAACAACTGAGTTTGACAGCCCATAGGCGTTACATGACATTTTAACTGTCCCAACTAATTAACGATATAACAATACAATAGAGTTTGTCGGACCATGAGCGTTACATGGCGTTTTAACCGATCAAACTAAATAACTAATAAATGAGAGAAAAATATGAGTAGTTTGTTGTAACACCGCGTCTTTTACCCTTTATAATTAAGGCTAAAGTATACTAACTTAGAAAGTACAGGGACCAAAAATATAAATTCTGAAAATTTGCTCCCATCGCGGTACGCGACGGGGTAACAATCAACCCATCGCGTAGCGCGATGGGCTTGTTGATTCAGTGGACACGTGTCCAACAACGTGTCAACACGTGGCACGTTGTGACAGGCCACGTGTCACCACCACATAAGGCGGCGCAATATTGCGTCGCCACGGTACGCGGCGGGTCCCAAGGAACCCATCGCGTACCATGATGGGGTCCAAAATCGCCTATAAAAGGGGGGTGACGGGCATGAGCTCCATTCATCCCAAACACACCTCCATTTACACACATTTAACCTCGAAAGGCGTGCCCCATTGCCGTAGCAAGCCGACGTTCCATTTTCTCGTTTTTCGTGCAAGTAACGAAGTTATAATCAATTAGTAATCACTTAAGCAAGTAGATCAAGATCCTGCCTTTTTATTATCAATCAATCTAAGCATCCAATCTGAGGTAGGAGTTACGTTTAAGTTATTTGACTTATTGCTTAGACTATCAATCGAGGCAATGGCCTTTAACCTTGATCGTATTTTACAAATCATTCACAATTATGTTTTCAAAAGCATTACTTCATGATGAAGTAATGATTAAATAAAAGATATCTTGACGGGCATGTAGTAACTGGAAGGGGGATATCACTGGTAGTAAGTTTCTTGCCTAAGGAAAAGTAATTCGTATAAATCCCAATCAACCGAGGGACCCGTTTACTTACCTGGAGAAACTTACCAACGTGTTGAACCTATTAGGCCAAAGCATGCTATAACAAACGTCACATAAAACCAAGGGTTTTCATTCGCAATCAAAGATAAACGATTTCAAGGTTAAGCTTACAATCATAGCTTAATCATCATTCAAATCATTCATGCAAACCTATTTATGTATAGGTTAAAATCATTCACAATTAATCAATCAATCAGTCAAGGGTTTTCAACACCGACGGTACAGGTGAATACGTTAACCTTTTTAATCAATTAAAACATATTCATACTCAATAAGATAAACTGATGTTTGTCTTAACGAGTCAATCAATGTCTACATGAGATCTTTTGATCTCTAAAACATTATAATACAATATAGAAAATAAAAGCAACTCAGACCAAGTACACATGTATCTGGATCCAAACATAACTGTTCAGCCTAATCAGTCAAAGGCAAATTGGCCGTGGGTTAACGGTCATGACTAGTTCTCCTTGCAGGGGCTCTATAGCTCGGGAGAAAATTTGTGTATGTCTAGGGTAATGGTACAAATCCCAGATGTGGCCGTGCATCTGCTGAGTGTACAGAAAACTATAATTATACTATAATCGTCATTCAAAATGTTTTATTGAGTCATACGTGTTCACCAGCATATAGCTGACGTATTTTTCCAACCCATTGCAGGTAATTAAGCATAAGTAGCATTAACAAGGATTGGAGTCTTAATGAAGATAGAGGAGCGTACAAGATGGCTCCGTTTTTGAAAACTAAAAATCCTTGTATTATGAAACATATATTTTGTAAACCGATACTTGGGTTTTTAAATCCCAAGTAAATTTTCAATATAAATTAATATTATATTCAGCTTAAAGTCTTCCGCTAAAATTAAACCATAAACTCTGATATATTTACAAAACAGGTACCAACTTGTTGTCACACGTCTAGGCCCTAAGTCGGGGTGTGACATTTGTGCATCCCGAGAACCACCACATATGATGAACCCCAACAAAAACATTCTAAACAAGATGAGAAATAGATAGTTGGAGTGCCCATGGATACCATGGATTTTTCACCCCACTAACCATTTAAATAACAGAACACAATAATCGGAAAAGCCTAATTTAGCCACTAACCCCCGTGAATTCGGTTTAAAAACAACCTAAGGTGTCGGTCGTATGACAGTTGTGTTCCGGATTTGGCCTTTAAGCTTGAGTACTGTGGCCAGGTTATCCTCCTGGTAAGGAATAACGTCTTACATGGGGTTCTCACTGCCGGTTTGCCAAGGCCCAACTCACAGTTGTCTCCCCCTTCCAGTTACTATAGGAACATGTCATACTATCTAGCCTTAGGTGCGGAGTAAAAACAAAAGTAGGGAATTCTTAAGGAATTTCCCAAAAATGAAAGGCAATCTAATTTAAGAAAAGATTTCTTTGAAGGTTGAGGCATAGCCTCAGAGTTGTGTGCGTATGCATAACAACAAAATAATAAATAATAAATAATTAATTGTCTAAGAAAGTTGTAAACAATTAATTTGAACACATAATGCAAACAGATAAGTACGAATGGGGATCATAAGCATGTTACTAAGGCACCAATAACGACATATATTAAACCTTCGGCTCTGATACCAATCTATCACACCGGGCGTGAGCTGATTGCTCACAGTTCTCAAGGTATTAACATGCAATAATTAAAATTATAATATCTATTAATCAAATTCAAATGATCCTATAAAGTTCAGATAAACAAGATACACAATTTAATAGATAAACAAATAAAACAAAAATCTAGATTTATATCTTGTTTCTTTTCTCTAATATGCAGCCCTAGGTTTCTTCAATCAAGCTTGATAATCAAATCACACGATAATCTGCATATGCGTTAAAAACAATAAATTTGTCAACACTATGTTGAGTGAGTAAATCACCAGATTTTCATGATTATATAATAATAATAATATAAAAGGAAAACAGTGTCAGGTGAGATAAGCAGTTTAACCAATGAGCAAGTAAATAATGATGTCGGTAAGCTTGATGTCAAATGAACTGAACGATGTCTAACACAAAGGGCGTATGATTATACTAAACTGAGAATTTGTTGAACCTCTCCGACACGTATTCAAGTAAAGAGTATCACAATTTAAGTATAAATTGTTAAAGGCACATGGCTAAACAGTTGCAAGTTTGAATATTAAATAGTATTAAAATAAATAGAACACACATGTCCCCAAAGGTTAAAAATGAGTTAAAATAAAGAGGAGTGAGATACCCACCTTAGCAATAAGCAAATGAACAAACGCGTTAAGAATGATAAGAGAATAAACGTCACACTCGAGATGATTCAACGGAAAGTCCTAAATAATAATAATCAAAGGAAAACTACGGGTCAAAATAATGGACAATATATTAATAATGACTCGAGATTGAGAGTTTTTAAATAGTTGTTTTAAAGACTGTTTTTGTAAAGATTAATAAAATATATAATCACATAATAAATCCTTTTTAATTATAAACATTATTTATTAATTTTTTTAAGGTTGTACTAAACAATATTAAGATATAATTATTTTTTATAACAATGTATTGACCACATAATTATCATGTAAAAATAATAAGATATATAAAATTTAATTACGTATATTATATATAAAAATAAACTTTTTAAATTCTTTATTATAAATAAAACCTTTAACAATTCAAATAACTATTATATGTATACATACATATATATATATGTATATAGAGAGAGAGAGAGGGTGGGGTTAGAATAAGAAGTGAGTTATTTGTAAGAAGTGTGAGAAGTAATATCGGGTGTTGGATGTGATCATCTGATGGTGGATATTGTTAGTGTTTTTTGTTCGGTGTGTTTTATTTTGTTAGTTCGGTGTGTTTTTGTTCGGCGTGTTTTATTTTTTTTAAGGGTAAAAAACACTTCTTACACTTCTTAGGATAATTTTACTTCTTATATGTCGGTTATTATAAAAATACATTTTATTTATCATTCGTTATTATTTTACAAAATAAAAAAACATCTAAA
This sequence comes from Bidens hawaiensis, assembly GCF_021521415.1. Classification (NCBI taxonomy): domain Eukaryota; kingdom Viridiplantae; phylum Streptophyta; class Magnoliopsida; order Asterales; family Asteraceae; genus Bidens; species Bidens hawaiensis. Next base: position 327,151 of record NW_027493457.1, on the reverse strand, counting down.
AATACGGCTGCCATGACTCGAACCCGCGCCGGCAGCTAGTAAACATCTTAACACCATCCACCCTAGCCATCTAGGCTAGGGTGTTTTATGGTAATAACCAGAACTAGACCACTTATAACCTGCAGACCCCAAAATTTCCCTAAATCAAGAACAAAACCCTAAAAATCTAATTCGTTAATCCGTTAGATGTTGATTGAATAAAATTTAGGGTTTATGTTAATCAGATGACGACGAACACAATACAATACAATACACAATTACCTCAATTAACGATATGTGATAGGTTAATTGTAAAACACACGAGCCGGCTAAAACACGATGATGAATGGACAGCAAACAATAATCATAATCAAATTGTTTTGAGGGGTTTAGATGACGGGGGTTAGGGTATTGTAGCTGCAAGTTTATTTGAAGAATTATAAACGTTTATATGTATCACGAGATCACTATGGTGTCGACTTCACATAAAAGGAAAAACGAACCAAATGTGATCGAATTAGCTTAATTAGAACGTCGGTTTGGCCAATCATGGAATGTATAATACAACATTTGATTCAATTACGATTTTGAATACGAGAACTGAGGTCCAAGTCGCAAAATTGTATACACGGGTTCGCCAAATCAGGTATGTGTTAACGGGTTTGGATCCAAGTTAAAAAATTATATGGGTTATAACAAAAACTTTCAAATTACACCCTAAAGTTTGAGAGTGGAAGCATATTTGGCTAAAATTTATTAGTTTGGGTTAAAAATGTCAAGTATTGAAAGTTATAATTACATATTATACAATTAATTAAATAATAATATAATAATAGTTAATTTACTCGATAAACGCGATAAAATTTCCCGAACAACAAAATTTGTCGGGTATTTATTAAAAATATTAATTTGAGAAGTCCGAGTTGTTACTGTCTCCCTACTTTAGGAGATTTCGTCCCAAAATTAAAGAATACTATAACAACACCATTAACTTTTTAGAACAATAAAAATTTTAAATATGATTTAAAACTAATCATAATGCAGAACTTTGAATAGTTGAAGCAACGCTCGAAATTAAAATCCGATAAAGGCACTTATATATAGGATGTACCAGCAGCATATCCACCATGTCCTTATTGTTTTGGACAAAAATCTGCTAAGGATAATGTATCCAAATCTGTTATGTGAGGTTTAGTGCTAAAATGATAACAACGATTATATGAACGAAATAGAGATGAAAACCGTGATTTGATCACGAGGGAAAAAGCCCTTAACCAAGATAGTCTTACTTCGGTCAAAACTTATCAAGGTATTCGTTGGTAAAATAGCTTCGGTCAAGGATTAATAAGATAATCTTTGGTCGAATTAATTTAGTCAATGATCAACAAGGTAACTTTTGGTCGATGAGTATGTGGTTATCGTGGTCTCCGACACAAAAAACCCCCGGACGGTGAAAACTATCGCCGTCGATTATATTAATGACAAAAATCGGGTTACAAAGGTGGAGATATGATCAAAGATTATAAAGAATATCTAAGTGTTCGTGTGTATGAACTGCTAGAGAGAGTTCTTGACAGAGTATTTGAGAGTGTAAGCAGTGAATGAATGTGAACAAGTGACCTAACTTTGATCATAATCTCAATATAAATAATAAATAAAAGCTAACTAACTCCTATTTTTATGGCACTACTCCCACTAACTTAGTCTTCACCATTGACCACGTGCTGGAGGTGCCTTGTAGCTTAATTTTAGGTAGACCACGTCTTGGAGCCGTTAATGTTGATAAATATCAACATTCATGTGATAAACAACCGTTAACAACACCAAATACCGAGGATCCATGATCCTGACAAAGCTCTGGAACTCTTCAGCAGGATAATTGATCCCGACACGTCTTCAAGAATAACATATCCTCAGTACTCAGTTATTTGTGACACAACAAGAAGTCCTATAAATCCGCCATTATCCCCACTAAACGTGTTACAGCCATTTGACCACCTGCTTGACAAGTTTACTAGCGAGATATCCGGTGGAATAAGTCTTGGCGCCGTTATACTTATTAAATAACAACCTACACACAAGAAACAATTGTTAATAATACCAAGTACTGAGGACCACTGATCCTGACAGGATCTGTCTAAGGATAACTGATCCAAGAACATATGTCAGGATAACGTATCCACAGCTGTCATTTTTCCTTTGAATTCAAACTTCCTGCAAAAACATATGAGATTTTACAAGCTAGATATAATAATCAAATATCTATAGAGTTTCCTTGGGAACTTCCTTTCTGGCTATATATCCGAAACCTCTTATTCTTCCTACAAATCATGAACAGCTAGTAACACATGTTTAACCAGGATAGATGGTCTATATTTTGAACGGTGAAGTCCAGGTTAAAACTTTTAGTTAAGTCCAGGTGACTTATGTTTAATAATAATTGAAAACTTTTGACTATTCGCTTGTTACTTTTTATTTTGAAAGATTGTCTGATATAGCTTTAGACTTGTTGAAATTTTTGAGAAATATTCTTTAGTAAAAAGTTTTTAGGATAAAATATCCTTGCAAAAATAAACCAGGATCTTAAATCCTTATAAAAATAGATTGAGAATAATGAATCCTTATATCTATGAAGATATAAACTGAAATCAAATAAGTGTAAACCGATAAACAGAAATCATACCGTAAGGTCTGGTTAGACCTAAGTTACCATAAGTATTGATCCTTTTGTAATCCTTATAAAACTGAATTAAAGGATTTTGAATCCATAAGTATTAATCCTTCGGTGATCCTCAGAATCTAATTTATGATACCTGATGCAAATAACTTACGATATTATCTGTGATTAAACCCAATAAACCGGGGACAAGCCCACAAAATAAACTGGGGACAAGCCCAACAAACTGGGGACAAGCCCATAAAATAAACTGGGGACAAGCCCGTGCAACTGGGGACAAGCTCATAAAATAAACTTGGGACAAGCCCGTGCAACTGGGGTCAAGCCCATAAAATAAACTGGGGACAAGCCCGTGCAACTGGGGACAAGCCCGTGTAATCTGGGGACAAGCCCGTGAACTGGTGTTAAACTGGGGACAAGCCCAAATACTGGGGACAAGCCCAAACTGGGGACTGGCCCAAAGATACGGATGGCAACTGGGGACTCGCCCAAACCGGGATTTAGCCCAAACGTGAGATAACGTGAAAACGTTATAAACCGGTGGTATGGTACGTCTACCATAAATCGTAGGATCCTCCATATAGCCGGAAACAACGAAATTGTCAGCCACTAAGCGTGTACTGGTCCCGCTGCCCTGGACTATACATCAGATAGCGTGCGCAACTGGCGATCGTGAGAAAGGTGAAAACCTTTAAACCATAGGGGATATGACCATCGGGGGTCATACCCAATCGTGGGCAAGGCCAAGGGAAATAGTATAGTACCTTAAACGTAAAGGAGAGGTAGCCAACCTCTTAGACATTGAACCTCTTGTTGAAATCTGCACTGTTACTTAAAAACTTGGAAAAGATAAATATTAAGAATACATTATCCTTAAAATAACAAGAATATGAAATGAATATGTGATCAGATAGATATTACCAATTTTAGGATCATTGATCCTAGATGGATACTTGATTTTCGAATGATACTAGATCTTGACTAGAAAAAATACTTTTTGAGATGGATAGCATTCCATGCTCTGGGTAACCTGTTGCCTTCCATAGTTAGCAAGTGATATGCCCTTCCCAGCTTCTGACTCGATCAAGTAGGGACCTTCCCATTTGGGTGCTAACTTTCCATCTGCTAGATTAGTTGTGTTTTGGAAGGCTTTCCTCAAGACTAGATCTCCTTCCTGAAATCTTCTGATCCTTGTATTCTTGTTGTATGCCCCAGCTACCCTTTGTTGATAAGCTGCCATTCTGATCTTGGCTAGGTCTCCGAGTTCTTCTACAGTATCTAAGTCTTCAAGAAGGATTTCTTCATTGGCTTCAGGATCACGGATGCTCGTTCTTGCCGTAGGAACCACCATTTTTGTGGGAATTACTGCTTCTGATCCAAACACCAATGGGAAGGGTGTTTGGCCTGTTGCATTTTTAGGCGTAGTCCTGTCTGCCCGAAGAACATAAGGAAGTTCTTCAGCCCATTTTCCCTTCTTCGATCCTAACTTCTTCTTTAGATTGTTGATGATGATCTTGTTGCTAGACTCTGCTTGACCATTGGCTTGAGGATGAACCAGAGTGGAAGTAATCATTTTGATGCCCCAACTGTCACAAAAGTTAGTGGTTCTATTCCCGATAAACTGGGAACCATTGTCACAAACAATTTCAGCAGGAATACCAAATCTAGTTATAATATTTCGTTTAATAAAATATATTACTTCCCTTTCTTGGACTTGTACAAATGCTTCTGCCTCAATCCATTTGGAGAAGTAGTCACTCATAGCAAGCATAAAAACCTTTCCACCGGGTGCTTTTGGTAGCTTGCCTACAATATCCATACCCCATTTCATGAAAGGCCATGAGGAGGATATAGGATATAGAGGCTCCGCTGGCTGATGAAGGATGTTCGTGTGTCTTTGACAAGCATCACATTTCCTTGAATACTCCAATGCATCCTTCTTCATTGTTAGCCAGAAGTATCCAGCTCTGAGTATCCTGGAAAATAACGCTCTTCCACCTGTGTGATTGCCGCAATATCCTTCATGAAAATCCTTGAGTACTTCTTGGATCTCAGGATCCTCGATGCACCTCAGATATGGACCTGCAAGAGATTTTCTATATACCATATCATCTAATAAAATATATTGGGATACCTTGAGTTTGAAGGACTTGGGATTTTCTGTGGTAGGGATTTCTCCATCCTGGAGGAATTTCTTGATTGGGAGGATCCAAGATCCTACTTTTAGTAAGGATGAGGGATCCTTAGGTTCCTCTGTGCATTCCATAGTTACTTCCACAGCTTTTTGTTCTCCACTTGCCGGAGACAATATGTGAATGATAGGTATCTTTACATCATCCGGGATCATCAATGATGATGCTAAGTTTGCTAAGGCATCTGCCCCAGCATTTTCTTCTCCATGTACCTATAATATACTAAACAACTCGAAGGATTTTGCTAATTCCTTCATAATTTCTAACTATTTGACCATATTCTCTCCTTTTACGGTGTAAGAACTGTTAAAGCGATTAGTTATAAGTAAAGAGTCTATATAAACTTGAAGATACCTGATCCTCATTTTTTTGGCTAAAAGTAAACCTGCGATAAGTGCTTCGTATTCTGCCTCATTGTTGGTGGCTTGGAATGCATATGCAATGGACTGGGTATTATGTCCCCCTGTGGTGATTTCAGTAGGATACCCAATCCTGTTCCTCTTTCGTTGGATGCTCCATCTGTGAAGAGGGTCCAAGGATCCTTTGTTTCTTCTAGTTGCTGAACTTCCAAATCAGCTTCCTTCTGCATGTCGCTACTGAAATCAGCCACAAAGTCTGCAAGCTCTCGTGACTTAATGGTTGTTCTAAGCTCATACTGAATGTCATATGCACTCAACTTCACAACCCACTTGGCCATCCTTCCTTACAACTTTGTCTTTCTAAGCACATCCTTAACAGAATAGTTAGTTCTCAAAATAATAGTATGGTGTTTAAAAATAATGTCTCAACTTGGTTGAGGCAATAATCAAAGCAAGAATAAAATGCTCAATGTGAGAATACCTAACCTCTGCGTCTAAGAGGCTTTTACTTACATAATATACCGGATGATGTGGACCTTCATGATCCTTCGCCAGAACAGCACTGACTGCATTACCTGAAACGTCTAAGTATAGAGACAACGACTCACCATAAATTGGCTTCATCAAGACTATTGTTGAGGATAGATAATCCTTAAGAGCCTTTAGCGCATCTTCATGCTTTTGAGTCCATTCAAACTTCCATGGTCTTGCCTAATTGGTCTTTGAACATCCTATTGACCAGTCTTTGACATGTTGCCCCTGTCATGTTTGAATGCTTAAAGGAAAAGGTGGATTTTCTTCGCCCTAGTAAGGATACTATATCCTTCTCAATTTTGCTGGGGATACTGGATCCTAGGAACACCTTTACATCTGGATCCTCGGGATCCAAGGATATTTTTTTTAACGTCTTTCTACCGAGCTTCCAGAACTTCCCCAAGACGTTGTTGTGGTTGCTATGCTACAGTTTGCTTGGTTGTTGGCTTCATCGATGACGAATAATAGTTCTTGGCTTCCACTTGATCGCCATCTATCCTTATTACTCCCCATGGGGTTGGAAGCTTGATGCACTGATGGTATGTAGAAGCCACTGCTTTCATTCCATGTAGCCAAGGCTTGCCTAAAATAACATTGCAACAAGAAAGGTTACCAATTACACAAAATCTTTAACCCTTCGATGTATATCGGGAGGTTGATGTCCCCCAATGTTTTCTTGGTTTCTCCACTAAAACCAAATAGCACCGATGTTCTTGGGATGATTTTTAAATCTGGTATGTTCATCTTTTGAAGTACATCATGTTGGATGATATTGACCGAGCTACCACCGTCAAATAGGATCCTGCGAACATAATAGTTAGCTATAAATAAAGTAATAATCAAACCGTTCTGGTGAGGATCCTGGATGCTTGATTTGTCTTCTTCATCGAAAAAGATTCTTTTGTCAGTTATTGATGTAGTGGGGATAAGCGGTCTTTCCCCATTATTCAATTCGGTCTTCTCATTGAGGGTCTCTGCTGTCGGAGAGGAACTTTGAAATATATATGCACCTCTGGAGACGAATTTGATCACATGCGCATCTGGTGGTGGTGGTGCTGCTTTCTAAGGGGCTTCTTCAGGATCCTGGATCCTTGATTTCTTACCGGGTGACTCCTATTTTGTTGAAGTACCCAATCTTTCCTAGATCCTTTTATCATCCTCTAGTCTTATAAATCTGAGTGCCATGTTTCTGACTTCATCTAAAGTCCTGCATGGAGTCATCACAAGATCATCATAAAATGGGGAGCCCCTTTGAAGTCCCATCTTGAATGCTTCAACAGCTGTAGCTATATTAAGATTAGAAATCTCTAGAGCCTCCCTGCCAAACCTTGTAACAAAATCCCTAAGGGACTCATCATAAGGTTGGGCAAATCTATATAAATCACTAGTTAACTTTTCACTAAATGTGAAAAAGAAATAACATAATATGGAGGAAGACTTAGCAGCCATTTAAGTGCAGATCCTGTTAGTGTGGATCCGAAACCCTTGCATAGACAAGCTTCCTTGAGCCTTTCAGGAATAGGATTGATCTCCATTCTTTCTCTGTATTGTGCAACGTGCTCCTCGGGATCTATGGTTCCATCATATGTCTTCATGTTGGGTGTCTTGAATCGCTTAGGGATTTCAGCATAACAGATGGGTGGAGCAAATCTGGATAACTTGTGGCTTCCCTCCTGTATCTCGGGGATTGGGCGTATCACCCCGGGAACACTGGATATCATATCCTTGAGCTTTTGTAGTTCCTTGGCTATAGCTTGGTTGATACCTGCATCCTGCATGGAACCACGGTTAGCATCTAAGGATATAGGATCATACAAGTTACCTGTTTGTTGCGAGAACGTCGGCATTCCAGAAGAGTGGCTGATGTAAGAAGCGTCTGCTACAGGCGTTAGTCCACCAGAAGCTGTGGTCTGCATGGGGATTATATCTCCTTCATGGACTTCTGAAGACCGTTAATGTTGAACTCCTAAGGATCCTTGACCCTGATAGGAGGATCCTTGAGGCTGGAAGTTGTAGGATCCTAGGTGACACCCCCAGAGGATCCTTGTTGAATGGTTGATAATCCTCTCTGAAACATGGAGGATCCTTGGATCTGCTGACCCATCGATCCTGGATTAAGGACTGAGGATCCTTGCTGAAACATCGAGGATCCTTGAATCTGCTGACACATGGATCTCGGATCTAGGATGGATGATCCTGAGTGAAAGATCGAGGATCCTTGAGTCTGTTGACCCATGGATCCATGCTGAAATATAAAGGATCCTTGTGGGAAGAATGAGGATCCCTGAGTTTGCTGGCCCATGGACCCTTGTTGGAGGATAGATGATCCTTGCTGAAAAGTTGAGGATCCTTGAGCTGGTTGACCCATGGACCCCTAGTGAAGGATAGATGATCCTGGCTGAAACAGTGAGGATCCCTGAGCCTGTGGACCCATGGACCCCTGTTGAAGGATAGATGATCCTGGCTGAAATAATGAGGATCCCTGAGCCTGTGGACCCATGGACCCCTGTTGAAGGATAGATGATCCTGGCTGAAACAATGAGGATCCCTGAGCCTGTGGACCCATGGACCCCTATTGAAGGATAGATCATCCTTGCAAGAACTGAGCCATGGATCCTGGACTGGTGAGATCTAGCATCATGGGCATCAGAGGAGTGTGATCCTCCGCTGGCCTCTTAGTCTTCTTGAGATCTTCTATCTCACGAAGGATCCTCTGGTTGGTCTTGTTCTGCTGCTCCATATATGCTTTAACCTGTGAAAACATAGATGAAACATCATTGTTAGTGTTAACCACCGGTGTGGCAGCAGCGGTTTTTGAGCTTTGGAAGACTGGAGTTTGTGTCTTGTTTCCAGCCGCGGTGGTCCTTGGTGCTCCCGTAATTGGAGGATGCATCGGCGGAAAAGTTCTTGATGAGAGAAAAACCGAGGATGGAATGGTTGATGAAGCAGAGTTTGATTGAGAGACCATTGATGGTGATATGGGTATGAAAGGTTGAATATTGATATGGTATTTTATGGATTATAGCACCAATTGGCCCACGGTGGGCGCCAAATTGTTTTGGACAAAAATCTTCTAAGGATAATGTATCCAAATCTGTTATGTGAGTGTCTAAAATGATAACAACGATTATATGAACGAAATAGAGATGAACACCATGATTTGATCACGAGGGAAAAAGCCCTTAACCAAGATAGTCTTACTTCGGTCAAAACTTATCAAGGTAATCGTTGGTAAAATAGCTTCGGTCAAGATTAATAAGATAATCTTTGGTCGAATTACTTTAGTCAATTATCAACAAGGTAACCTTTGGTCGATGAGTATGTGTTTAGCGTGGTCTCCGACACAAAAACCCCCGAACGGTGAAAACTATCGCCGTCGATTATATTAATGACAAAAATCGGGTTACAAAGGTGGAGATATGATCAAAGATTACAAAGAATATCTAAGTGTGTGTGTGTGTATGAACTGCTAGAGAGAGTTCTTGACAGAGTATTTGAGAGTGTAAGCAGTAAATGAATGTGAACAAGTGACCTAACTTTGATCATAATCTCAATATAAATAATAAATAAATGCTAACTAACTCCTATTTTTATGGTACTACTCCCACTAACTTAGTCTTCACCATTGACCACGTGCTGGAGGTGCCTTGTAGCTTAATTTTAAATAGACCACGTCTTGAAGCCGTTAATGTTGATAAATATCAACATTCATATGAGAAACAACCGTTAACAGCACCAAATACCGAGGATCCATGATCCTGACAAAGCTCTAGAACTCTTCAGAAGGATAATTGATCCAGACACATCTTCAAGAATAACATATCCTCAGCACTCAGTTATTTGAGACACAACAAGAAGTCCTATAAATCCGCCATTATCCCCACTAAATGTGTTACAGCCATTTGACCACCTGCTTGATAAGTTTACTAGCGAGATATCCGGACCCTGCTAGGGGCTGCCGCCCCTAGACCCCACTGCCCCCGGAACCCTTTCCGTTGAGGGTTATAATTGGACTAGAAATACGATATGGATAGTAATAGTAATTAATACGCGTAATTGTTATACAGTTAGTCGTGCACAGCTAAAGAGGGGAATAACCGTAAACGGTGAACGAAACCGCATTCAGGTGAGTTTCTAGCCCAATTCCTTGTTATGTTTTCGGGGCTGCGTGCATACTCAATGTGATTTGTTAATACACTTATCCTAAGTGATAAGTGTATGCCTTATGTGAATTATGTGAAGGATATGATTGACTGCTTGTCGGTACGTGAACAATCTTCGGATATTGCACGTATTGTCAAGTTATGATTATGGTATAATGTTATGTATAATGTATGAATGATATGTACGCATGTCATGAATGAATGTAAGAAGTAGCCAGGTATAGAACAAAAGGGACTGAGCCGTAACAATACTCAAGGCATAAAAGGGACTGAGCCCTAACAATACTCAAGGCAGAAAAGGGACTGAGCCCTAATAATACTCAAGGCAGAAAAGGGACTGAGCCCTTTAAAATCTCGAGGCAGAAAAGGGACTGAGCCCTAATAATACTCAAGGCAGCACAAGGGACCGGACCCTAATAATATTCGAGGCAGAATAGGATAATGTAAAGTAGAAATTAGAATAAAGTGTGAAGGTAAGAATATATACTATTTACGAAGTGAGAGGATATAATGTATGTGCGAAGGTATGAAGTAATGAATGTATGGTATGTTGTATGATTAACTAGAACTCACTCAGCGTAGCTGACTTATAGTATGCACGCAGGTGAGTAGAATGAAGCAGCTGGCTTGAGTAGGGCACGTGGTAGAAGAATAAGAGTTTGGCATCTGAAGACTTAAAAACGTTTTAGTATTTTTATTTGAATTGAAAGACAATATGTTTTATTATGACCAAGTTATGGATTTATATGTAATGTTTTATGAATTTTTTAATGTTTCGCGAATGTTTTAATTAACTCTGATATTAAGAACCGCGTTTATGAGTAAATCCAACACCAAATGTAGGGCACCGGTACGGGGCCTTACAAGTTGGTATCAGAGAAAAGTTCGAGAGATTTAAGCATCCTACATGCTTAGACTCGAACAGAGAATGGGATTTAAGAAAGAAAAGAAAGAAGATGTCAGTTCAAGATAGCCATGTGTCACTCAAGCAAGCCCAGTAACGGTAAAGTGTATGGTTAAATATGTATGTTAATGTTAGCTTAATTGCTAAAGAACGAATATGTGAATGTTAGGGATAGGATTAATTGATTGTTTGATTGATTAACTACTTAGAGTAGAACCAGCACAAATAGACTCATAAAGGGAAGTGTATAGGACACGGAAAGTAACGTGATCAGCTAATCACAGCTGGCCACTGTTATCACCTGTTAGCTTTACTATCCTTGTACTAAATGGTTCCTTAAGTGATGAAGTTTGCGTTTTCCCTTCCAGAATACGATGGTTGGATCTAGGGCAGTTGTTGGAGCAGGAGGCCGCACTGGACGTCGTGGCAGGCCTCGTCGTGGCCAACAACCTTCGGTGGAGGCAGCTTCCAACACCGAAGAAGAAGGAAGTGCAGCTGGAGGAAACCTTAACAACAATGAAGGGGTTCAGCTAGATCCCTTAATCCAAGCAGTAGCCACGGCTGTGAAAAACATGAATCCGGAGGGGTCTGCTGGAGGCCGTGAAAGAACAGCTGAAGGAGCGGGAGGAGGTGGTAGGAAAGATGATGAAGAAGAAAGAGAGGCCTCGAGTGAGGTTAAGTCTGTGAAGGCTGATGGTAGGAAAAGAGGCCGAGGTGGGTGCAACTATAAGTCCTTTAAAGGTTGTGACCCGTCGAAACTGACTGGTTTGGGAGACGTAATCGCTGCCCTTCAATGGATAACCACCATGGATAAAATCATCAGAATCAGCGAGTGCCGTCCCGACCAAGCCGTCGGTTATGCCACCCAATCATTCGATGATGAAGCTATGTATTGGTGGGAGAGTGTGGAGCAGAGGAAGACCCGGGATGAGATTTAGGCTCGGAAGTGGGAGGATCTGAAAGAGTTAGTGATGAGGAGATTCTATGCTGACGCCGAAGTTGAGAGGGCGGAGATGATGTTCCTAAACTTGAAAGCTGGAACGATGACACATCGTGAGTATACCACCGAGTTCAACCGAATGTCTAGGTTGGTACCTGATATGGTTAACACTGAGACAAAAAGGATCAAGTGCTATGTGAGGGGATTGCCACAGAGAGTCCGCACGCTAGTCAGGACGAGTAAACCCGCTACCTTTGACTCTACTTTTGAGCTCGCATAGATGGTTTATGAAGACCTAGATGCGGATGATGTTGTGGTGGAAGAAGAGAAGAAAGATAAGAAGTGAGTCAATCCTGTCAAACGACCCGGTACTCAGTTGTGGAACCCCAAAAATAAGAAGCAGAAGGTATGGGAGAAGAGGTCGTGCAAAACATGTGGTAAGGCACATGGTGGTGAGTGCAGATGGAGTAAAGGTTCGGATGTTTGCTATAAGTGTGGGAATAGTCATGCGGGTGAGTGCAAGTTCGGTACGAACGCTTGTTACAAGTGCGGAAAGCTGGGGCATTACGCTCCAGATTGTACCGCAAGGTTCGCATGTTATAAGTGTGGTAAGCCGGGCCACTTTGCTAAGGAATGCACTGATGGGGGAGTTGGAGGAAGTGGAAAGAATGATGCTGATCAAACTAGGCCGAGGACCAGAGCCTACATGCTGACTCAAGAACAAGCCAAGCAGATTCTAGATGTTGTGACTGGTATGTTTTTAGAAAACGGTATATCTGCTTCAGTATTATTTGATTCGGGTGCAAACAAAAGCTTCGTAGCTACACCATTTAGTAAATTAGCTAAAATGAAATGTTTCCGTGTGTCTGAAACTTTTATAGTAGAAACTGCTAGTGACACTTCGGTTAAAATAATGAAAGTGGTTAAGGACTGTAAGATAGAGTTAAAGGGACATGAGTTCCCTGTTACCTTGTACGTAATGACCATAGGAGGGTTCGATGTGGTTTTGGGAATGGATTGGTTGTCTGAATATGAAGCTCAGATCGTATGTAAGAGTAGTATAATAAGATTAAAATCCTTGGATGGTAGTGAAGTAAAGGTTTATGGTGATAAAGAAAGTTCAGGGCTTAATGTCATTTCGATGATAAAAGCCGAAGGTTTATTAAGACGAGGGTGCGGTGCCTACATGGCGTATGTTGTCAACGCTACGGCCGAGACGAAAGAAATGAAAGATGTTCCTATCGTGCGCGACTACCCAGAAGTATTCCCAGAGGATATACCGGGGTTGCCACCGGAGCGAGAGATATAATTCCAGATAGATTTAGTACCAGGAGCCCAACCCGTCACGAAAGCGCCTTACCGTCTAGCACCGTCCGAGATGAAAGAATTGATGTCCCAACTGCAGGAACTCCTCGACAAGGGTTTTATTAGACCAAGTGTTTCCCCGTGGGGCGCACCAGTTTTATTCGTGAAGAAGAAAGATGGAAGTATGTGAATGTGCATAGACTATCGCTAGTTGAATAAGCTTACGGTAAAGAATAGATATCCTTTGCCAAGGATTGACGATCTGTTTGACCAACTGCAAGGTTCAATTTGGTTCTCACGAATTGATCTCAGATCAGGCTATCATTAGCTGAAAGTGAAAGAGACAGACGTCCCTAAAACAGCGTTATGGACACTACGAGTGCCTCGTGATGTCGTTCGGTTGTTTGTGCTGACGCTTCACATCAAGGATTGGGTTGCGTGTTGATGCAATGAGGAAAGGTGATAGCTTACGCGTCTAGACAGTTGAAAGTCCATGAGAGTACTTATCCGACGCATGATTTAGAGCTAGCAGCAGTAGTGCATGCCTTAAAGATAAGGAGGCATTACCTGTATGGTACTAAGTGTACTATTTATACGGATCATAAAAGTTTAAAGTATTTCTTCGAACAGAAAGAGCTGAACATGAGAAAGAGAAGCTGGTTGGAGTTGATTAAGGATTATGACTGTGACATTAAGTACTATCCTGGTAAAGCTAATGTGTTCGCCGACGTGCTAAGTCGTAAGAACGAGGAAGTCATTACAACAGTGAAGTGATACCAGTTGATTATGAATTCAAGTCTGTTTGATGACATCATCAAAGTACAGTCTGAAGTGTTGGTAGATGAAGGGCTAGTGAAGAAAGAAAGGATTTTCGGTCAGAAAGACGATTTGATGGAAACCACTCATAGTGTTAAGACTAGGTTTGACCGTATGTGGATACCACACCATGGGGATCTCAGAGGTCAAATCTTAGATGAAGCTCATAAGTCAAGATATTCGATTCATCCAGGAACTACGAAGATGTACCAAGATTTGAAAAGAGATTACTGGTGGCCAGGCATGAAGAATGATGTAGTAGATTATGTCAGTAAGTGCCTAACTTGCTTGCAAGTCAAGGCAGAGCACCAGAAACCTTATGGAAAGATACAGCCTCTAGAGATACCAGAATGGAAATGGGAACACATCACCATGGATTTCATAACTAAGCTACCCTGTACAGCTAAGCATCATGATACCATCTGTGTGATTGTGGACTGTTTAACCAAAAGTGCTCACTTTATTCCTATACGAGAGGCTATCTCATCAGAAACGTTAGCAAGTTTGTTCATCAAAGAGGTTGTATCTACGCATCGTGTACCGTTATCGATCGTGTCCGATAGAGATATGGGAACGAGATTGAACATTAGTACGGCGTATCATCCTCAAACAGATGGCCAGTCTGAAAGGACGATCCAAACCATTGAGGATATGCTACGTGCTTGTGTTTAGACTTTGGAGGAAGTTGGGATGATCATCTGCATCTAGCAGAGTTCACCTATAACAACAGCTACCATTCAAGTATTGGTATGCCACCGTTTGAGATGCTCTACAGTAGACGATGTAGGACCCCGGTGTGTTGGGGAGAGATTGGTCAGAAAGAGATGGGAAGCCTAGAAGTTGTGCAAGAAACCTCTTCGAAGTTCGATCGGATCAAGGCAAGATTGAAAGCTGCTCAAGACAGGCAAAAGTCTTACGCGGATAAGCGGCGACGATCGATTGAGTTTAATGTTGGTGACAATGTGATGCTCAAGGGCTCGCCTTGGAAGGGAATCATTCGTTTCAGGAAGAGGGGGAAGTTGAGTCCAAGGTACATTGGACCGTTTAAGATTATAGACCATGTAGGTGAAGTGGCTTATAAGCTGAATTTGCCTGAGGAGTTAGAAGGAATTCATTCAACCTTCCATGTCTCTCATATGAGAAAGTGTCTTGTTGATGACACGTCGCACGTGCCATTGATGGACATTGAGGTTGATGAACAATTGAACTACATTGAGCAACCGATCGAGATAGTTGACTGCAAGGAGAAACAACTTCGTCGCAAGTTTATACCTCATGTGAAAGTGATATGGAAGCATCGCAAAGGATCGGACGCAACATGGGAAGCCGAGGAAGAGATGCGCAAGTTTTATCCTGATTTGTTTATGTAATAGTTAGGTTTCGGGGACGAAACCTCTTTAAGGAGGGAAGACTTGTAACATCCCGTTTCTAGTTCGGTTAATAAACGAAAGTATGAGTTATCATGAGTCGGGCTAGTGTTGGGTTAAATGGAATTGGGTTATGGACTTGGGTTAGAGAAAAAGAGGAAAGACCAGGGGCTAAGCCCATGATCCATAAATATATAAACCATAAACACCATTTAATTCCTCATTTACACATATTCCATACACCATTCAAAACACACACTTAAGCCTTCTCCCTAGTCTCCCCTTATCTTAGCCGAAATCAAGAAAGAAACCAACCACCGATCTAAGGTAATGATAGTATGATATTGTATGAGCTTAAACCCGTTAGATATAATCACGAAACGACGAGCCAACACCGTTAAACCGTTTAAGTCACGAGATCCGGGTGGAATCGGCTATAAACCGAACCTATGAGGAGCTTAGGGGTCACCCTAGCTCAGATCTGGATCGAACGAGACGAAAAACGGTGAAAAAATGAGTTAAAACTCGTTTTTTCCGGCGAATCTGCGGTTTTCCGGCGGCGGCGCCGGAAAGTTAATACGAGGTAAAGAATGTCAGGGAATGTTCTGACATTCCCTGACCTAACCCTATTTCGCTATGGGAACTTAATGAATTGGAAGGTGATTCGTTAGTTGATTCGCATAAGGGAGCACAACGAACTAGTTCTAGTTCGTCTCTAATTCGTTAGGGGAAAAGGGTAACGAATTACCCTTGATTCGTTATGACCAGTTCATTAAAGGAGGTAACAAATTAGATGAACTAATTCGTTATAAGGACTGTTTCGCTATGCAACTGATTCGTTAAGGAGTCTAGTTCGCTAAGATAAACCAATTCGTTATTAAAAGTTTAACGGAATGACAAGAACAGTCCCTGGACTTAGAAAAGAATGATTTAATTACAAAGAAGCCCTTAAACTTTTGAGTTAGTGAATTAAATAATAAATTAAAATCCTAATGGAAAATGTGTTACGACAGTTAATGGAAATAAAATTTTTCCAAGCTGACCTGGCAGCTCGACCCCAGCTAGGGGCTCTGCCCCCTGGACCCTGCTAGGGGCTGCTGCCCCTAGACCCCGCTGCCCCCGAACCACCGTCCGTTGAGGGTTATAATTGGACTAGAAATATGATATGGATAGTAATAGTAATTAACACGCATAATTGTTATACAGTTAGTCGTGCACAGCTAAAGAAGGGAATAACCGTAAACGGTGAACGAAACCGCATTCAGGTGAGTTTCTAGCCCCATTCCTTGTTATGTTTTCAGGGCTGTGTGCATACTCGATGTGATTTGTTAATACACTTATCCTAAGTGATAAGTGTATGCCTTATGTGAATTATGTGAAGGATATGATTGACTGCTTGTCGGTACGTGAACGATCTTCGGATATTGCACGTATTGTCAAGTTATGATTATGGTATAATGTTATGTATAATGTATGAATGATATGTACGCATGTCATGAATGAATGTAACAAGTAGCCAGGTATTGAAGAAAAGGGACTGAGCCCTAACAATACTCAAGGCAGAAAAGGGACTGAGCCCTAATAATACTGTTGGATCCCGGGTGTATCAATCCAATAAAAATAACAGATCTCAGATCTGTAAAAAAACGAGTAATACGTTAACTATAGATCTAGCTCATAATTACGTATGATTAAGTGTATATATATATATATATATATATATATATATATATATATATATATATATATGTTTATGTATTATCAGTATGTATGTATTAGTGATTGTATAATATTAGGATGAAGATCGAGAGAGGATTCGGACAGGGTTTTTTTTAATTAACTCTCCAAAACTTAACATTAAATGTGAACAGTGTTCACTATATATAGAAGATAGGTCTTGTTCGCTAACATCCCCTAGCGAACCAGGCGCTACTTCGTTACATACATTAATAAACAGAATAACTTAACGAATCCCCCCTGATTCGTTAACATCCCCTAACGAATCAGGAGTGATAAATAACCTAAGTCTTAGTTCGCTAAACATCCTTAGCGAACTAGACATTACATTAACGAACTAGATAATAAATTAATTGTTTATTACATTAAACATAAAACAAAAACGTTAACGATAATTACAAAGACTCAAGACGCAAAACCGTGCACTTACAGACACCCCCTCTTCTTGAGCTCTTTGTCTTTAAGTTACTTGAAGCGCTTGGACTGCCAGTCTCTGCAACTATGAATTCCATTTTCATGACAAACACGCACAACGAGTTGAAATTGCATAGCCAGGTCGTAGTCTTCATTGCGCTCGATCAGAATCTGTTTCCTGTGTAGCACGTCATTGTCTGTCTCTGATAAATTAACCAACCACATCGGGTCGATTATCTTATTAAGCTCGTTCTTCAGTCCTTTACCAAGAACAATGACGGCCTCGCCAGTACGATTTTCATAATACCAGCGGTTGAACGAGAGATGCATCTGTTGGGGCATCATCTTCACAGGAACCCGCTTCATCGTCTTTGGCGGCTTCACCTTAAGGACAAGTTTCCTCCAGCCAGTCCTTGGATCAATCTCGTCAATACGCTTACGTCTCAGGACCTGGGGCTTGAAGAACTTAAAGCCATGATTGACCTCGAACAGTAAGTGTTGATGAAACCACTCAGCTGTTCGGTAACCCCCACGATTGATAAATAGTCGTCTCACGAGGGTACGAACATCCCAACGCGGTAAAGTAAGAACGTCCATTATCGTCTCGTTGTACTGGATCCCCTTCTCCCATTTAATTATGCATAGTTTAAGCTCAGAATCATAAAGCCATGAGACAATATCACCATGTACTTTGGAAACAGTGTTGAAGGAAGTTACTTGGTTTTCTTTAACCCATGCAGTAGCTGTGTCTTTACGTTCTTGATCAACAAAACGATATGCCTTGATAATCTTACCTGCCGCTTTGTAGTTGAACCACTTAGCAATGTCAGCATCAGTTGGGTTCTCAATCGATCTGAACCGAGTATCCACAACCTTCTTTCCCTTAGATATCTTTTCCAAATCATCTTCTGTTGTTTTAACCGTCTGCTCATCAAACACAGGAGCACCTTGATCAATGTTCGTGTGTTGATACAAGTCAGGATACTCCTCAGCGGTTACATCTTCCATCTCAACATCCTCGTCTTCATAAATAAAATCCGTATTCATCTGAATAGACGGATCATCCAATATAACTTCCTCATTCACCACCTCGACATCAGGCTCGGTCTCTAACGCAGTCAACTGATCGTCATTCAACCCAAGCAGTATGGAAATCTGCTCCCGTGTCAAAGATCTATCAACAAACTCACCAACTTTTATCTCATCTCTGTTCACCATACTCCTAACCATCCCCGATCCATCCATAAATATCACAGTATTAGCCGCAATCATCTCAATTGGCTTAGCGGCAGTTGGATCCTGATATATAATAATCTGTTTACCCGAGTCCTCATTGCCACATGTACCAGCACCAGAAGATGAGCCGTGCGATTGTTTAGACTCACCTCCTGCACCAGAATCATCAGGATCATGATCATCGTTTCTGAGTTTCTTTAGGGCATCTTCTTTGCAAGTCAACTGCAAGATTAATTCTTCTTGTTCTTTCATTTTCACCCCCTAAGACTCAAAAATCGCCCGCAGCGCTTTAGTCTTCTTCTGACAGAATGAGATATAACTCATCATCCGTCTTTGATTCTCCATAAGACATTCTTGATTCTGACGGTCGGCTGCCATTTGATTTTCATAAAGGTGGAGAATATTCAACAGCATCTCAGTCTGTCGGTTTGGTGGCAAGTTGTATAGTGATGGATGAACAGGTTGGATTGGTCCCTGAGGCCGAGTGATTCTAATGAAAGAGATATCACTGGGAGGAGGAGGAGTAGGAGGACGAGGAGGAGGCCTCATAGATGGTGTTGAAGGGACAGTAGATAATGTAGCAGGAGGCCTTGGTATCTCAGATAACGCCATTTGAGGGATTAAACCAAGCCTTTCATGGGACACCAACGTCGTTGTCAATGTAAGCATCGGAGTGCTAGTAGTAGGCGGCACTACCGAACGTTGATTCGTTGATTGACGAGGTGGTGGTACACCAATAATTACCCCAGCCCCGGCTGAAACACGTCTTTTCTTCGATGGCTCTCCAGTTGCCATCGATTTCCCTTTCCTTTTTCGTTCTTGTTAAGCTGCAATGGTGGCAGCTAACGCAGCATTTACTGCCTCTTGTTGCTCTTGAAAGGCAGCGTCACTAGCTCCACCATCACCATCTTTACCATCATCATTCCCATCATCATCGTTCCCACCTTCTCCCCCTTCACGTTCGAAATCCGAGTCGGCGTGGATCCAACGTTCATCAGGAGGACAGACATAGTTAGGATTAATGATATGACCAATCATTCGTTTATCTGCTGACCTCCCTTTTCTATAAAGCGAAATTCGACGAACGGTATCGGCTGTCATATGTTCCATAGGGAGCACATCATTCACCAAGGTCTGATCAATAGCTAAATTAGGTATCAAATCTTGAATAATCAACTGCAAGAAACGAGGATACATTAAAATTTTCTTCGACTGAATCATTTCTGAACTTGTTCTTTCAAATGATCAAAGACGAGCTCAGAGAAGTTAAACGGCTTGTTCAGAATTAAAGCTACAAAGGTTGATTGCAAACTGAGTCGACATTCGTCAAAATCGCCACGACGACCACTCATACAATGAATAAGAACATGGAGAAGATACTTGTATGGTGGGCAAAATCCATTCTTGTTCAACATAGATTTATCAATATCTCCACCATAACGCACACGTGTAAACAAACCCTTGACCAGTTGCTTGTCAAATTCACTCGGTTTGTTATCATTATCATTAAATCGAAGCAGACGCCGAATTACTTCAACATCAATCGTAATAGGAGTTTGATTAATCGTTGCTCGAATATGTTTCTCCACCTCTACATACTCAGCTGTAGCCCAAAACTGCCTGATAATAGTCAGATACACCTTAGGTCGAGCAGTAATGGTGTAATGTATCACTGACCGTCTTAGAAAAGCCAACATATCTCCAAATGTAGCTATATCAGCCACATCTGAGTCAACATAAGCACATATGTTGTGCTTTTTGTCATAAGGTAATAAAATAACATCCTCCTGCGGAACTTGAGGAGGTTGCTCTTGTGGTGGTTGTTTTTGTTGCCCTTGATCAGCAACCGGTGGATCTTGATTTACTTGATCAGCCATTTTTACTGTATAAGTATAAACAAATATAAGGAATGTGAAGATGTAATATACATTTAGGACATATATATATCTATTTATTTAAAAATGGTGTATTTAATTTCGATATGTGTAATTAATGTATTTACGCGTTTAGACGGTTTGAATAATTAAGTTAATTTAAAAGATAATTAAATTTAATAAAAAAATGTCATTCGTGTAAATATCACCTTGATTCGTTACCAACCTGGAACGAATCAAGTGATTCGCTATCATGTAAATAGATTAACGAAGGAGACATAGCGAATTAACTATAACAGTTAACGAACTAAAGTCTAGTTCGTTACAGATTTGGCGAATCCATATTTGATTCGTTAAGAAACTGATTCGCTGAGCTAGTTCGTGTATTTCCTTAACGAATTGGACACGAAACACGAAACAGTTCCAATTCGCTAAGGATAACGAATGGTCAAAAATAAGACTTAATCTGTGACCCTCATAGTCAAAGTTAAAATTAACAAGAACACTGAAAGTCAACCAGAACGATTTCAGTATCAATTATTCCATAATCATCGTTGTCGATTCTACAGTCGCAAAGATCTCATAAACCCAATGCGAAGCAAATGATGTCGATTTGAGGTTCAACCTCATGATATAAGTTAGGAAAATTAGGGTTCTAACCAAATAGTAAACACCCGATAATAAACATTTACATTAACCCAGCAATCAATCAATCAAACAAAGATGAAAGACCACCAAGGGTCTCGGAAATACAATCCGAGTATAATGAAATCAAAATAAGATTATTTAACAGGTTAACAATCGAATAGATAAAGGTTTTCATAAGATATTAAAAACTCATAATTAACATAGCAAATCTTTGTCAGTTTTGACGAAAATTACAAAGATGTGATCATCATTACCTTATGAACACAGTGGTATACTCAAAAGTCCTAATTTCGAAGGTCGAAAAATTTGTAAAAATTTGAATAGGGTGAATTTAGGTGTAAGGAAGATGAAGGAATAATGTAGGACTATTCGTGTCACGCCGTCCTATATACATTATCCTTACATACTTCCCAACACGTGGTATAACGAATTTGATTCGTGTATTGATTCGTTAAATATGCATAACGAACTAAGTATGTTTCCTTACAGAGAGCGGAAGCGAATTAGGGAACGAACTAGAATGTAGTTCGTTAAAACAACCTAATTCGTTATCCATAAATAACGAATTATGCTTAATTTAATTTTAACTTTAATTAAAAACAAATAAATCAAATAAATAAATTAAATTAAGAAGTTAAATATTATTAAATGAATTACCGAGAACCTTTATCTTGATAATCGAATAACTTAAAAATGTTTCTCACTTTTGAAACATAATTTAAAATCATTAAATAATATTTATAGTAAAAAGAATAAAATATTTTTGGTATTTTGTAAAGAATTAAAGATAGTATTTACAATGAAGCATCCGAACCTAAAAATTTGACAATCTTTTTGTGTTTTTCTATGATTTATCAAAAGCAGTACATATTTTTGTATTTTTGTTGAGTTTGAGCAGAGAATCATATTGACCAAAATGCCCTTCCATCACAGTTTTATATTTCAGCGATATTATGACTGGCATTAAGTCTGTCATTGATATTGTTGTCCACTTATATCTTATAACAAACCTTCGAGCATTTTTGTGATATGATTTATAGTTCAATTTGCGCACAGAATATCAGAAACTATCAGCCTCTAATCTCGGTTCAAGCATAATTTGATTTTTGCCAAATCACCCCAACTTGACTTAAACCATTATAGTGTTGATCAAAAATTTTGATACCAATTGTGAAATTTTGAGCAATGCATCAAGTTTCCTTTACTGTGATTTAGTATGCACGAGTCCATCTGTCGGCTTACATACATTGTATCCACTAGGGTCCATTTCTTATTGGTATTGAGACGCACGCAAGGAAGGAACAATTGTATGACTAACAGCGGATTTTGATCAAGTCAGTAATTTAGATTGTACGGAGTACAGCAGTGATCAAGTTTAATGACTTTGGGTTTGCTCTAGAAAACAAGAAAGAACACAATATTTTTGAATTTTCAAAGTTTTCTAATGTTTTTGGGTTTTATCTATACAAACAAAAAGCACAATATTTTTGTATTTTCTAGAATTCACCCCCTAAAACCTAAAAACAACAAATTTTAAACTAGAACAAAAACTAAAATAAAGATAATCATCCTAACTTTAGGATTTCAGCAAGGGTCTTCAATCCATTTAAACCAAGAAAAAAATTAAAACGTGTTTTATCAAACGCTTTGGTAAATAGATCGGCTTTTTGAAAATCCGTGTGCACTTTCTCAAGATCAATTAATTTCTTTTCATAACAATCCCGTATAAAATGATATCGAATTTCGATATGTTTCGTTTTAGAATGTTGTACGAGATTCATGGTGATACTAATAGCAGCAGAATTATCAATCAAAATGGGAGTAGTAAGAAACTTCAAACCGTAATCGTGAAGATGTTGTTGTATCCACAAAACCTGGGAACAGCAACTCGAAGCTGCAACATACTCAGCTTCGGCGGTTGAAGTGGAGACCGTTGTCTGCTTCTTACACTGCCAGGAAACAAACCAGCTTCCTAAGAATTGACAACCCGCTATAGTAGACTTGAAATTGATCTTACATCCTCCATAATCTGAGTCTGAGTAGGCAGTAAGATCGAACGTATCATCATTGGGGTACCATAACCCGGTGTCAGGATTTCCCCTTAGATATTGCAGAATACGCTTGACCGCTGCCAGGTGAGTCACTCGGGGACTAGCTTGATACCTAGCACATAAACAAACAGAAAACATTATGTTGGGTCGAGAAGCAGTTAAATACATTAAAAAACCAATCATAGCACGATAGAGATTCGGATCAACGGTATCCTCCAATTCATCCGGTGATAAATTGTGACCCACGGGAAGAGGAGTAGAAGGGATTTTTCCGGCAGTAATCTTGAATCGGCTCAAGACGTCGTTCACATATTTTGTCTAATGAATGAAGATTCCCTTCGCAGACTGATGAACCTGCAACCCTAAAAAGAAATTCATCTCTCCCATCGAACTCATCTCGAACATGGTTTGCATAGACTTCTAGAACTCCTTACACAACGTGTCGTTTGTAGACCCAAAGATTATGTCATCTACATAAATCTGAACGAGCAGAAGATCATCACCAATATTCTTATAAAAGAAAGTGTAGTCGACAGTTCCACGTTGGAAACCGTTATCCGTCAGATGGTCGGCGAGCGTGCCATACCAAGCTCTCGGGGCTTGATGTAGACTATATAATGCCTTGTTTAATCGGTAAACACGGTCAGGATAATCAGGATCTTCAAAACCTGGAGGCTGTAAGACAAGCACTTCCTCATGAAGTTCACCATTGAGAAAAGCACTCTTTACATCCATTTGATAAACTTTAATATTCTTGTAAGCAGCATATGCCAGAAAGATTCGAATCGACTCTAATCTTGCAACTGGAGCATATACTTCAGTGTAATCAATACCCTCTTGCTGATGAAAACCTTGCACCACTAAACGTGCCTTGTTTCTCACAATTACCCCACGATCGTCTTTCTTACACTTATATACCCACTTAGTCGGAATTGCCTTCTTGACTCTAGCAGGTTTGTCAATAAGGTCCCAAACACCTAAACGTGCAAATTGTTGTAATTCTTCTTGCATGGCTTCTACCCAAGAAGGATCTTGAAGTGCCACACGAGGAGTCGTTGGCTCAACTTGAGATAGAAAACAAGTGAATTTAGCAACAGTTGCAATTTCAGATGAGTGTAAGTCAGCATAAGTACATAAAGCATTATTTTCACTTGAGGAAGCAACTTGATGTCTTGTCTGAACCCCTACATCAAGGTCTCCAATAATGTATTCTTGTGGATGGTAATTATGAATCCTGAGAGTAGGATTTTCAGAAACAGCAACATTTTCAAACAAATTAGTGTAATGTTCACCCAATTCAGGAAATGAAACATCACTGTCAAGTTCAATAACTTGATCCATAATTGCATTATCATCAGATGAAGTAGAAGCATTATCATAATGAACAGGAGACTCATTAACAGGTTCTTCAATTGGAGCAGTAATTGGAGCTTCAATATCATTTGAACTTGCGAACCTTGGAATTTCCAAATGTTCTTCAAAATAAGCAAGAACTAAATCTTCATCTGGATGATCGGTTGTTGGAGTAAATGAATTGAATAAGCCATCGTAGTCAAACATCCAGTCAGGACCTTTCCCTTGTGGAGGAGTAGTGTAATTTTGACAGTCTACATGGTACCATTCCTCAACACAGCCAGACGTGAAGTTAAACACTCTTTTCTTAGGTGACGCATACCCCAAGAAATAACCTTCAATGGCTTTTTTCCTCAAACTTCCCCACATCCTTTTTCAACATAGTACAAGGACACCCAAATGGCTCCAAGTACTTTAAATTAGATTTACGATTATTCAATAATTCATAACTGGTCTTCTTGAGTCGTTTAACGGGTAGAACTCGATTGAGTGTATAACAGGCCGTATTCACCGCCTCATTCCAAAACTGGACAAGAAGCTTTGAATCAGCAAGCATTGTTCTAGCAGATTCAATCCACGTTCTATTCTTTCTTTCAGCTACACCGTTCTGTTGTGGTACATATGGGGCACTGTATTCTCGATGAATTCCTTTTTGTACACAAAAGAAATCCAATACAGTATTTTTAAATTCAGTACCATTGTCACTTCGAATTATCCTCACTTTCAGTTTGTAAAGTGATTCGATCTTAGTGATTAGATTTTGAACGAGACCCGGTGTTTGATCTTTTGAACTCATAAATAAAACCCATGAATATCATGAATAATCATCTGTAACAACCAGGCAGTACCAGTCTCCAGAAATACTCGCATGATTCACTGGACCGAACAAATCCTTATGAAGTCGTTCAAGCGGAGTATCAATGGAATTTAATAACTTAGAGGGGTGTGATTTCTTCTTCTGTTTGCCTTTTTTGCAAGCAACACAGTGATCGGATAACTTAAAATTCTTTAACGACACCCCCTCTACCAGATCGTTTTCCATTAAATAATTCATCTTTCAAACATGTATGTGACCCATTCTTCGATGCCAAAGTACTGAGTCTTTCTCGGTTGCTTTCGAGACAAAACACGTTTCAATCGATGTTGATACTTTAGTATTCATATTTAAGACATAAATATCATTTGATCGAGGTGATCGCATGACAACCATGTCCTCGGGAATCACATAACCCGGTTTCAAATCAGACATTCTTTATTCGTAAATATTGCCGTGTATTGATTATCACAGATTTGCGACACACTCAATAAATTATGATCCACTTTGTCACAATAATTAAACTTCTCAAAAGTAATCCTCACATTTGACACATCACCTTCTTGTGTAATCATACCCCCAGAATTCCCAGCAAACACCACATAACACCCTTGTATATTTCTCACATTTGTTAAGAGGTTGAGATTCCCAGTAATATGACGAGAACATCCACTATCCATGATCCAGTTTTCACCAGAAATGGTCTTGGATGTACCCTACACACAAAAGAAAATGATTAGTTCAAAAAGGCAGCCTAGGCCTCGGTCTTGGGCACCTTTTGGTTTCCTTGAGAAAAGTTAACTTTAGTTGCATTCAATTGTCGTTCAGCAACTTGAGAATAAGTTACAGGTTTCTTCGACTTTCGTCTTAGATACGCAGCTTGAATCACATTTGAATTAACATTTTTGCATAATGGTTCAATAAGAATAAACTTAGGTTTAACGGAACCATGAGTTTCATTCACATGAACAACTTTTCGAGGATGTACATTCGAAAACATAATATGAGTATCATCAGCATACGACACAGGTCGTTATAGAATCTCCTTTACCAAAGGAATCGGTTTGGAGTGGTGCTTGATAAAAGGATGAAGATTCTGATAGTTCTTCTGGCCACAGTTTCTTACTACATGACCTTGTTGACCGCAAAGAAAACAACTTCGCATGTCAACATGATGATGATGAGAATTTGTTGGAACATGTGACACAGATGATGACTGATGACTCACATTTTTAGTCATACTTTTAGCAAAATCATCAGATAATTCAGATTTCTTTTTCAATTAAAAATCTAAATTAGAGCAGTTCGAAAAACTTTTCAACGTATCTGTTCCTGTTGACTTCACAAATTGAACCCTTTTAGCTTGTTTTAATACTTGTTTTGCTTTAGTCAATGGATCAGATGGAGCTGAAGTCTTTGCATGAGCATATTGACGTTCAAGTTCACGAACCTTGGAGGTTTCATTGTGAAACACACTCTCAATTAGTTCAGGTTTAATGATACTTATTGGAATGTCTTTCTCAATGAACATTGTGTCCATCCCTTTTAACTTAAACACACGAGCAGATGATGGCTTAGATGCATTAGGATTTATGAAACGCAATAAATCCTCATCAGAAATTTTGGGTTTTTTGGTTTCTTAGCCTTCACTGGTTTAGCTTGAACATCTTGTTTCATCTTAGTTGTATGCGAACCATACACGGCCTCCTCAAATTCATGAGGTTCACACAATATGTGATTAGAACTTGGAATGTTCTTGTTCTTGTTCTTGTTCTTGTGTATAATTTCAGGTTCAAACACATCCTCAATGATAACTTTGTCCATATTTCCAACAAAAACTTTGTTTCTTTAAACATGAGGTTTTTGAGAAACAGATTGGGTTTTAACAGTTTCAGACTTACTAGATTTAGATTTTTCTGAAAACACGGGCTCTTTAAGAATAACATCTTCTTCAGTTGGAGCGAAATGATTAATTTTATAATCATTGTGAAATGGTGGTGGAATTTCAACAAAACCTATACCTTTCTTTGAATCCTTTTGTTTTCCAGAAACTTCAATAATTTCATTCAACAGAAAAGAGGAATTTCGAAATTTACCCAATTTGTTCTTTAACTCAAGAACCTCATTCTCAAGCTCGGTTATCTTTGAACGATGTTTCAAAATTTCTTGAAACTTTTGGTCATTAATTGTCATTTTCACAGATAACTCAACTTTGAGATTATGATTACTTGTCGACAATGCTTCAATCTTTTCACGAGATCTCATTTGAGATTCGAGAGATTGTCGATAAGTATCCTTTAGAGAAGCAATTTCTCTTACTAAATTGTCATTGTGATTCTTTAAAGATTCTAACTTAGGTTTGTTAGATTCACAGTCAGCACAATTTACTTTAACAGATGAGGTAGCAGAAATAGAATGACTAACCTCGTTTATCTTAGCCATGCATGCAAAGACTGTTTTAGGCTTGTCACATGAATCATCAGAGTCTGATCCAGAGTCATTATCAGAAGACACCTCACTTCCATGGAAATATTGAGTCAATCCGAACAAAGCCAAATTAGCTTGATTATCGTTGCACAGTAATCGTTGTGACCAATCATCTCTATTAGCTAACATTGCTTGTGACCCGGAACTTGTTGGTTTCTTCTCAGCATCATTACCTCGTGGTGTTGAAGAATTTGAACTTTGACCACGAGGACCATTATACTCCTTTTTCGGTTTGTCACATTCTTTTGCAAAATGACCGAATTCTTGACAATTATAACATTTCACCTTCAACTTATCAAATCCCAACTTTTTGTTTAGAGCAGGAAGATCTTTTCCAGTTCTTTGCATGAATCTTTTCACCTTTCGAACAATCATTGCCATGTTCCATTTTAAATCCATGATTTCTAAGTCATCTGGATCAATCTGATCATAGTCTTCATCGGTCAGATCACTAGTGGCAATTACTACTCACCAAATTTTCATAAGACGTCATGAAAGCTGATAAGAAAGCAAAATTTTATTCAGCTTCTTTCATGTTGACATTCGGAGGTGATGAGTATTGATTTGTTGAAGACGAACTTCCTGAACCAGCAGAAACATTTGGTGATCCAGAGTTACCAGACGTATAAAAACATGCTCTAGGATCACTATAGATTGTTGTTTCATTCTTTTGCGTTCTATGTCAGAAAAGCAGTGATTGGTGAAATTGTTAAACTTAAAGGCATGCTACCACCATAGAAAGCAGGATCTTGACTTTCCTTTGATGATTTTTGACACTTGAGATCATACTCACGAGCTTCAATCTTTTGTAAGAACTCACTTGCAGTCAAGTCTTCATTGAAATAACTGTTTTCTTTTAATACCATTAGAAAAGTAGAGTACGAACTTGGTAATGCACTCTTAATAGTATCAATCTTGTCAATATCAGAAATTTTCATCTTCATTTTATCCATTTATGCAATCAAGTGATTGAATCTTGTAGTCATCTCTTCAACCGTTTCACCTTTAAGTAAGTTAATGTTTCTGAATTGAAACTTAAGCATCACCTTTTTGCTTTCAGCCGTATTTCTCATACTTCCCATTCGGATATGCTGAAACAAAGAAGCACATATCTTAATACTACCCACTTGGTGGAATATATTTTCAGGTAAAGCCATAGTTAGAGTAGAATATGCTTTCATCTATATCTCTAGAGCCTTTTTCTCTTCTTGTGAGTATTGAGATATAGCTTTAGGTTTGAATCCGATAGTCTCATCTCCAATCATAGGAACAATATAAACTTCATCTAAACAATATGAGCAATCAGGATGAACTGATCCTAGATGAGCACGAAACCGAGGTTCCCATTTGGCAAAGTCACTGAACTTCATCAATCTTGGACATTTCGAATGTGAACCTATCTCGGTATCAAGTTGCAACATTTGTTGCATCAACATGTTTTGAGACGCTAATTCATACATGCCGACCATTTTTGACAAGTTTCCAAAATTTTAGGGTATAACGAATCAATCAGAGAATACGATTAACGAATGAGAATTGTAATGAAATGTAAACAGTTGTAGCGAACTGTGAACAGTAGAATAACGAATCAAATCTTTAACGAAGCTAAGATTTATCAGACAACAAATCACGATTGAGTTTAACGAATCAATCTAACGAATCAGAAAGTCAACGAATCAGAAAGTCAAACTAACGAATTGATTAACGAATTAGATAGTGAATTGATAAGAGAAACTTAACGAATTAAAAAGTATTCAGTAGTGAACCACTAAGGAAAACTTAGCGAAATAGATAACGAACCAGCTACAGTTGATTAGCGAATCAACTATAACGAATCAGGTTGTTACAACCGTTTGTAACAAACTCTGACACCTTATGCCACGTGGCAAAGGTTGTTATAACACAAATCCCAAAGTGGACGCGTGTCACACGAATCAGTTAACCCAAATAACGAATTAGATAACACGAGTCAACTATTATAGCGAACTGGCTAGCGAATAACTTGAAATGAATAACGAATTGACGAACTTAATGAACAAATCAAAGTGAACAGGATAGCGAATCAACATAGCGAATCATGTTCATCTTTGAATCTTCAAATCTTCAACAAGAATTTCCAGAAATCTGGAAATGATGAATACCAAACCCAGAAACCCAGAAGCATAAAATTTGTAATACTATCTCAATTCTAAACCAAATCACACAAATAACCAACCAAAACACTCGTAATACAATCGTGAATCCAATACACCAAGCCTCGTAACCGATTATCTCCGATAACTAGCTCAATTATCCCAAAACATCGACTCTGTTTCGGCCACAAATCAAATCAAAACCAAAACAAACATAAATCAATCCAAACCTCAATTCCACTCACAATACCTTACCCAATACTCATTTCAACTCAAATTCAATCCAAACCATCCATAATTCATCAATTAACCTTTAAATTAGTCCAAATTCAACCAAAACAAAACGCTATCGATATGTAAAACTAATTAACCAATCAATGCTCTAAATCAACACTAAATCAAGTGTAATTGAGCCCCGAAAGCTCTGTTACCACTTGTTGGATCCCGGGTGTATCAATCCAATAACAATAACAGATCTCAGATCTGTGAATAAACGATTAATACCTTAACTATAGATCTAGCTCATATTTACGTATGATTAAGTGTAATATATATATATATTTATGTATTATCAGTATGTATGTATTAGTGATTGTATAATATTGGGATGAAGATCGAGAGAGGATTCAGACAGGGTTTTGTTAATTAACTCTCCAAAACATAACATTAAATGTGAACAGTGTTCACTATATATAGAAGATAGGTCTAGTTCGCTAACATCCCTTAACGAACCAGGCGCTACTTCGTTACATACATTAATAAACAGAATAACTTAACAAATCACCCCCTGATTCGTTAACATCCCCTAACGAATCAGGAGTGATAAATAACCTAAGTCTTAGTTTGCTAAACATCCTTAGCGAACTAGACATTACATTAACGAACTAGATAATAAATTAATCGTTTATTACATTACACATAAAACAAAAATGTTAACGATAATTACAAAGACTCAAGACGCAAAACCGTGCACTAACAAATACTCAAGGCAGAAAAGGGACCGAGCCCTTTATAATCTCGAGGCAGAAAAGGGACCGAGCCCTAATAATACTCAAGGCAGCACAAGGGACCGGACCCTAATAATATTCGAGGCAGAATAGGATAATGTAAAGTAGAAATTAGAATAAATTGTGAAGGTAAGAATATATACTATGTACGAAGTGAGAGGATATAATGTATGTGCGAAAGTATGAAGTAATGAATGTATGGTATGTTGTATGATTAACTAGAACTCACTCAGCGTAGCTGACTTTTAGTATGCACGCAGGTGAGTAGAATGAAGCAGCTGGCTTGAGCAGGGTACATGGCTGAAGAATAAGAGTCTGGCATCTGAAGACTTAAAGACGTTTTAGTATTTATATTTGAATTGAAAGACAATATGTTTTATTATGACCAAGTTATGGATTTATATGTAATGTTTTATAAATGTTTAATGTTCCGCAAATGTTTTAATTAACTCTGATATTAAGAACCGCGTTTATGAGTAAATCCAACACCAAATGTAGGACACCAGTAACGGGGCCTTACAGACGTGATTTGAGGCACCATGAGGAGTTGCATTCATAGGAGTTGGAGCAGTCGAGGTAGATTGACTTGGGATAGCTTGAATGGGTTGAACTTGCATAGCAGGGGTTGAGCAGAGTAGGCTTGGTACACTTGAGCTTGCGGGTGAGGAGCTTGATAGAGTTGGGTTAAGTAAGGTTGATCTTGATTGATTAGAGGAGCTTGGAGGACATGAGGTGGATGGGTTTGAACTTGGTGAGCATGCATCAAGTAGTAGGGTGCAGTCATAGCTTGGGCTTGATGAGCATGGATAAGTTGAGGGCACACATTACGAAGATGATTTGGGTCTTTATAGTAATATCAAGCACGAGTATTAGGAACACCGGGTTGAGCATGTGGGGCGTCTTGTGCATTAGGAGGGACACGACAAATGTTAGCAATGTGACCATAACGATTGCATTGTGTGCATAGTCGGCAGGGGGTTTGAGAAGAGTGATGAAAGTTAAACTTGGCAAAAAAAAGGGTGAGGTCCAGCATAGGCCTTCTTGTTCGGGGTATTTTTTTTAGTTATGAGGAGGTTGGTTATTGGGTTGGTTAACGACATAGGCTTTACGCTTGTTGTGGTTGTTGTTGCGGTGATTGTTGTTTGAAGCAAGCTTGGGTTCGACTTTAGCATAAGAGGATGAGTCGGTTTCGGTCTTGTCAGGATTAAGCTTGGAATATTGCAGGACAAGGTTCCATCCCTAACATAATTCGGTGAGGTAAGCAACTAGGTTCATAGCCTCACCGATGGTAAAGGGGTCACGACTCATCACAACATCACGGAAAATGTTTGGTAAACCGCGAATGTATATCTGAATGTCGCGGTGCACATGGGTTACAAGGTGAGGTACGATCCGGCTAAGTTCACGGAAACGGTTGAAGTAGGTAGAGTTATCTCCACTATCTTGTTTAAGCTCCCAAAACTCAGTCTCGTGTCTTTGCAGTTCGTGTTCCGGACATAACTCCTTCTCTGTTGCCTCCTTAAGTTCTTCCCAAGGCATTGATACGACCAGGTCAGACCCTTAGTCAGTCCTCAGAGCATTCCACCAGATGACAGCTCGGCCCTCGAATTTGCTCGAGGTGAGTTTGGTCCGTATGGCGTCCGGACATTCACAGTGGATGAAGATTTTCCATCTCAAACCATTGCAGCAACACGGTGGCATTTTCTTCACCAAGAAAGGATGGAGGTTTAGTTCTCTGGAAGTTGCGAAAGTCATAGTTGTTTGGTGCGGCCGAAGTGGCAGATCCATTGGAGTTGAGGCTCTGGATTTAAGTGATAATGGTAAGAATAGCAGCAGCAAACTCGTTGGATATTCTAGCACCCAAGCTGTGATCGTGAGAACTAGAAGAACGTTGATGACGACGATGGTTTCTTAGTGAAGACATCTATAAGGACCAAAAATGTAGATTTATAAGATGAATGGTAAGTTGAGGAAATCATTAAAATAATAGAAGAAACTTTTGTGAATATAGAAATATCATAAGGGATAAAAGTAAAATATTGTATGGTAGGGGTACATTGCATACATATTTATGAGTTGATGTAATAAAATGATTAATGCGTGATAACTAGAGGAGGCCAGTTTAAAAATTAAAATTTAATTTATTGAGTTAACTTAACAAACAATTAACGAAACAAGGTTTGTGTGTTGGCCTCCCATGAGCTTTCCATGACAGTTTGAATGGCCCAACTAATCGAATAAAAACAACTGAGTTTGACAGCCCATGAGCGTTACATGGCGTTTTAACCGATCAAACTAAATAACGAATAAAAGAGAAAAAAATGTGAGTAGTTTGTGCATCCCGTTAACCACCACGTGTGATGAGCCCCAACAAAACCATTCAAAACAAAATGAGAAACAAATAGTAGGAGTGCCCATGAATACCATGGATTTTTCACCCCACTAACTATTTAAATAATAGAACACAATATTCGGAAAAGCCTAATTTAGCCACTAGCCAACGTGAATTCGGTTTACAAACAACCTAAGGTATCGGTCGTATGACAGTTGTGTTCCCGCTTTGGCCTTTAAGCTTGAGTATTGTGGCCAGGTTATCCTCCAGGTAAGGTATAACGTCTTACCTTGGGTTCTCGGATTCGGTTTGCCAAGGCCCAACTCACAGTACTCTCCCCATTCTAGTTATTAAGAGAACTTGACATACTACCTAGCCTTAAGGTTTAGAGTAAAAACAAAAGTATGGAATTCTTAAGAAATTTCTCAAAATAAAAGGCAATCTAATTTAAGAAAAGTTTTCTTTGAAGGTTGAGGCATAACCTTAGAGTTTTGTGTGTGTGCATAACAATACAATAATAAATAATAAATAAATAATTATCTAACAAAGATGTAAACAATTAATTCGAACACATAATGCAAACATATAAGCACGTATGGGGCTCCTAAGCATGTTACTAAGGCACCACTAACTACATATCTTAAACCTTCGGCTCTGGTACCAATCTGTCACACCGGGCGTGAGCTGATTGCTCACAGCTCTTAAGGTATTAACATGCAATAATAAAAATTATAATATCTATTAATCAAATTCAAAGGATTCAACAAAGTTCTGATAAACAAGATACACAATTTAATAGATAAACAAATAAGACAAAAATCTAGATTTATATCTTGTTTCTTCTCTCTAATATGCAGCCCTAGGTTTCTTCGATCAAGGTTGATAATCAAATCGCAGGATGACTTGCATATGCGTTAAAAATACAATAATATTTCAACACTAGGTTGAGTGAGTAAATCACCAGATTTTCATGATTATATAATAATAATATAAAAGGTAAACTGTGTAAGGTGAGATAAATAATTTAACCAATGAGCAAGTAAATAATGATGTCGGTAAGCTCAATGTCAGCTAAACTGAACGACGGCTAACACGACGGGCGTATGATCATAATAGACTAAGAATATGTTGGACGTTTCCGACATATATTCAAGTAAAGCATATAACAAGTTAAGTATAAATTGTTAAAGACACATGACTAAACAGTTGCAAGTTAGAGTATTAAATAGTAATAAAATAAATAGAACGCACATGTCCCCAAAATGGTTAAAAATGAGTTAAAAGAGAGGGGTGAAATACTCACCTTAGCAAAAATCAAACGAATAAACGTGTTAAGAATGATAAGAGAATAAACGTCACACTCGAGAAATTCAACAGAATGTCCTACATAATAATAATAATCGAAGGAATTATACAGATCAAAATAATGGACAATATATTAATAATGACTCGAGATTTAGAGTTTTTAAAATCATTGTTTTAAAGACTGTTTTTTAAAGATTAATCAAATATATAATCACATAATAAATCTTTTTGAATTATAAACATTATTTATTAAATTTTTTATAAGGTTGTACTAAACAATATAAAGATATAATTATTTTTTATAACAATGTATTGACCACATAATTATCATGGAAAAATAATAAGATATATAAAATTTAATTATGTATGTTATATTTAAAAGAAAACCTTTTAAAATCTTTATTATAAATAAAACCTTTAACAATTATAATAACTATTATATGTACATACATACATACATACGTATATATACATACATATATATATATCAAGGTTCGGGAATGCCATGAGTTTATATGTCGGTTTTAATAAAATTACATTTTATTTATCATTCTTTATTATTATTATTAGCTAAAAAAGGATTAGAGTATAAAAATAAAAAAAAACATCAAAAAATACAGCTGCCGGGACTCGAACCCGCACCGGCAACCAGTAAACATCTTAACACCATCCACCCTAGCCATCTGGGCTAGGGTGTTAGATAGTTAAAACCAGAACTAGACCGCTTATAACCTGCAGTCCCAAAAATTTCCCTAAATCAAGAACAAAATCCTAGAAATCTAATTCGTTAATCCGTTAGATGTTGATTGAATAAACTTTAGGGTTAATGTTAATCAGATGACGACAAACACAATACAATACACAATTACCTCAATTAACGATCTATGATAGGTTAATTGTGAAACACACGAGCCGGCTAAAACACGATGATGAATGGATAGCAAACGGTAATCATAATCAAATTGGTTTGAGGGCAATGTTGTAAAAGTAGGTCTACAAGGCCGAGTACTCTCCGAGTACTCGCTACTAGGTATGGTGCCGAGGGGAGTTTCTTTACCTCCACCTAGTTACTAAAAATTGTTCAATGGTGGTCAACTTTAGCTAGAATCACCTCTAATCGGTTAACTTAGGTCTATTTTGACTTAAAAAATACAACATAATTCGTATTTTTATAATATTAAAAAACAAATATCATTTTTTTAACTAATGATTAACATTTTTTAGAATAGTTTAGTGTTTAAAAATGCATTTCCCTTATTTATACTGATATTCACTTATTTTGTTATAAGTATTAGTAAATTTATGATATTTGAAATATATATATATTACCCAAAAATTAATTTTCTTCATATTTATCATGTCCGAGTACTCTCTGAGTACTCCCCGAGTACTCCGAGTACTCCCTCTAAGGGGGTCAGGCGCCTAGGGACCGCCTAGCGACTTTTGCAACATTGTTTGAGGGGCTTAGATGACGAGGGTTAGGGGATTGTGACTGCAAGTTTAATTGAAAAATTATAAACGTTTATATGTATCACGCGATCACTATGGTGTCGGCTGCACATAAAAGGAAAACGAATCAAATGCGATCGAATTAGCATAATTAGAACGTCGGTTTGGCCAATCTTGGAATGTATAATACAACATTTGATTCAAGTACCATTTTGAATTCAAGAATTGAGGTCCAAGTCGCTAACTTGTATACACGGGTTTGCCAAATCGGGTCTGGGTTAACGGGTTTGGATCCGGGTTAACAGAATATATGGGTTATAACAAAAACTTTCAAATTACACCCTAAAGTTTGAGAGTGGAAGCATATTTGGGTAAAATTTATTAGTTTGGATTAAAATTGTCAAGTATTGAAAGTTATAATTACATATTATATAATTAATTAAATAATAATATAATAATAGTTAATTTACTCGATAAAGGCGATAAAATTTCCCGAACAACAAAATTGGTCGGGTATTTAGTAAAAATATTAATTTGAGAAGTCCGAATTGTTACAATCATGATGGGACCCTGGATAAGCTGGAGGTCATCTTTCGCTTGGTAAGTTTCCATGTTTATATTCTTGTCTTTATCTTTGATTATTTAGCTTTTTTCCCCTTTTGTCTTATCCTAGAAAATGTTATAATGGATGGATCATCTTCACACTTGTTATCAAGGTATAGAGAAGCATTCTAAGAGGATGGAAAAGGAGGTGTTGAAGGATGCAACGACCGCGGCTACTGGAGTGGATCATGAGGGTGTTGACGTAAAGGCTTGAATCCTTTTGTTTGCTTGATGGTTTGGCCCTGCACGGTCTTTAAAAACAATTTATGTTAAGTATGCCCTTTGCTGGGTTTTAAGACAATTTCTTGCTCTGCACATTAGGATCTTGATGGCTTGTGTGGATGGATCCTCCTTTTGGATGAATCCCAATCATCTTCTTTTATTTATCTGCATATGACTCTTTTGACTTTAAACCTTGTTTCATTGATAGTTATCTATACGATTTCCCCTACATGTTAATACTTTAAGAATGTGCTTAAGGATCTAAGGATCCATATTTTTCTAAAACGTTTTGGATCAAGAATCCTTATGAATAATCTTTGAAAAGTTTTTATGTTTTTGGATCAAGGATCCTAGGGGACAAGCCCAATCTTATGTATCATAGGTGACATGTAAATGTTGAAGTTCTTGTTATAATATGTTGATGTTAATTCCTTAGATGGGGACACGCCTTTATTTTCTTGGGACTCCTGCTGAACTTTGAATGACATGTATATGCCATAAAGTCTGAGTGAAACGTTTTTTACATTTTTATTTTGAATCCTTAGAATAATTAATTATAACGAAATTGCATGCAACCTTTACGTATTCAGATCCCACCATCTTGAATTATCCTTAGATTTTGTACATTCCTGGCGGGGTGTAGAAACCCTTATGCTAGAAAGGTGAAAACCTTTAAACCTTTGAAGAGGTTTGAATCCTTTAAACCTAAGAGAGATGGTCAGTCATGTCTTTTATCTTGGTCCTTGGAGATTTCCGCAAAACCTTGAAACCTTGGTGAGGGTGGGTGTTAGACATGCTAACACCCCTCCGATGCTTAAGTCTGTAAATTAGTTTTGAATAATAATAATAATAATAATGAAAATAAGGAAAAAAATGAAAAATAATAAATATAATGAAACAGACAAGGATAAGACACGTACCTGGTATCCATTGAAGGATAATTTTACAACTTACATGAAATAGGTTTTGAGATGTATAGAATTCCATGATCTTGGAAGGATCTCTCCATCCATAGTTCCTAACCAATATGTTCCTTTACCTGCTTCTGAATCTATTAAATTTGGACCTTCCCATTTTGGTGCAAACTTCCCATCACTTGACTTGATCGTACTCTTAAATGTCTTTTTGAGCACAAGATCACCAACTTCAAATATTCTAATCCTTATGTTCTTGTTGTATGCCTTAGTGATCCTTTGCTCGTACGCTACCATCCTAATTTTAGTTTGATCCCTAACTTCCTCAATGGTGCCATGATCATGGATCATCTGCTCATTATTATCTTTAAGATCCTGGAGATGGATCCTTGCTATTGGGATCACCATTTCCGTAGAAAGTACTGCTTCTGCACCAAATACCAATGAGAAAGGTGTTTGTCCTGTTGCGCTCTTTGCCGTAGTTCTATCTGTCCATAGGAAAAAAGGTAATTCTTCTGCCCATTTCCCTTTCTTATCACTTAACTTTTTCTTCAAATTGTTGATGATGATCTTGTTGCTAGATTTAGCTTGTCCATTAGCTTGAGGATGAACAATATTTGAAGTTATCATCTTGATCCCCCAACTAGCACAAAAATTTGTTGTTCTCTTTCCAATGAATTGAGATCCATTGCCACATGTTATTTTGCTGGGACCCTGAATCTTGTGAGGATATTGCACTTTTTGAAGGATATAACCTATTTCTCTCTAACTTGTACAAATGCTTCTGCTTCGATCCATTTACAGAAATAACATGCCATAGCAAGCATGAATACTTTTCCTCCAGGTGCTTTTGGTAGCTTTCCAACTATGTCCATTCCCCACTTCATGAATGGCTAAGGGGAAATGATTGGGTGCATCGGTTCTATGGGTTGGTGAAGTACCTTGCTATGTCTTTGACAAGCATCACCTTTCTGAGCATAATACATCGCGATGTTCTCATGGTCGGCCAATAATATCATGTTCTTAATACTTTGGAGAAGAGTGATATGCCCCCAGTATGGTTTCCATAATCTCCTTCATAAATATCTTTTAATACCTCTTGGACCTCAGGATCCTGAAGATATCTAAGATAGGGACCTGCTATTGATTTTCTGTACAAAACATCATGTAACAAAATAAAGCGAGATACTTTTATTCGAAAGGATGTATGATTGTTTTCATTAGTTGTAATTTTTCCATTTTAAAAACATGTCTTGATCAATAAGATCCAAGATCCCTTTGCGCTGGGAGGATCCAGAATTTCTAAACTTTCAAAGGATCCTTATCTTGCATCCGGATCAACCGAGTCAATGGCTGGATGAAGGATATAGATAATTGGAATTTTTCTATCGATTGGTATCTTGAGAGTTGATCCGAGATTTAATAAGGCATCAGCTTCAGCATTATCCTCTCTTGGAACTTGTTCTACGTTGATGATTTTGAATTCTATGCCAAATTCTTGACTATTTGTAAGTATATAGCCAATATTTCACCTTTTATTGCATAAGATCCATTGAAATGTTTAGTAATTAAAAATAAATCGACATTTACCTTTAAATTCATGATCTTCATATCCTTAGCCAACTATAATCTTGCAATCAAAGCTTCATATTTTGCCTCATTATTTGATGCTTGAAATCCACAAATGATGGATTGGGGTATGATGTCCCCACCTGTGGTGATTTTAGCATGATTCCAAGACATGATCCTCTTATAATAGATGCTCCATATGTAAATAGGACTCGCTCTTCATCTGTTTCATCTAGTTGTTTGGACCTCTATATCTGCTTCTTGTTGAATATCACTACTAAAATCAGCCACAAAATTTGTTAGAGCCTGTGATTTGATGGATGTTATTGGTTCATATATCAAGTTATGAGCACTAAGGTTCACATACCACTTAGCCATCCTTCCTGGAATTTTTGGTCTTCTCAAAACACACTTAATAAGATAATTAGTTTTAACATGTATAGCATGTATTTCAAAGTAATGTCTAAGTATAGTTGATGCCATGACTAATGCAAGGATTGATTTTTGAACATGTGAATACATTGTCTCTGCATCTAATAGACTTTTACTTACATAATATACCGGATGTTGTTCACCTTCATTATCCTTGACAAACACATCACTTATGGTGGTTTTAGATACCGCCATATATAAGGATAGTGGCTCATTGTTTTCTAGCTTCAGTAATAATGGTGCAAAGGATAGATAGGCCTTCAGTTCTTTGATGGCTTTCTCATGTTGTTCACCCCATTCGATTATTTTACTCTTCTTTGGAATATCATAGAGTTCTTTACACCTTTCGAAGGATCTTGAGATGAACTGTTGAGTGCTCTACTCTTCCCATTAACCTTTGAATATCCTTAGTGTTTGTCGGGAATTTCAAATTGAGGACTGCTTTGATCTGTTCGAGGCTTGCTTCTATCCCTCGTTTGGTGACCATATAGCCAAGGAATTTTCCTGATTCTACACCGAAATGGCACTTCTCGGGATTCAGCTACATGTTGAACTTGTCTAGGATGTCAAATGATTCTTGAAGATCCTTAAGATGATCCTTAGATTTCTTGGAATTTACCACCATATCATCAGTGCATACTTCCATCGTGTCCCCCAACTTGTCTTTAAACATCATGTTGACTAGACTCGGATAGGTTGCTCGTGAATTTTTAAGACCAAGTGGCATAGCAGTATAAC
This sequence comes from Bidens hawaiensis, assembly GCF_021521415.1. NCBI lineage: Eukaryota > Viridiplantae > Streptophyta > Magnoliopsida > Asterales > Asteraceae > Bidens > Bidens hawaiensis. The sequence continues at coordinate 286,598 of NW_027493457.1, read as the reverse complement.
AATAAATACGTATGGGTGTCATGAAGGCTATATCCTCTTGATCTAAGGGTTCCATCTGGATTTGCTGGTATCCTGAAGACGCATCCATGAAAGATAACATTTTGTGGCCTGCCATTGCATCCACCATTGAATCTATATGAGGCAAAAGGAAAGGGTCCTTTGGGCATACCTTGTTGAGATTAGTGAAATCCACACAAACCCTCCATTTTCCATTTTTCTTAGGAACTACGGCCACATTAGCGAGCCTGCTAGGACACTTGACTTCTCTTATCATGTTGTTTTTGCTAACCTCTCTACCTACGCTTGTTTGATCACGTTCTTCTCAAGTGCATACTTCCTTCTTTGTGTTGTATAGGACTGAAAAGGTTATATATACAAAGTTTATGAGTAATAAAATTTTTATTAATACATGTCATATCTTCATGTTTCCAGGCAAATGTAGATCTTCTTTCTTTTAGAAACTCTAGGATCCTTGATTCAATATTTTCAGGGATACAGGATTCTAAGATTATCTTTTTGTCAGGATCCTCGGGGCTTAGGATAACTTCTTTCACATCGTGTTCATTTGCTTCCAAGACCTAGAGATCCTTTTTTAATTTCTATGCTTGTTTTAATTGTACGGACGACGTCATGGAGGATGTATAACAATCTTTTGCTTCTTGTTGATCACCTGCTATCTTAACCACTCTCCATGGTGTTGGCATCTTGATACATTGATGATACGTGGAAGGAACTTCTTTCATGTTATGAATCCATGGTCTTCCCAAAATGACATTGTAACAGGATAGTGAATCCATGACACAAAATCTTTGGATTCAGTTTACTCGTTCTATGTAGATAGGCAACTTTATTTCCCCAACTGTGTTATTCACTTCTCCAATGAATCCTACTAGCACCGAGGATTTCTTCAAATTTTCATCATTTCTTCAAAGTTTCAAACCGGATAATGTTGATCGAACTTCCTCCGTCGACCAGGATCCTTATAACATAATGGTTTGCCACGTAAAGCATGATAACAAGACCGTCATGATAAGGATCCATAATATTTTCCTTAACTTCTTCCTCAAAGGTTATAATCTGTTTATCATCAAGGATTGTTGTTCTTGTGGGCGTGGTTTCTTTCTCGAACTTAAATTGTTTAGCGTGTGTTTTGACTGCAAATTAGGAGGCACCATAGATGTCGGATTCTCCTTATATAAGGTTGGCTATTCCTGCACCTGGAGGTGGAGAAGGTGCTCTTTCGACAAGCTTTCTATCTTCTTGCAGTTTATACCCTTTCCTCCCTAAGAGATCCTTCAAGTATCCTTTGCTTAAAAGATGGCTTATTTCCCTCCTCAATGCGATGCAATTTTAGTTGTATGACCAAAGTCTTCATGATAAGCACACCAATTGGATTGATCCTTCTAGGATGAGACTTTATCAATCTTCCTCGGCCAACGAGCATTATCTCCAAGATTCCGCATAGCAAACATTAAACCATGCATATCAACAAAAAAAACAATAATCATTGATCCTTGGATTTTCTTTTCATCATCCTCTTCACCCTGCACGGAATTAATTTTATTAGTTATGTGTTGTGTAAGGCTTGGATTTGTATGGTGGCTGAGATGAGGAATCTGAATTCTGGTTAGGACGATCATAGCTATATGTTGGAGCATTGATCCTCTCCTGGATCATTTGATCTTCTTTCAGCCTGATGAACCGTAGAGCCCGATTCCTAACTTCATTTAAGTTTCTGCAAGGATTCATGACTAAATCCTCATAGAATGGAGAACCACTCTTCAATCCCATCTTGAAGGCTTGGACAACGGTAGCCATATCAATAATTGGGATAAACACTTCTCTGTTGGACATGGCAACATAATCTCTAAGATACTCTTTATTCTTTTGAGTGATCCTTTACAAATAATTAGTTAGCTTTTCAAATGACCTCCTACAAGAAAACAGGTTATCGACAAAATTAATTAAATGAGCAAAAAAGGTAATTGAATTAGGAGGGACACTAAGTAACCATTTTAATGTTGGCCCAGTGAGAGTTGATCCAAAGCCCTTGCATAAGCAAGCTTCATGTTGATACATGCTTTTGCGTCTTGGTCTTTGTTTAACATATTTGGTCATTAGTTATAATGTATAATGGTATTTTGGTAAATAATGTAAGGTTCATTCGTTAGGCTATCAAACGCATGAGACCAGTTTAGTATGCCTCATCGTTATATATGTTAACAAATGTGTGTTAACGTATAAGGATCATTCGTTAGGGGATCCTAACAAATGAACATAACGTATGATACTGAATGAGAGGCTCATTCGTTAGGCCTATCAAACGAATGAGCTCATGTTCTATATATACCCTGTAACTTATTGATATCTGGAACAGTTCTGATTATTTACATTCAGGTGTTGTTACTCTGTCTAATTGCTCTCTCAACACACAGTTAATGTAATTCACATACAATTAATGTAATCCTAAAATTTGTCAACATCAAAGACTAGATCGTATAAGTATTGAATCAGATCAGATGGATCCTCAAGTGGCATCAAAGCCTCTGTCTGATTGAATCATGTTTAGGAATCGATTTTGACACAACTGAATCATAAATTGGGTGATAATTGCGTCTAAATATATTGATATTGTGTTCGAACTGTTCAAAGTATAAAATCATTCAATTAGATATTGAATTGATCAAAATTAGTAAAAATTTGACTCTAGGATTGTTCATACTGATGTTGTGAACATCTTATAGAGTTTAATTATATTAAGGATCAGTGAATTGGTAATTCGTGTTTACGAGGGAACAAAGATTTAATTGGTTAAGTTTTTGCTAAATTTAGACTCAATCGATTAGTATTTGTGGTCTGAATCAGTTTGGTGAGGTTCAGCATGTGTTGACGAGTTTTTTAAGTATTGAATTAGGAAATCTGGTTATGAATTGAGTGAGTTTGGATTGGTTTTGTGCTTGTCCGTACAAGTTTGAATCTGGAAAATGAGTTTGAAGATTTGAAGATATAAATGCTCATTCGTTCTTTTCTTGAGCTCATTCGTTAGATTTAAAGGCTTATTCGTAAAGCAGTTATAACCGTTAGTGGCAGCTGTTAAGCATCTGTAACAACCCCTTCGATACTGCAGTTCCTCATTCGATCACATAACCCATTCGTTACCCTCATACGTTATTATTCATTCGTGTGAACAGTAGCATTCATTGTTAATTACTTTCGTGATTACCTCATTCGCATATTTCGCATACGTGTGAATAGTAACATTCGTTATTGTTCATTCGCACCGAAACATACTTCATTCGTTACCAAAAACATATCTCATTCGTTACCAAAATTTAACTCATTCGTTACTTAAAGTATCTTTGAGTTTCTCAGATTGTCAATTTTCACCCAAAACTTTAAATTTGTCAGTTTTAACTCCTAAAATTTCAATAATTACAAATTTTATGCACTTCTTTGCACTTGAGTCCAAAAACACGTTAATGCAACATATGTTAAACCTAGATTCCAAGTTTGAGTCTCGTGCGAAATGCCCGAGACTCATGAAATTGTGTGATTTACCGAAATGGGAACCAAGGTTTTGAGCTCACTTGGGATCGGTTCATTTAGATTGTATGCAGAGTCTGGTTGTTTATATACCCATACTGTTTGGAAGTGATTCTATTGGTTGGTCTGAAAAAGAGTTTACTTATATGACCGATGATGAAAAGAAAGCCTATGAGATCGAAACAAGGGCTTATTCTACATTGACCATGGCTTTACTAGAAAATATCTTTCATCAAGTAAGTAATATTAAGATATGTGCTTCCTTATTTCAACACTTAAGAATGAGGAGCATGGGAAACACCAAGGACAACAAGATATCAATGCTTAAGTTTTAATACATAAACTTTTGTATGTTAAAGGGAGAAACCGTGACTGAGTTATTGACACGGTTTTGTCATCTAATCGCTGAGATGAGTAATATTCAATATGCCTCCAAGTGAGATTGACCAGATTTATACTGTGAATAATGCTATACCTGATTCTTATTTCATGTACTTGTTGGTGCTTAAAGAAAAAAGTTTCTTCAAGAATGAAGACCTCACAACAATGGAATATGTTCAGAATTTAGAAGAAAGGGAGTATGATATGAAGTGTCAGAAATCCTCTAAGGATAAATAAGATCCAACTCTTTACAGGGGAACACTTCCTCAAAGTAGTGCGTCTATACCAATCACGACATTTATTCTCAAGCAAGTCAAGAGATTCATCAAAGTGTTGAGACTTTGTCTAATGCATCTTTTATGGATTCTAGACCTAGTTCTTCATTTGGTCCTATTCCTCAAAGTTCACAACCATAGAAGGTTAACATGAAAGAGGCAGAACAACAATTTTTTTATGTGTGCATTTATGACTTCATATGAAAAGTTGGTGGGTAGCCATATTGCTACGAGTGATCTAACTAATGAGGAAAATGATCAAATAGACCCAGATGATCTTGAACTAATGGATATTAAGTGGAATAAGGCCATGATAGTCAGAAAAGTTTCATGAAAAAGACGCGAAAAGATTTACCAGAGATAAACAAAAGGATTGGATTGATAAATAAAATTTCAAGTGTTACAATTGCCAAGAATTTGGTCACTTTGCTAAAGAGTGTGATAAGTCGAAGAGTATTCAGGCCCGAGGACTCAAGATTGAAACTCGAACAAGAAGTATAATAACTATGGGACAAAAAATGAAATGGGGCGAGTCAGTCAAACCAACAGGGTCACAAGCCCTGATTACACAAGAAGGGATTGATTGGTCTCAAAGACTTTTGGGGAATACATCCTCTAAGGGTAATTAAGCGAATTTGGTGAAGTTTGAGTAAGATGAACACTTTGAAGATGCAAATGGAGACAAACTAACTAATGCAAGTGATGAATCAGAAATTGAGACTAATTCCAATGATTCAAGCATTGAAATATCTGAATCATTTGCTTACATGGCTAAGATTGAAGAGGTTGGTTCTAACTATTATGAGTCTGTGTCTGTTAATGCAATGTCATATGTTGTTGATGAACCTCTGAAAATTGAATGCTCTCACTATGATGAAAATAAGTCTAAACTTGAGGCTATCCATCAACACAATGAGACATTAGTGCATGATTTGACTATTCTTTGGGACAAGCAACTGAGATTTAAAGAAAATCAATTGAAAAACTTTGTGCTTTGTCTTATAGTATTCATGACTTGAAGGAGGAGGTGTTTAGTCAAGTTAACTCTTATTTATTAGCAGTTTCAAGAGATCTTAAAATTAAGAACCAAGATCACAGAACTTGAAAATGAAAATCTGGAGTTGAAAAAAATATTGAGTAAATTTAGAGATTCATTATTTTTAATGAATGAAATCATTGAAGTCAGTAAACAAAAAAGGTAGTAAAAGTGGTTTGGGATTTGTTGAGGTTCCCCCACATTTTTCAAGATGATTATAATGAGATTCCAATTACGGGAGATCGTAAGGAAGTTGATATTAATAATCCTTTGACTGTTGATCCTCCCGTGAATGTGAATAAAGTAAATAAAAGTAAGAACCTAAATAAGTAAAATCCAAAAAATCAAGCTTTAAAAAGTCAACTCTAGAATCTCATGTTAAAAGTAATGTGGTTTTCTTTGAAACTAATGATGGAGTTTTGGTTGAGGATGTTGTTGAACCAGATGTGGTACACAAAGAAATGAGCATGTAAGGCCCTGGTCTCGGTGCCCTACATTGGCGTTGGATTTACTCATAAACACAGTTCTAAATATCAGAGTTAATTGAAACTTTCGCAGAATATTAAAACTTCGTTACAAAACATTGAAACTTGTCTTAAACACATAATATAAATAGTTTATTTAAAACATCATGACAAATCTTCACTGGATGTCAGTCCCTTCAAATCATGCCATGTTTTTGCCTCTCAATCCAACTGCTTCAATCTATTCACCTGCATGCATACTAAAAGTCAGCTACGCTGAGTGAGTTCTAGTTAAAACATATAACATACAATACATTCACATACTTACTTATACGTATCCGAATATTAGTTGCTTAGCATGTTCATTCTTTCTTTCGTACATACATAAGTATATACCTTCATTCTTACTTTCATTCTTTCTTTCTTTCATACTTTCATAATTTATCTTACTTTACATATATACTTATATGTTTTAAAGAGTCTTTCGCCCTATAACCTCACAAATATTATTAGGGTCTGCCACCCTTAAAGAGCCTTTCGCCCTATAACCTCACATATATTATTAGGGTATGCCACCCTCTTACCGTCAATTCATGAATACCTTCCTTTTCATTTATATTTATATACTTTCATACATACTTTTAATCTTTTCTACATCATTCACATATCATATATACATCATTCACAGACATTCATATATCATACATACATCATTCATAAACATATACATAGCAAACACTTACCACTTAAGGTAAATGTTTTAACTAATCACATTGAGTATGCACACAGCCCAAAAACATAACAAGAAAATGGGGCTAGAAACTTACCTGGATCCTGTTTCTTTTTGAGTTTATAGTAATGCCCCTCTTTAGCTGTGCACGGCTAACTGTATAATAATTACAAGTATCAATTAACTAACCCGATCCATATCATACTTCTAGATTAATAAAACCCTCAACGAATGGAAGTCCAGGGGCAGCGCCCCTGACATTAGGGTTCTAGGGGCGACAGCCCCTAGCGGGGTCCAAGGGGCTGCGCCGGGTTAACCTGCCATGTCAGCTCGGAAAATTTTTATTTTCATTAAATATTCTTTACTAAAAATCATCAGGAATTTCTAAGTCTAGGCTAATCTAATCAAATTATCAGCTCTATTCGAATGGATCTTCTATTCGAATGGATCTTCTGTTCGAATCAACATTCTGTTCGAATCGACTTCAATTTGAATGGATCCCACATTCAAATCACCCTTCCATTCGAATCATCTTACATTCGAATAAACTTCTATTCAAATGATTACACCATTCGAATCAACCTTCCCTTCGAATAAACTTATATTCGAATCAACTTCTATTCAAATGGATACACCATTCGAATCAGCGTTCCATTCTAACTCACTTTCTAGCCAAGGATATGCTCATTTTACTTCTTGGTCGCATTTTGTCAACAAATCTTGTTCAGTTTTAGCATCGGTTTATGATTTCTCATCCATACTCTTCCCGAATCCTTGTAACACTTCCCAAGACTTCAATTCATGCTCCAGTATTCCCGATATATCATTCCATACTCATACCAGTCTCCAATTTAGCATCTTTAACGATCAATAACCTGAAATACAAAAGCATGTATGAAGTACCAAAGTTCTAAAAATATACTCAATAAAACTACATAATTAATACACTAACAAATATACAAAATACTCGACCATCACCTGTACATTTCAGTGTCATCCGTCCATTCTGGAACTCAGCAAGATATGTGGAGTCAAAGAATCACATTATTGCTGAGATCAACAACAAGACGATCACTATCTCTCATGGTGTTATCCGACGTGCGCTGCAATTTGATGACAACATGGGCTGTCCATGTGAGTTTGACAAGATGTTGATACGAGTTTTATTTCGGAGATTATTCTATTTTGGATCCCTTGATTTTTCCCAATACAACAATGCGTACTTGTGTGCTTCGTACAAGTACTTATTACATGTCCTGATTCATTGCCTTGGGGGACACAAGGGTGGATATGACTAATGTCGGATTATGCTACAATCCGCATTTTTAGCTCTTATATTGAACAAGTCGTTCAATTTCTCTGAGCTTATATTTTATCACTTGAAGGAGAACTGCTTGATCAAGAATCGTTGCAGTAAATTTCTTATGTATCCACGTTTCGTACAGTTAGTATTTCAGGATTTGATTCTTGACTAGGTGATTGACCGGACTATGAAGGATGATGTGTTGAAGTTGGAACACATGAATGCCGACACAATGAAGAGGATGAAAACTTACCGTGGTCAAGAACAGAAGATCGTTCAAGAACCAAACGTTTGATTTCTCACTTGGCAAATCCAGCTTATGAATGTCCTTCTGATGATCGTTGGATTCCCAACGACTCGTTTTCGGAACGTGAAGAAGGACCAGGTGGGAACGATGGTGGTAATGATGATGATGGAGATTATGGGGGGTGATGGACGGCTTGTTAATGTTGAGGCAGCTAGCTCACAGGCTGCTCAACGAAAATGAAAGGGCAAGACGCTAATGAAAGATCAACCACCCAAACGTCATGTGAGGCACGGTTCAGGTGTGAAAATTGGTCCATATGTGCCTAGGTCGGCTGCACAACAACGGTCGGTGGTGTCTCTTACTACAAGCACCCTGATACTTACATTGACGATGACCATTACTTCTGATCCAAGGATAGGTAGTGCAGGATATGTTCATGTTATTCCATTGATAATATACTTAAGGATCCACCACGTAACCAACAACAACGAAATTGTCTGCCACCATTAAGATGAACTGGTCCCGCCATCTTGAATTACATGTGGATAACGTGCGCTCCTGGAGAGGTGTTTAAACCCAATTCATGGAAAGGTGAAAACCTTTAAACGTTTGAAGGGATTTATACCATAAACTTAGAGATGTGGCCAAACCCCTAGGAATGCATTCACATCTTAGTTGGTATCCCGATTATGCAAAACACTTAAAACTTTGTGAGGGTGGGTTAGCTTGGCTAACACCATGCTTAAGTCAGTAATGGGAGTCAAAGAATAACATAAAAGGAAATAATTGAATCAGTAAAGTTAGAATACATAACTTGCCAAGTTAGAAGTAAAATTCTAACTTACACTAAGAGAGTTTAAGGTGAACAACATTCTAGGATCTTGGCAGGATCCTGCCATCCATAGCAGATAACTGATATACTCCTTTTCCTGCCTCAGCCTCGATCTTGTACGGCCCTTCCCATTTAAGTGCTAATTTCCGTCCTTAGGATCCGTTGTATTATGACATGCCTTCCTTAGTACTAGATCTCCCACTTGAAATCTTGACCCTGACATTCTTGTTGTAGAAAATGGTAATTCTTTGCTTGTATGTTGCCATATGAATCCTTGCCGAATTTATTCGTCCACCACGTCAAGAACATTGGCAAGATCCTGATTATTGGTTTCAGTATTCTGAAGACAGGATCTTGCAGTAGGGATCACCATTTCAGTTGGAATCATTGCCTCGGTCCCAAATACTAAAGAGAAAGGAGTTTGTCCTATTGCATTCTTTGATGTAGTTTGATCTGCCCACAACACAAATGATAGATCTTCAGCCGACTTTCCTTATTTGTCCCCAGTTTTTTCTTCAAGTTGTTGACGATTCTGCTTTTCCATTGGCTTGAGGGTGAACTGGAGTGGATGCATCATCTTTATCCCCCATGCAGCACAATAGTCTAGTTCTTTTGCCAATGAATTGAGACCCGTTGTCGCTGATGATCGTGGCTGGGATTGCGAAACATATCAGAATATTCATCGTGTTGAAGATATCACTTCTTTTTCTCTAACTTGGGAAAATGCTTCTGCTTCAATCCATTTGGAAAAGTAATCGTCATTGCTAACATGAAAGCATTTCCTCCTGAAGCCTTCAGTAGTTTACCCACAATATCCATTCCCCACTACATAAAAGGCCCATGAGATACGATCGGATGGATACGTTCAGGCGGTTGATGAAGAATATTGCTATGTCTTTGACAAGAATCACACTTTTGAGCATATACCATTGAATCCTTCCTCATGCTTGACCAATAGTACCCAGTCTTAAGGATTTTGGAGAACAATGATCTGCCCCAGTGTAATTCCCACAATCTACTTCATGGATATCCATTTGTTGAACACACTGAAGAGCTTCATTCGATTGATTTCATTATAACGATTGACCCAGTGATCTAGTTATGTGATATATGCTAAATATTATATAACTTGATAATATTAATAGAAGTGTTGGGAGGATAATTGGGCAGAGTAACAGCACACCAAAAATAATTTTAAGAACACTTAACTTAAACTTAGGCATAACAACCTATATATAGAAGACGAATGTCATTCGTTACACATCCCGTAATGAATGGCCTTCATTCGTCTTCATTACATAAGTTACCAAAATGGTATAGCGAATGACCCATTCGCTATACCCCCATTCGTCAGCGTTCCATGACGAATGGATACAATATGTAACGACTAAGGTCTATTCGTTAAACATCCTTAATGAATGACATATAACTATAACGACTAAGGTTCATTCGTTAAACATCCTTAACGAATGAGCCATAATATAACGTATGGGACTTAATTACAGAAATGCCCTTTACATTAATATAACAATAAATTACAAAAACGATTACAAAGACTCGAGACGACAAAACCATGGACTAACAAACACCCCATAGTCTTGAGCTCTTTGTCTTTACTTAAGTTGAATCGTTTAGACTTCCAATCCGCACAACTATGAACCCCAAACGCGTGGCATACATGACACGTTGGAATTGCATAGCTCGATCATAGTCTTCACGTTTCTCAAACAAAATATCGTTCTTGAACAGAACATCCTTGTCCGTCTCTGATAAATTAACAAGCCACATTGGATCTGTGACTCGTATAAAATTAGTCTTCAGCCCTTTACCCAACACGATGATTGCCTCGCCGGTCTTTTTGTCGTAGTACCATCGATTAAACGATAGATGAAGATCTTGCGGAAAGGTCTTCACCGGTACTCGCTTCATAGTCTTCGGCGGCTTAACCTTAAGAACAAGTTTCCTCCAACGCGAACGAGGATCAATCTCATCAATATATTTTCAGGTTGGAACTTGTTATTTAAAGAACTTAAACCCGTGGTTGACCTCAAAAAGTAGATGTTAATGAAACCATCCTGCAAGTTGATTTCTACCACGATTAATGAACAGCTGGTTGGCAAGCGTCCGCACATCCCACCTTGGAAGTGAGAGAATATCAGTAATGTATTGGAAATAGTGGACGCCATTCTCCCACTTGATAATACAAACTCTTAACTCGGAATCATAAAGCCAAGACACGATGTCACCTTTAACAGTTTGCACGGCTTTGAATGTGGTTTTTTAATTAGCTTTGGCCCGTGCAGCAACATCCAGTTGTTGTTCTCGATCAACGTACCTATAAGCTTCAATGATCTTTAGCTCGAGTCTTTTTGCGACGGTTCTTGAAGCAGTTCTCTATATCAATTTCAGACGTGCTAGACTCTTTCTCTGACATCTTCTCTTTCTTCTTCATTGTTTTCTTGAGATGATCTTCAGCAACTTTGACATAATAATCAGTGAAAGTTGGAACATCCTGATCAACATTTGAACGATGATATAGATCGGGATATTCCTCTGCTGTAACATCTGCCATTTCAATCTCCTCATCTTCATAAATAAACGAAGTATTCCCATGTGGAATACTCGTATCAAATAGCACTTCATCATCATTAACAACCTCCACATCCTCCTCAACCTCCAACGCATGTAATTCTTCATCATTCAGCCCTAACAATAATGAAATATTATCGCGAGTCAGGGCATGATCGACAACTTCACCTTCTTCAATCTCATCTGTTGGCAGTACTCATAACCACCCGTTTCTCATAATCCATAAATAACACGGTGTTGGCTTTGATCGATTCAGTAGGCTGAACATTAGTCAAGTCTTGATACACGACTATCTGCCGATCATTGCCTTCAACACCACCACTTGTACCGGCAGCAGACGAATCTTGAACTTGTTTCGGCTAACTTCTACTAGCACCAGGAGCATCAGGATCCTTATCTTCGTCGTCGTTCTTCAGTTTCTTTAACGTGTCGGCTTTACACGTTAATTGAAGAATAAGGTCATCTTGCTCCTTCATCTTCACCCCCTGAGCCGCAACAATCTCACATAGCTCTTTGGTTTCCTTTTGGCAATATGAGACATGCTCCATCAAACGACGTTGATTAATCATCATCTGTTCTTGAGCTTGACGATCAGCCACCATTTGATTCTCATATAATTGAATCAAGCTTAAAAGCATATCCATCTGATGTGTCGGGGGAAAAGCATGAAACGAAACTAGAACAGGTTGCACCGGGCCTTGTGGACGACATAATGTCATGAATGATAGAGCCGAAGGTTGTTTCGGCATCATCGTTGGAGTAGGAAACATCACACGGAGTGAGGAATTTCACCAAGCCTTGGATCAGAAATAATGATCGTCGTCAATGTAAGTACCGAGGTGCTAGTAGTAAGCGACACCGCCGACCGTTATTGTGCAGATAACCTAGCCACATGTGGACCAATTTCCACACCTGAACCGCGCCTCACATTGTCACACCCCAACTTACGGCGGAAATGCCAGGGCGTGAACTGATTGTCACAGCTCTCAAGGTACTATCATGCAATATTAAAGGTGGAAATATCTATTAGATTTAATTAAATTTACATCAAAATTAACCAAAGTACATAAATTAAATTTAATCAAATAAAACAAAATCAAATATTCTAATTCTTATATCTTCTTCTCTAGCATGCAACCTAAGTTTTCTTCAAATACAAGCTTGAGAATCACATCACACGATAACCTGCATATGTGTTAAAAATAAAATAGGTTTTGCAACACAATGTTGAGTGAGTATAACACCATATTTGAGACACTATATAATAATAAGTAAAAGTACAAACTGTTCCTATGAGATATACAGATAAGCCATAGCACATAACAATCAAACAACTATAAAGAAAGCAAACCATAAAGAAAGGGCTCAACCAATCCATATAAATGGACATTGGCTACCAAGCAAGGACTAAACCGTGCCATAAAATGGACATCGGTTTCCGAAGTAAGCAAATAGCATTCAGATAAAACAAGTAAGCAAATAGCAAGTTAGGCAAACTGATAAAAACACAAGGATAAACAGTTGCGGTTGAGTACTATGTAATATAAAAATATATACGAACGCATATGTCCCCAAAACGGTTAAAATAAGTAAAAGAGAGGAGTGAAATACTCACCTTAGATTAAAGGTAAGCGAGTATAATTAAGAATAAACTAGTAAACGGATAAGCGAGTCGTCCAATACGTGTCAAACGATATAACTTATCAGAACCTGAAACTTTGTGATATGAAACTATAAATGAAAAGAACTTAATGCCGCTGGAATCAATCCAAAAGGATGAGTAGAACTCTAGTTATGTCGAATTAAACGTTTAAGCGAGCTAGTACTGACCAGAATCCGAACAGCGATTCGGAAGTCGGGTTTTGGTCAGTAGCCTTATAATTTCGTTATGAGAATAAAAGTCTTCTGGATCCGAACGTTGAATCCGACCAGAAGTATGAGAAAACGTTAAGTCAAACTAGTTGACTATTTTGTTCTTTAACGAGTTTTAAACGATTGGCCAGTCAACACCCTTCAAACACCAAAATTGATTGAAGGTTATTGACTAGGGAATATATATGAATGATTTATATGTTTACAACTTACCCATAAAGTGAAAGAATCAACGGAAACGATAAGTCAAAGGTCCATACGTATGCAAAGTCAACCGGTTATGAACGTATCTTCAACCAACAAGCAAAAACCAAAGAGTTTGAGGAGGGTCAAAGGAGTGTGACGGCTGAGAGTAGTGTTTTAGGGTTTAGGGATGATTTTTGGCAGAGAAATAATGATATGTTTATATAGGATACACTATATCGATCTAAATATGGTAACTTACTCGTTTAAGAACCGAATGGGTCTTTAATGATTAAATCAATGTTATAAGCAATAAATTTCGTTCTTGATCAAGGGTTTATGTACATGGACATGTATTTTAGTTGTATTAGTTTTCTTGGAGCTTAATTCACCCGATTTATGCCTAAAATAAGTGATTTGCATGCTAAAAGCGAATTAGGAAACAAAATGATCAATTAATAACATAATCGAACCAAAAAATTCGTTTTTAATATTTAAGGTAAGAAAATGGACATGTTATAATCTTATATAACTTATCTTGGGGCATAAGTTTCGAGATTTGGGTCAAAAATAGTCCATGTACTTTTATAAATGCAATTTTTAGTTGTTTTAACTGATTTTAAGGGTTTTTAAGAACTATTTGGCATAAATGAAAATTATGAAATTGTAAAATAATTTAAACCAAGTTAAATACCAATAAATACAAGTTTTAAATAGTTCGAAAGATCCAAATTGCGTTCCCGACTCGGTTTAAATTTAAACGAATACAAATACGAAAAATCCGAAAAAAATTTCGTCCCGAAATTAAGGAAAACTTAAACATCATCATTTTGAAATCAATTAAACTTTTAAGGAAAATATCATAACATAGAACTTCCAATAATCGAAGCAACGCTTCAAATGACAATCCGATAAGGGCACTTATATATAGGATGTACCAGCGGCGTATCTACCATGTCCTTATCATCTCATCATTTGTACCGTTACCCAAGCCATCTTAGGTTCTAAATCATGACTCATAATTGTACGTATTATGATTTCCATGCGAGGACTTGGATAATTATGTATGCATCCATAATTATTCTTATCGACGGATAGTCTGCATAATCTGTTCCATCATGTGGGTTATAAAACATTGAAAATAAAATTTTAAGAGAAACCAATTGTTTTGATAATAATTGTGAAATATACTTTAAAAGTTAATTAATACATGTTCAAGTTGAATTAATAAAACCGTGTAATTTCTAAAATTTCTTTTGCTTTCAAAAGTACAACTTTAAATATAAATTCCAGAGATACTTATTTAACGTTCGAATTTGATTAATAAAACAAGGAGATTTCTATTATATCCTTTGGTTAGGAAAGTTACAAATTTTGGAGAGTGAAGTGGAGATCTTAAAGCAGACGTTTGAAATGAACTATGATGATCGAGAATAAGCTAAGAGTAATATGAAATTAACCGTGTTAGATAAAGGAACTTGATTCTTGAGTTGATATGCGCAAAAGTTTAATTCATAACAATTCTTAATTTCGAGGGTATAAATTTAAACAAGGATTTTGGTGGGTCGAGTTTAGTTAGTTGAAGAACTTATGAGATTAAAGGGAAGTTAATGTAAAGTTTATATGTTTTCAAATTGTGAATTTGAGATGAGATTAATTCGATTAAGATATTCTAAAATATTATAAGGATTAGTAGTTTAATAATTTAATTATTAATGAAAATGCGAAAATATACGTATTTTAATAAATCCTTATAAGATTAAATTGAGAAGCGGATACTCCCGAATCACCGAGATAGTCCTATTCCAATTAAACCTTTAAAATTATATAAAATATAAGGTAGGTAATTAAATTAGATTAGATTGGGAATTCGTGGATTTTTTTTTCGTTTTTCATAAATCGTTATAAATGTTAAGAAGTAATTTGAATTATCAATAATGGAAATTTAAGTAAGTAACAAATTCTAAATTAAAGTGAAGCATATAATAAAATAAGATAAATGCGAGGCTAGAAATGCATAAACCACCATGACTATTCTAACAACTACGAATTTATAATTTAAAACGTTCAAAGTTTTCAAAAAAAATCAAAGTAGGGACTTGAAATGTTTACGATAAAGGTTCAATCAAAAAGTCAATTTAATACATAAAGTTAAATTAATTAATGGAAAATTTTAATTTAACAATGGAAATTAAATTTAGAGAATTCATAATTTAGTTTAATAATAATAAAATATACAATAATTGAATTTTAATAATAAAGATTAATAAAGTGGAAATTAAATTGTGAAAACCATCATGATATTAAGGAAAGCAAGAGATAATAAAATATTTTTAGTTTAACGTTGAGTATAAGGATTTAAATGTACTTAGAAGTTTATAGTTCGAGGGTATGATTATAATTAAGAAAATATAATTTAAATAGTGTTTTAACGGATACGAGTTAGTATAAGTTTTCTTGTTCGGTGTATTTTAGTTTTGTCGAGGTTGGCGGTTGGTCGGTTAATAGCACACAGCAGCACTCCTTGGTGATTCTAGTAGTTGAATGGAAATCACGGGAAACAAATGAATGACGTTGATTACGACGATGATTTTTAAGAAAGGCATTCTATGAGGGCCAATAATGGAAATGTGTAAGATGACAGGGGAGTTGTAGAAATGAGTTGATATGAAATTACGGGGATACGTATGTATATGTATATGTATGTTTATGAATTATTACTAGTGAAGACTCGAGGACGAGTCAAGAATTAAAATAATATGTATTAGTTTAATGCATTTAAGTAAATAAGGTTTTTATAAGATTTTCCAAAAATAAAATAACAAAGCATATCAAACTAGTTGACCTCCCATGAGCTTTCCATGACAATTTGAATGGCCCAACTAAACAAACAACATAAAGTTTGTGAATTGGCCTCCCATGAGCATTCCATGGCATTTTAATGGCCCAATTCCAATAACGTGTAATAAACAACTGAGTTGTTCAGTCCATGAGCGTGTACATGGCATTTAATTGACCCAACTAATAAATGAATTATCGAATTAAATATGGGAACCACCGCGTTGATTACTCCAACAAAAACACCAAAAACAAGTCAAGAAATGGATAGTCGGGATTACCGACTAACCACTTAAAATACCGTAAAACCATAATCGGAAGGTTACCGAATTTAATCCACGAACCACCATGAATTCGGTGTAAAAATATTATAAGGAATGCAACCACTATCGTGGTTATGGTTGACAGCTTAGGGTGTCAGTCATATGGCATTTATGGGTCTCGCTCGGATCCATAGGGTCGAGTACTTTGATCAGGTTATCACCCAGGTAAGGAATAGCGTCTTACCTTTGGTTCTTGGAACCGTTTTGCCAGTGCCTAACACACAGTTTCTCTCCCCGTTTCATTTGTGATAGGGACATGCCACATAACCTAGCTCTAAGGTGAACGAGCAAAAACAACAGGTGGGAATTCTTAAGGAATTTCCCACAAATAAAAGCAATCTAACTTTTGAAAAGTTTTATTTGAATGTTGAGGCATAGCCTCGGAGTTTGTGTGTGTGTGCATGATAATACAATAGACAATAAATAAATAATTATCTAAGAAAGCTGTAAACAATCAAATTTGAACACATAAAGGTAAACAGATAAGCACGTATAGGGCTCCTAAGCATGTTACTATGGCACCACTAACGACCTATCTTAAACCTTCGGCTCTGATACCATTCTGCCACACCCCAACCTACGGCGGAAATACCGGGGCATGAACTGATTATCACAGCTCTCAAGGTACTATCATGCAATATTAAAGGTGGCAATATCTATTAGATTTAATTAAACAGTCATTTACATCAAATTAACCAAAGTACATAAATTAAATTTAATCAAATAAAACAAAATCAAATATTCTAATTCTTGTATCTTCTTCTCTAGCATGCAACCTAAGTTTTCTTCAAATACAAGCTTGAGAATCACCTCACACGATAACCTGCATATGCGTTAAAAATACAATAGGTTCTGTCGACACAGTGTTGAGTGAGTATAACCCCAGATTTGAGACACTACATAATAATAAGTAAAAGTACAAACTGTTCCTGTGAGATATACAGATAAGCCATAGCACATAACAATCAAACAACTATAAAGAAAGAAACCCATAAAAAAAGGGCTCAGCGAATCCATATAAATGGACATTGGCTACCAAGCAAAGACTAAATAGTGCCATAAAATGGACATCGGTTTCCGAAGTAAGCAAATAGCATTCAGATAAAACAAGTAAGCAAATAGCAAGTAAGGCAAACTGATAAACACACAAGGATAAACAGTTGCGGTTGAGTACTACGTAATATAAAAATATATACGAACGCACATGTCCCAAAAATGGTTAAAATAATCAAAAGAGGAGAGTGAAATACTTACCTTAGATTAAAGGTAAGCGAGTATAATTAAGAATAAATGAGTAAACGGATAAGCGAGTCGTCCAATACGCGTCAAACGAGATAACTTATCAGAACCTGAAACTTTGTGATATGAAACTATAAATAAAAACGAACTTAATGCCGCTGGAATCAATCCAAAAGGATGAGTAGAACTCTAGTTATGTCGAATTAAACGTTTAAGCGAGCTAGTACTGACCAGAATCCGAAAAGCGAGTCGGAATTCGGGTTTTGGTCAGTAGCCTTAAAATTTCGTTATGAGAATAAAAGTCTTTTGGACCGAACGTTGAATCCGACCAGAAGTATGAGAAAACGTTAAGTCAAACTAGTTGACTTTTTGTTCTTTAACGAGTTTTAAACGATTTAACCAGTCAACACCCTTCAACCACCAAAATTGATTGAAGGTTATTGACTAGGGAATATATATTAATGATTTCTATGTTTACAACTTACCCAGAAAATGAAAGAATCAACGGAAACGATGAGTCAAAGGTCCATACGTATGCAAAGTCAACCGGTTATGAACGTATCTTCAACCAACAAGCAAAAACCGAAGAGTTTGAGGAGGGTGACGGCTGAGAGTAGTGTTTTAGGGTTTAGGGATGATTTGTGGCAGAGAAATAATGATATGTTTATATAGGATACACTATATCGATCTAAATATGGTAACTTACTCGTTTAAGAACCGAATGGGTCTTTAATGATTAAATCAATGTTGTAAGCTGTAAATTTCGTTCTTGATCAAGGGTTTATGTAGGTTCCCCGGACGGATCACACGAGATATCCCGATATACACAGGTGCGGAATCCCTGTGTAGATCGTTACGGACGTAGAATATAAGCTCACGAACACACGAGCACAATACGAACAAAACCACGTTATATTAATAACTCGAACCGTGTTACTTACAGCCTCTCGACCTCACGTCACTCGACTCAATGAATTACACGTAAACTGAACTACTCGATCAACACTAAACAGTAAACCCGTAAACAGTATAAATACACGACAACTTCGCCTCAGGCGAAGTTGTCTATAACTTCGCTCGTTCAACAAGTTCGCCTAGGCGAACTTGTCAACAACTTCGCTTGGTTAACAAGTTCGCCTAAGAGAACTTGTCAACAACTTCGCTTCTAAACAAACAAATACATAAACAATATTACAGACTCGATTACAGACATTAGACATATGAACTACTGACATCTATGCACCAACAGACTCCCCCTTGGCAGTAGCTTCATATCTTGATCTTTCAGCTCTTGTCTCGTAATCCTGTATCTTTACGCGTGCACTCCTTCTCTGACACACACCGTGACTACTCGCTGATATTTCCTTGCTTCATCCTTCCAAGCAGGAATATAGAATATCTTCTTTTCATTCAACACTTGCAAATCAGCTTTCGATAAGTTAACAAGATGCATCGGGTCATACACCCTCAGCACTTCTTGTTCATCTTCGTCTTCCATCATGGCTTCAGCAGTCTGGCAATCAACGTACCACCATTTTAGATTCTTCAACACATCTTGAGGCATATTCTTCATTGGAACCTCCTTGATGCATCGGATCGGTTTGTACTTCATCACCATCCATGGCTTGCCATCTGCTCTCAATCCCCTTTCTGTATCCTCCACGAGCTTTCCCTTCTGTGGCTTTAATAGTTCAAACTTCTTTTCTTTTATGCCTTCTTTCCACACAATCTTCTCAATCATTCTTGCCATATTGTTGTCACTTCTATTTATCAGGCCCAACCTGGCCAAATCCTTCACCTCGCATTCCGGCAACGTATTGAGAGATCTCAACATTCTCTTGAAGTATTGAATACCATCATAACGCTTCACCACAAACAGCTTTATTTGTTCATCATATATCCAACAGATAATTCCCTTCTTCGACTCAGCATAGCCTTTGATGTTATAACTCTTCTTGAACATGGCTGGAACAGCAGGCTTCTTGGTCTTGATAAATCAATGAGCACAGCCTTCCTTCCACCTAGGCTGCTCCTCCCACTCAGTCTCATCCATCTCAACGCCCATGTCGGCTTTCTCAACATCAGGGATCTCGTGTTCAACTCCTTCTTCTACTATCTCCCCCTCTTCTATTCCATCTTCAATCACAATCTGCTCACCGATCTTCTCAATCATATCACTCGGCAGCACATCTTCATAAAATAACACATCGTCGCTGAACATATCATCATCAAGCTCCTTCAGCGCATCAATCACATCATCCTCAACTAACACCACATCATCACTAGAACCACCAGCCGCGTCGGTAGACTCCCCCTCAGCTGTGGAAGTACCAAGAGCTTGAGAAGTTCTTGGCAGCTCACCACCTGCATCTTTCGATGCATTGGGATCATCGTCACGGTCGTTTCTCTTCTTCGTTCTGAGCTCGTCGCCCTTACAGCTCATCTCCCCCTGAGATGCCAAGAACTCCTTCAAGGCATCTATAACTTTCCCATGCTCAACCAGGAGGGATGCCTGTAGTTGATTTGCTTCCACTAGGCTTTGAATAGTCTTCGATTGCTCTGCCACGATCCGCTCTAGTGAAGCTATTCTCTCTGAATCTGAAGTAGGCGAAGGCGAGACCCCAGAAGCAGGCGTAACCGCAGGTGGTACCATACCTGATAACCCTGCAGTAATAATGACCGTTGACTCTACAAATCGTGCAGCTACCACCGACTGAGTAAGCGTTGGAGGTGGTAGTGACACGATCTCCGGAGTCGACGTCTGGATAGCAATGATGGATGGAGTGCCAGCCGTTGATGTAGCCACCACGGGAACATCCGCAGCGCTTGTACTTGTCACCTGTACAGAAGAAGGAACAATGGACATACCAGACAGTGCGGCCGGAGCAAAACGTACAGTCCTTGAAGTCTCTCCAGCTCCCATGCCAGCACCTGTCCTCTCCCGTCTTGATCTTCTTATCAGCTTATGTATGTCTTCTTCCTCTTCCGACTCATCATCATCTTCCGTTCTCTTCCTCTTCCCAATCGTTCTCTCTCTAGACACCATCAACCGTCTCCCCTCATTCATAATCTCATCCAAATCGGAGTCAGCCATAGACGTAGCTGCTCTAGTCATACTCACACCCAAACTTTGGGCAGCCGAGACCTGCACCTTCTCAACGTGATCCATATCAAAATAGCCTTGACCTCCAAAAACAGCGTCAAGATCTATATTCTCAGCAGCAGACACAACAGGCACAGCAGGAGCAGGAACAGCTTGAGTTGCTCTTGCCTGTTGCGGTTGAGGATCTCTGAACTCGTCCCCACCAGCAGGAACATACTCTGGGTTAATTAAAAACCCAAACAGTGGAGTATGCCTGGGACGACGTTCAGGGTTGCTCCCCGCACTCGACGTGCGGCATTGAGCAAAGATACGTTTGCTCACTGATTCGACGTATCTGATCGGGCGTCTCTGAGGTAGACTCGGAGCCACATGGTTCAATATCATTTGAATAAAACGTGGGTACATAATGAACCGCTCCCGAGACATCGCCCTTCTTTGCCTGTCAATCTCGTAGAAGACCATTTGACTGAAACTATAACGTTTGTTATAGGTCAGTGCAGTCATTGCAGACTGCATGGTCGCACCCATACCATCAGTGCCCGCCTTCCTCCCAGACATGCAAACGATCATAACGTGCATGAGGAAGCGCCACTGATCTAGAAGGAAACCCTTCCTCCTCTGGGTATCTCCTAATGGACCAGAGTAGCCCATTCGAAGAAACGCTCCATCACGAAAGGGAGCTACGAACTCTGTAGGGTCATCCCTAGTCTCTTCACCGAATCGTAACGCCACCCGGATCTGTTCAGAGTTGAACTGAACCTGTTGATTGTTCACCGTCGCTCGCATGACCGGGGGCTCAATACGACAGTCGTATTCGACCGTCTGCCAGAAGTCTTCGATATTCGGTAGAGATATCGGCAGTGTGTTTGTGATCGCATGAAAGATCCTCGAGCGCAGGAGGAAAGTGATAATCTCGCGATAGTCGTCCACACCGCTCGCCTCCGGGTCAAGTGTAATGTACATATTGTGACCCGGGAAGAATTGTCTCTGATTGTCACCATCATCTCCTCCTGCACCTCCAGCACCAGCTACCGCAGCCATATCTGCAACAAACTAACCAAGTTAGAACGACAAAAAGACATAGCACAAGTTCGCTTTGTTACCATGAGCGAAGTTGTGATAAACTCTGTATAGGCGAAGTTAAAGTTGAGGCGAAGTTGGGAACAACTTTGCTTCAGCTTTAAGTTCGTCTAATTAATATTAACTAAAAAAAAGATCTAGGCGAAGTTAATGTTAACTTCGCCTCATCACAACATCGCCTCAGGCGAATTTAAGTTTCAGGCGAAGTTACAGATAACTTCGCCTTAGGAGAACTTAAGCTTCGGGCGAAGTTACGGATAACTTCGCCTCAGGCGAACTTAAGCTCCAGGCGAAGTTACGGATAACTTCGCCTAAACCCTAACTTCGCCTGAATCTGAATCGGCGACAGTTAGCAATTACGGAACAACGTGCAGTTGATGATTCGGCTAGTTTAGACGATTAAGAACTCTTAAACACAAGTTTTAAGGACATGTTGACGATCAGTACGTTTATCAACACGTAAAAACAAATTTTGAAAATCGGTTTCAAGACCGATGGTTCGAGGTTAATAACCGGGTCGAAACGACCCTTGATTAGCATGAAAGAACTTGTAATATATGATAAAACAATATCTCGAACCTTTGATCGGTGTGAAAATCGGAATAAATAACACGTAATCGAGGTTAATAACAAGTTCGCCGGAAGAACAGTTTGAATGTGGATGTAAGTTCGCTGATATTAATGAACAGTTTGACTGTTGATAAACCTTATATATGGGCGGAGTTATACAGGCGAAGTTACGGATAACTTCGCCTAGGCGAAGTTAACCACAACTTCGCCTGTTCAACAACATCGCCTATATATTTACAAAATCAAACCTTATAATTTTAACAATTTTCCAATTAAGTTATAAAACTTTCCTAGAAGAAATAAATGACATGATCAATTCTAAGTAACCAGTTAATAAATCATAAAACTATCTAAGTACAAAAACTTAAAAAATTTAAAGTATAAGGGATCAAATTTCAGTCTCGATAGGGACTGCTACGTTTTAGAAAAGATCCGAACAGGAATCATACTAAATACGTGACTGTAACATAGATCCGTGTTTAGCTGTATTATGACATATAGAGACAGGTTGTAAGCAGGTATAACTTAAGATGGTTTTCATCGTTTCTGTGATACGAGTTAGGTTCAATTATGCCTCAAAATTTAAGTGGGCAACAACTCAGAAATATTGATGCCTCCTATCTATCCTCAAAGCGTATTTGGCTTTCCCCAAGTCACCCCGAATTGACTTCGACCCATAGTGTCTGATTAAGTTGTAAATATTCTTGATCTGCTTCCCGTTCTTCTCTCTTACTCAATGATTGTGAAGTCTTGATATTGTCATCTCTAATATATATTTTTTTTTATTTTTTTATTTTTTTTTTTTTTTGAAATAAACATAGACTTCAACGTAGAAATTAACTGCAAGTCCCGAATCTGGATCACTGCTGTATCTTGAGATGCTATCTTCACGGGAATCAGAACACACATGGGCTCGTGTATGACTGGGTAATCGCTTTTCTGCCTATCATTCGGAAAGATATATATGAAGACATGCAAAACTCTTAAGGAGTTTCCAGGTAAAATCAAGTAAAATTTAGTTTGTATCACTTCTACTTTTACGCACCATAAAAAGTTATCATGACATACAATGATTGTCCTAAAGCCTTTTAAGCCTAATAACTTTACTAGTTAAGCACACAGAATTAGTATATCTATCATTTTCCAAGGTTGGATCAATTTTCCGTTTAACATAGCTAATGAACTTCTTACGAAGTAACAGACTCAAAAAATAATTTCATTTCCCCTTTTTCTTTCAAAATTTAAACAAAAATCGCCCCGACCAAAACAAAGTCTTCAGATAAACGGCTATCCCGAAGATCCAATGGATCCGCTGGACCGACCACATACTAGTATGTGTCCTTCTAACTAAGTATGATCGACTAATTTTAAGCGAAAGAAAGAAAAACTCATCATAAACCGCCCCGGTCACTATCAGTAATCTGGTTAATGGCTATCCTCAAAATCTACAAGTAGAAAATGAGGACCAAAACATATCCGAAGACAAGTCCTTCAAACTGATGTAACCGACATATTTTTAAGCGATTAGTGACGTTTTTTTTTTTTTTTTTTAACATAACATAAGAATAGCATGGTTACTCGGGATTGATCATCCCATTCAGTTCAATAAGGTTTTGAAATCTGGATTTGTCAAATGCTTTAGTGTATAAATCAGCGAAATTATCAAGCGTATCCACCTTTTCAAGAATTATCAGTTTCTTCTCAGCACAATCCCGTATGAAATGATGACGTATGTCAATGTGTTTAGTTTTACTATGTTTCACGGGATTGTTAGTTACTGAGATAGCAGCTGTGTTATCAATGCAAAAGGAGTAAGTAAGAAATTCAGACCATAGTCGCGCAATTGTTGTTGTATCCAAAGAACCTGAGAGCAGCAGTTGGATGCTGCCATGTATTCTGCCTCACAGGTTGAAATTGCGACTGAAGTCTGCTTCTTGCATTGCCACGACACCAATCTGCCACCAAGAAACTGACATCCTCCAGTTGTTGACTTCCGACTCTGATTGCACCCTCCATAATCAGAGTCTGTGTAAGCGACCAGCTCCAAGTCTCCTCCTCTTGGGTACCACAACCCCAGCTTCGGCTTGCCCTTGAGATACCGCAGTATCCTCTTTGCACCTTTCAAATGAGATTCTTTTGGATTTGCCTGAAAACGTGCACAAAGACAAACAGCAAACATTATATCAGGCCTAGATGCAGTTAAGTACATTAAAGAACCTATTATTGCCCGATATTGAGTTGGGTCCACATCTGCATCACCGTCTACTTCAGCACCCAATTTGTGATTGACGCAGATTGGAGTATCATATGGAGAACTATCCTCCATCTTGAAGCGCTTGAGCACATCATGAACATATTTCGTCTGATGAATGAACATTCCGTCCTTCTTCTGATCAACCTGCAATCCTAGAAAGAAAGTTAGTTCACCTATAGCACTCATTTCAAACCTTTTCTTCATGACAGCTTCAAACTCCTGACACATGGAGACTTTTGATGCAGCAAATATAATGTCGTCCACGTAGACTTGTACCAGCAGGATGTCGCTTCCATCTCTTTTGAAGAACAACGTGCTATCAATTTTCCCTCTTTCAAAACCATTCTCGAGCAAGTAATCCGATAAAGTTGCATACCAGGCACGAGGTGCCTGATGTAATCCATACAACGCCTTGCTCAACCTGTACACGTGATCTGGATAGTCTGGGTCAGGAAAACCCGGAGGTTGCTCAACATACACAACCTCATCAACTTTCCCATTCAAAAACGCACTCTTCACATCTAGATGAAACACCTTCATCTTTTCATGAGCAGCAAACGCCAAAAACAATCTTATGGCTTCCAATCTGGCGACAGGAGCAAACACTTCGTTATAATCAATCCCCTCTTGTTGATTAAAACCTTTCACGACCAGCTTCGCCTTGTTTCTGATAATAATCCCCTTATCATCTCTCTTGCACTTAAACACCCATTTTGTGCCTATCGCATGCACATTCTTTGGTTTTTCAACCAAAGTCCAAACTTCCATCTTCTCGAATTGAGCCAACTCTTCTTGCATGGCCTCGACCCACGAGCTGTCCTTTAAAGCCATTTGATAATTTTTCGGTTCAATCTGGCTTATAAAGCAGGTATACAGGCATTCATCGATTATTCCTGTCTCCTTAATGCTTGTATAAACACAGGTATGTTCATTCAAGCTACTTCTCGTTTGTACACCTGAGGACACATCACCAATCACATTATCCAAAGGCTGATCTTTATGAATTCTCGTGGTCGGAACCGAACCGACATGCAAATTATCTTCCAAATTAGAAGAGATCTCATCAATGGTTGTTTCATGCTGAGAGTGAAAAGGAATGATAAATTCTTCTTCAGTTGAGGCAGTAGGGGTACCGACAGTGTTTGATGAGGAAGGTTGACACTTATCAATCAGCTGTCTTTGCAATAAATTTTCTTCCTCATCGAGTATCATCTTCGTCGCAGCTCTTTCTTCTTCTTCAGAAATCTCCAAATCCGGTACGTTAAACGACTTAAAAAGCTTAACATAGTAGAAAAGCTCAGCAGGTCCATTGCTAGGTTTTGGCGGTTGGTAACTTGTGATGTCGGTGTTACACACCACCTCCACCTTGCAGGTCGAAGTATTGAAGACACGTCTGTTGGGAGTACCAACAACATAACCGACTAAGATTCCTTCATCGGCTACTTCGCCAAATTTAGAGTTTGTCTTCAAGATCGAACAAGGGGACCCCGAATGGTTCAAGACCACTCAAGTTGGGCTTCCTTCCATGCATAAGCTCGTAACAAGTTTTAACAAGTCTCTTAACGGTTAACACCCTATTCAGAACATAGCAGGCTGTAGCAACTGCTTCAGCCCAGAACATCACAGGAAGCTTCGAATCTGCCAGCATAGTCCTGGCTCCTTCAATTAAAGTTCGGTTCTTCCTTTCAGCCACTCCATTCTGATGCGGAGTATACGGAGCGCTGTATTGATGTTCAATTCCTTTCTGAAGACAGAAGATCTCCATTTCAAAATTCTTGAACTTCGTCCCATTGTCACTTCTGATGAACTTTACTGTTTTACTCATGACGTTCTCAACTTTGGTAATCAAATTCTTCACCATTTGAGCCGTCTCATCTTTCGATTTTAGAAAATATACCCACGAATATCGCGAGTAGTCATCAGTGATCACCAAGTAGTATGAAGTACCTCCTAGGCTTTTTACATTCACGGGACCGAAGAGATCCATGTGAAGCAGTTCTAGAGTACTGGCAATTGAGTTGACCTTCTTGGTGAGATGGGATTTCTTGTGTTGCTTTCCCTTCTTGCATGCAATACATTTGTCTTCAAAGTTAAAACTTTTCAAGGGAACGCCCATCACAAGCCCATTTTTGACAATGTGGTTCATCTTCCGAAGATGAATGTGCCCCATTCTCCTGTGCCATAGTTCGGATTCTGATTCGCTTGCTTTCGTCATTAAACATGATTCTCCCGTGGCCATTTCAGTAGACCTCATATCCATCACATAAGTATTTGTATCACGTGGAGCTGTCATCACTATCTACTCGTCTGGTATCTGAAAACCAGGCTTCAACACGATCGCCTCATTCTTCGTGAAATGAACAGTATACTCCTTATCACAAATCTGCGACACACTCAGCAGATTGTGCTTCAACTCTTCTACAAAATTCACATTCTCAAGTGTCATTTTCCCATTGGACACCGTTCCTTTTCCCGTAATTCTTCCTCCACTTTCACCAGCAAAACTAACTCTCGCTCCTTGAACAGGTTTTAAGTCGTGCAACAAGTATTTGTTGCCCGTCATGTGCCGGGAACAGCCGCTATCTACAATCCAAAGACTGTGGGCAGCCCTGTTCAACTGTTCCTGCACAATAAAGCAAATTATTAGAATCTAGGGACCCAAGACCAATTGGTCTTGGATCTATACATCCCGTACTTCTGCTTTCCAAAGTTAGCATTTGGATAATTCCTGTCAGTCCTATTAGGAAATCTCCTTGGAAATTGAGTGTGAGGCCTTCCAAACCTATGTGTATTGACAGTATTATATCTTACGGTTTGGTGATTAGCATTGTAAAACTGAGGTGTGTTTCTGTGAAAACCTGAATTAGTTACATTTTGAAACTTTGAAGGGTTTTCATTTTTAGCAGTATTAAAATTACCATTAGACTTATGCTCAGTTTTAATAGGCCTCACGCCTCTGAATTTCGGCGTCAGAGGACAATCTGCAACAAGATGTCCTAACTTATTAAACCTAAAACAACACCTATACTCCATTTTCTTTTCAAAGGTTGTTTTGGATGTAGAGGCTGTGTTACCGGCCGTCCGTCTCACATAAGGTGGGACGTACGGGTTGAGTGGAGTATTCTTTTTAAAAGTTTTATCTTTTTCTCCACCAGTGGGTAACACTACCTTCTCTTTTGACTTACCCGATTCGGACAACTTATCCGAATCCGATGAGACTAGACTCGTAACAGAAATTTTCTCACTTGAAACAGGCGAACTCGTTTCGCCACTACTAACACTTGGTTCTTTACTCGTAACCTTGATTGGAACTGTCTGAGGAACTTCAAAGTCAACAGATTTCTGAACACTAGGGTTAAAAGTGTAATTGTGGTTATAAGGTGGTGGAACCTCGTGATAACCAATTCCTCCTCTCTTTGTAGAGGTACCTTGATCACTAACAAGGTGATCAAGAATAGCTGAGGAATTTCTGAACTGTTCTAGTTTTCGGTTCAGTTCCACCACTTTCACCTGGTGGTCAGCAATCTGCTTTTCTCGTTCAGCAATCAGTTTAGTCTTTTCTTCTAAAACCTCATAACTTAGATCAATTACTTCAATTTTTTCAGCAAGTTTTGTTTTTAAGCTTTTAACATCTTTTTCACATGCTTTTATTTTAACTTTGTAACTGTTTTCTCTTGCTTTCATAAAGTGATGATCTTCTTTAAGAGTTTTAAATTCAGCATCTAAACGAACATACTGATCAGTTATGGTAGCAAGTTGCTCAGACAAATTCTCACATTTAGTACAAATAGATTTAGAACTTACCTCGGAGCGTTGATCATTGTTATCTGCCATGAAAGCTTTTTCCTTACCAGTAGCTTTCTCTTCTCCGGTAGTCTTCTCACATTCTTCATTCTCAACCTTAGCCATATTTGCATGTTCACTAGTTTCATTTAAATGCAGGTTCCAGTTGTATTCACCTGCTTCTCTAGACAGCATGGCATTGACTTCTTTAGTACTCCCAGTGTGCTGTGCAGACCGGCCCTGACCACGTTCAACTCGCTCGTTTCTGCAATCTTTGGCAAAGTGCCTGTTTTGTTGACAGTTATAGCACCTCACCTTAGACTTGTCGAACCCTGGCCTGCCACCAACAAACTTTCTCCCCGTCTTTCTCATAAACTTCTTCACTCTCCTCACTATCATGGCCATCTGCCATTGTAAATCCATTTCCTCCAGATCATCAGCAACGATCTGGTCGTAGTCTTCATCTAGCATCGCTGGATCAACCACCTTTCCTTGAATATAGTTTTCATATGAAGCAATAAATGAAGCATAGAGGCCAAACTGCTCTTCAGCAGATTTGACGCTCATTGGCATCTTAGAGTAATTATTTCTTGAGGAACTTGAAGATCCACTACTCTGGCTTGCTGTCTGTTGAGTACCACTTGATCCACCCGCAACAAAGCAAACATCCCCATTTGAGTTTACTGACACATGCCCCTTCTGTGAAGAATTGGCACCCGACTCACCCTTCAAGTAATAGGCGGCAGAATCAGTCTTAGAACTTGTATTGGAGTTTACTTTAGCACCGTACATGCCTGGATCTTGAACCTGATCCATAGATGTTTCTTTTCTTACCATATTAAGCTCAAAAGTTCTGAGCTTGTTGACAGCGGTTTCAAGATCATAAGTAGGGAAGTCCTTGTCTTCCCTCATCAGTACAGTATACATCTCCCATTTTGGTGGGAGAGCATCGAGAAGTTTTTCCACAATCTCTTCTTCTCGGTAGGAAATGGAGTAGTTACTCAATTCAGTCATTAGATGATAATATCGAGTGATAATATCATCAAGAGATTCGTTCTTTAAGTACTTAAAGACTGAAAATTGAGTCTTGAGCAACTTTATCTTTGAAGCCCGAATACCTACGTTTCCTTCAAATCTGCTCTCAAGAGCTTCCCAAAGCTCTCTAGCTGATGTATACTTTCTGAATGTATGGAGGATCTCCTGTGGAAGAGCCATTGTGATTGCAGCATGAGCCTTGCTTTCGGCTTCATACATCTTCTTCTCCTCTTCTTCCATTTTACTGTATTTCTTGATTTGGTCTCGACCCTCATACTCCATGATTGGTGGAATATATCCATCTTGGATGCATACCCACATCTTCGCATCCTGGTACTTAACGTATTGTATGAACCGATCCTTCCACGCGACAAAATCGGTTCCCTTCAGCAACCTTGGGGCCTTTGTAGCTGACCCCGCTTCAACTTCCATCTTTACA
The DNA here is from genome assembly GCF_021521415.1 of Bidens hawaiensis. NCBI lineage: Eukaryota > Viridiplantae > Streptophyta > Magnoliopsida > Asterales > Asteraceae > Bidens > Bidens hawaiensis. The sequence goes on along the minus strand of NW_027493457.1, from coordinate 256,479 downwards.
AGCTCCGAAATGTTGATCGACGACATCCTTCTTGAAGACTAAGAAACCCGAAAAATTCTGAAAAGGACGAAGTTAAAAAAATTTCTTCTGAACAGTACTGTAGGCGAAGTTAAGGATAACTTCGCTTAAGTAATAACTTCGCTGGATTCTTCTTAAATTCGCGTGACTGGGCGAAGTTGAGAATAACTTCGCTTAGGGTAAGCGAACTTGAAGAAAACTTCGCTGAACTAGGCGAACTTGAGAAGAACTTCGCTGAGTTAGGCGAAGTTGAGGAGGTAGGCGAAGTTGTGAATAACTTCGCTTCTCCTTATATCTTCGCTGAAACCCTACATTTCTTGACGGCAACTTCGCCTGATGAACAGCAACTTCGCCTGACGAACTGAAACTTTCTGCAGATCTGAAAAACGGATTTTAACGACGATTTTGACGGTTTGAAGGCTTGAACACACTGGTAGGAGGCTAGAATGAGCAACAACACCAAAAACTCGTCCCGGTAATACCTGAAATGGAACGAATTCTACACCCGCGTGAATATCCCGAACCACACAATCGAGCAAATGCTCTGATACCAATTGTAGGTTCCCCGGACGGATCACACGAGATATCCCGATATACACAGGTGCGGAATCCCTGTGTAGATCGTTACGGACGTAGAATATAAGCTCACGAACACACGAGCACGATACGAACAAAACCACGTTATATTAATAACTCGAACCGTGTTACTTACAGCCTCTCGACCTCACGTCACTCGACTCAATGAATTACACGTAAACTGAACTACTCGATCAACACTAAACAGTAAACCCGTAAACAGTATAAATACACGACAACTTCGCCTCAGGCGAAGTTGTCTATAACTTCGCTCGTTCAACAAGTTCGCCTAGGCGAACTTGTCAACAACGTCGCTTGGTTAACAAGTTCGCCTAAGCGAACTTGTCAACAACTTCGCTTCTAAACAAACAAATACATAAACAATATTACAGACTCGATTACAGACATTAGACATATGAACTACTGACATCTATGCACCAACAGTTTATGTACATGGACATGTATTTTAGTTGTATTAGTTTTCTTGGAGCTTAATTTACCCGATTTATTCCTAAAATAAGTGATTTGCATGCTAAAAGCGAATTAGGAAACAAAATGATCAATTAATAACATAATCGAACCAAAAAATTTGTTTGTAATATTTAAGTTAAGAAAATGGACATGTTATAATCTTATTTAACTTATCTTGGGGCATAAGTTTCGAGATTTGGGTCAAAAATAGTCCATGTACTTTAATAAATGCAATTTTTAGCCGTTTTAACTGATTTTAAGGGTTTTTAAGAACTATTTGGCATAAATGAAAATTATGAAATTATAAAATAATTTAAACCAAGTTAAATACCAATAAATACAAGTTTTAAATAGTTCTAAAGATCCGAATTGCGTTCCCGAATCGGTTTAAACTTAAACGAATATAAATACGAAAAATCTGAGATGTTACACACATGACGTTTGGGAGGTTGAACTTGCACTACACCTTGCCCTTTCGTTTTTGTTGAGCAGCCTATGAGCTTGCTGCCTCAACATTTACACGTCGTCCATCACCCCCATCATCATTACCACCTGGTCCTTCTTCACGTTCAGAATCTGAGTCGTCGGGAATCCAATGATCATCAGAAGGACATTCATAAGCTGGATTCGCCAAGTGACCAATCAAACGTTTGGTTCTTGGACGATCTTCTGTTCTTGACCACGGTAAGTGTTCATCCTCTTCATTGTGTCGGCCGTCATGTGTTCCAACTTTAAGACATCATCCTTCAAAGTCCGGTCAATCACCAAGTCAGGAATCAAATCATGAATAATATACTGTACGAAACGTGAATACATAAGGAATTTACTATGACGATTCTTGTTCAACCAGTTCTCCTTCATGTGATAAAATATAAGCTCAGAGAAATTGAACGGCTTGTTCAATATAAGAGCTACAAATGCGAATTGTAGCATATATCCACCCTTGTTTCCCCAAGGAAATGAATCAGGACATGTAACAAGTACTTTTACGTTGCACACAAGTACGCATTGTAGTATTGGGAAAATCAAGGGATCCAAAATAGAATAATCTCCGAAATAAACCTCGTATCAACATCTTGTCAAACTCACATGGACAGCCCATATTGTCATCAAATTGCAGCGCACGTCGGATAACACCAGGAGAGATAGTGATCATCTTGTTGTTGATCTCAGCAATAATGTGATTCTTTAACTCCACATATCTTGCTGAGTTCCAGAATGGACGGATGACACTGAAATGTACAGGTGATGGTCGGGTATTTTGTATATATGTTAGTGTATTAATTATGTAGTTTAATTGAGTATATTGTTAGAACTTTGGTACTTCATACATGCTTTTGTATTTCAGGTCATTGTTCGTTAAAGATGCTAAATTGGAGACTGGTACGAGCATGGAATGATATATCGGGAATACCGGAGCATGAATTGAAGTCTTGGGAAGTGTTACAAGGATTCAGGAAGAGTATGGATGAGAAATCATAAGCCGATGCTAAAACTGAACATGCAACCAAGAAGTAAAACGAGCATATCTTGGGCTAGAAAGTAAAATGAGCAAAACCTTGACCTACATCATTAACTGTTCTTTACTAAAAATTCATCAGAAATTTCTAAGTCTGGGCTAATCTAATCGAATTCTCAGCTCTATTCGAATGGATCTTCTATTCAAATGGATCTTCTATTCGAATCAACATTCTACTAGAATAGACTTCTATTCGAATGTATCCCCCATTCGAATCAGCCTTCCATTTGAATCATCTTACATTCGAATCAACTTCTATTCGAATGGTTACACCATGCGTATCAGCCTTCCCTTCGAATAAACTTATATTCAAATCAACATCTATTCGAATTGATACACCATTCGAATCAGCCTTCCATTCGAATCGAATCAACTTACATTTGAATCAACTTCTATTCGAATGGATCCCCCTTTCGAATCGGCCTTCCATTCGAATCAACCAACGTTCGAATCAACTTCTATTCGAATGGATTTACCATTCGAATCAGCCTTCCATTCGAATCAAATTATATTCGAATCAACTTCTATTCGAATGGATACACCATTCGAATTGGCCTTCCATTCGAATAAACTTATATTCGAATCAAGTTCTATTCGAATGGGTACACCATTCGAATCAGCCTTCCCTTCGAATCAAGAGGTTTCCGCCTCCTTTCCTTATTTCTTTCCTATTCAAACGTTGAACACGTGAATACTTGTATCCGAATGTCAGTTTTCCATTCGAATACACCCACTGTAGGTTATTAATACCTTTATTATCATTATTACTATTTATTTTAACATCCATTCTCACATTCAATATTCTATTATCTTTTAAACATGCTCCTTTCTATTCTTGACCAAAATCTAGGTTGTTCATCTATAAAGTTTAAACCTTTATTAGTTTCAAACTCGTTTAAGCTAGATCTATGGTTTTTACATGAACCGTTCATACTCATGAGTTCTAAGTCCACTTTTAACATCAAGTTTACATTTTTATGGTATAAAAATACCGATTTGCCTTAGTACCAAGTCATAGGGCAAACTGTTCTTAAAAACACAACCTTTATGCGTAAAGCATGTACCTTTTGACGTGTTATAGGCTACGGGTTAGCTTCAACTTACACTATGGACCTGTTCTTTCATGCTAAGCTAAAGATCTATTAATATCTAAGCTTGGTTCTTGGATAATAGATCTCGGCCGTATGTTTTGAGAGGGTTTGTATGTATTTTTGAGTGTGTAAGGAGGCTAGTGGATAAGAATGAGAGATTTTAGGATTTTAAGGAGGCTTAAGGAGTATTTATACCCTCTTAATCCCATGGACCTAAGGCCCATCACATACCAATGGGAGGATTTAATGGGGGGGTCAGGAGGGTTCGTTGACCCTCCAGCCGGCTAATTTAGCGATACACCAGACTACCGGAAAACTCAACCAGTTAAGAAAAATTATAGCTTGACCCTCTCCCAGATTGTGTTTAGGAGAGTAATTGACAATAGGAGAGTAATTAAAGTTAATTTATTTGATTATTTTCATGCATGTGGTTGTGGTGGTTTGACAGTCCGGAACATCGGAGAAGAAAGGTTTTTGAGACTCGAGTTATATGGCTTTTTTTAAGTAATTAAATATTGAAATAGTTAAATAACAACAATACAAAAACATGTTATTATTATTATTATACTTTCTTTTTCCTTTTTAATTTTAATCTACTAATCAAGGCTACCTAACTTTTAATTAATAGTTATTAATTAATAAATAATAACATACGAAGTTCTTTCTCTTCTAATTTTACATATATATATTGTTGAATTGTTTATTATATATACATATATATATATATATAAGTTTTTCATACCCATTTATTTTTAATATAGTATAAACATGTTTTCAAAATGAATTTAGTAACACGAACCAAAAATTTAAACTTCATCAAGTCCGTTAAGGTTAAAGAAATAATAGATTGTTGGTAACCCGGCCTTACATAAATAAGTTATTAATTTTCAATTAATATTCAAGAGGAAGTAAGGAAACGATATGGATGACCCCTGTCAACCAAATTGATAACTCTTTCCTAAAAGTTACATATGTTAATGTTTTTGCACGTGCTAAGACAAAAACATTTTTACTATAGTTTTAAGATACGGTACCTTGAAGGTTATGGTTACCAACTTCTAGAAACAAAAAAGTAATTGATGTATATACACTCACGAATTACGAATCCAAGACAATACTATTACGACCCCTAGATAAAAGATTTCGGTTCCGCCACTGCACATCCCTTATTCCATATTTCTTTGTCCAAGCCCACATTTTATTATTTTATTTAACTTAACTAAATATAAACACAGCCTTAAGTAAACGAAAATTCTTTTACTTATTATCATCAAAAGTAGAATGTTACAGAACATTCCACTGGTTTTCTTTGAAACTAATGATGGAGTTTTGGTTGAGGATGTTGTTTAACCATATGTGGTATACAAAGAAATGAACATTCCACCTTTAAGTTATATTCTTTGTGAACCATATGAATTTGAGAAAGTTGTGTATGGTTCACACGCGTCTAATGTAACTGAGACTAAATTAGAAAAGCCAATCACTACTGATGAGGATTTAATGAGATTTATAAATCATGTTGATGTTAAAGTAAAGAATGATCGGGTTTACAAACTCAAAGGGGTGGATAAAGTTTGTCACTAAAAATATATCCTTTTAAGTTTAATCAAACCCAAATTAATTGAGAGTATTTTCAAGAATGAGACTTTAAGCTTAAACAACCTTGAGAAGGCTTTTGAAAGGTCTAAATTAGTTAACAAGACTAAACTAAAACCAAAACTGAAAAATCAATTTTTGAAATCAATGCAGTTTGTTAATTCAGCTGGTACAGATACTCTTAAGAGATTTTCTGATTGTTCTAATATGGATTTCTAAAAAAAATGTGCAAATCAACAAAGCTTTTCTAATCTAAAACCAGTTTTAAGTCAACATGAAGTTTCACATATTCCTGTAGCGTCACCCCAAACATTTGTGGATATGAGAACTTGTTTCTCATGTGGTGAAAGAGGACACGTGGAAAAACAATGTGGAACTGGGGTTAAACCAGTCAAGAAACCTTTGGCCAAGAAACAAGTTCCTTTAGTTAAAAGTATTTTAAAATGATAGCCTTCACAAGTTGAGCTTGATGATACTCAAATAATGTTTCATGACATTAATCCAAGAAAAATTGTGAATGTTAAGTTAAGTGATTCTAAAGTAACTTGCAAACCGGTTGAGTTAAGTGATTCTAAAGAGATCAATTGGTAGTACGGTTCTTGTTGATGATCTTCCAACATGTAAACCCGAAATTATAGTATGCCGATAGGAAACGGAGGCAGAGCCCAAGACGGGGGCATGGGCAGTCACACCCCAACCTAAGGCGGAAATGTCGGGGCATGCCCTGATTGCTCACAACTATCAAGATACTATCATGAATTAATTAAAATGGCAATATCTATTTATTTAATTTAAATCATCCAACAAAATTCAAATACACAAAGTACGTCATTCCTAAATAAAGCAAACAATATAATAAAGAGTTCAAATTAGATCAAGTCTTGATGATCCTTACTCTAGCTTAGCAAAACCCTAAGTTTTTCAATACTTCTTGATAAATCAATTTATACGATGACCAGCATATGCGTTTAAGATATAAATAATTTTGTCAACACAAGGTTGAGTGAGTAAAACACCAGTTAAGTGATATATTATAATAAATAAAGAAAATGCAAATTGATCCCGTGATATAAGCAATTTAACCAAATGAGAAATTAATAAGTTGTCAGTAAAACCGTTGTCTTGCGAAGTGGGCATTGGCTACTACGACGGTCTTATGATCATAATATCACTGAGATTATAATGGAACTCTCCGAATGCGATCAAATAGAGCAAGTAAGCAAATAGCAAGTTAAGCATAAGTTTTTATACACACATAGATTAACAGTTGCAATTGAATACTATATAATATGAAAATATCCAGGTTACACATTTGTCCCCAAAAAATTAAAATAAGTAAAAATAAAGGAGTGAAATACACACATTATCAAATGAGAAATATGATAATGATTTGATAAGAAAGATAACGCTAGATCAAGCTCTGACGAGATAGCCTAATGAAGAATAATTATGTAAAAATAAATATAAATAATGACGGTTTGAAAAAGAGTTAAATATTGATGATCAGTTAATATTATTATGACCAATAAACATTACTTAGATTTATTACAATTTTTTTTAATTATAATATTTTAACATATTTTATACCTTTAAATTACAAAATACTCATAATTATAAATAATATTCTTATATAAGATACATATTTTTAATATACATATAAAAAGATTAGTTTAATAATTTAAATATCATTAATATATTTATAACCATTTTTATATAAGTAAATCTTAGAATACTTAGATTTTAAAAAAAGTTATATATATATATATACCCTATATACATATGTGTGTGTACATACCTATACATATATATATACATGCATGGGGTTTTTAACAAAGATGTGGACAACAACATGTTAATATTGTTGGCTTTTATAAAATAAGGTTTATTTAATTAATCTTTATTATTATTAGTTAATAAATGTTTAAAATACAAAAATACCAAAAATATAACTAAAAGGACGGGTTGGGGACTTGAACACCCGCCCAGCCGTCTCACAAACCTTAACCATGGGTGCACTAGCCAACTGGGCTGGTGGCTAACTCATTTAATAACCAGAAAAATTAATTAATATACAAACATATTAAAATCCCCAATTACCTATAAACCATAATTCAACAATTGATTAAACCAGTTGTTGTTAATCAAATTAATGTTAGGGTTTATGTTAACAGATCAAAGACGAACACAAAAAAATAATCAATTACCTCTTAATACGTTATATGACGGGTTAATTAGTAAGATCATTAGCCGGCCAAGACGAACACCAAAACACAATCAAACAGTGAATAAGAATGAAATTGAGTATAAGGGTTATGACGTCGAGGGTTAGAGTATACAATATGTAAGATTAACTGAATTATAATACTCGTTAACATGTATAATATGAACGATTCGGTGTCAACTAAGTAAAATTAGAAAGATGTATCAATTTTGATCGATATACTAAATTGGTGATGTCGACATGCCGCATTAGGCAAGAATAACATATCAGTTGATTCAATTTCCATGTTGGTGACGAGAATTGAGGTCCAAGTTATGATATTGGGTATACGGGTTCGTTATACGGTTCACGGGTTTGGATTTGAACAATGGGTAAACAGGTTAGATGGTGATAATATATAGAATTTTCAAAATAGTCCATGAAGTATGAAGAGGGAAACATAATTGGGTAATAGTTTAGTTTAATTTATTTTAGGTTGAATTTGCAATATCTTGGAAGTTATTATATATATTAATTAATTAATTAAACAATAATACTATAATAATTAAATAACTCGATAATTGCGGTATTTTTATTTATAGGATATGCCGAACATATAAATGAGTCGGGTAACGGTTACAAAATAAAATAAGAAAACCCAAATTGTTACATGAGCTGACTTTTTGAACTAATCATCTACCTAAATATGGAAAGTTCATCCAAGACTATTTCAGGATAGAAATGGATCATGGATAGTGGATGCTCTCGGCATATTACCGGCAACCTTAATCTCCTTACTAATGTGAAAGATATTCAAGGGGGGTTATGTGGCGTTTGCGGGTAATCAAAGCAGCTTGATTACAAGAGATGGTGAAGTTTCAAATGGTCACACTACATTCGAGAAGGTTAATTATTATGATAAGGTGGATCATAATCTATTGAGTATTTCATAGATTTGTGATAACAAATATACCACCTTATTCACTGATAAAGAATGTGTCATTCTCAAACCGGGATTTGTTATTCCCGAGGCCATGGTTGGCATGTGATCTCGTCGATCATATGATATCTATGTGCATGATGTGGCTTCTAAAGTATTATCTTCTTCTACTGCAACGTGTTTCGTCTCTAAAGCAACTAAGAAGGACACGATATTATGGCAGAGAAGGATGGGTCACATCCATGTTCGCAAAATGAATCATTTGATGAAAAATGATTTGGTGGATGGAGTATCATTTAATAACTTAAAATTAACCGATCACTGTGTGGAATGCAAAAAGGGTAAACAGAAGATGAAGTCGCACCCGTTGAAGCTGATTAACTCTATCGATACTCCTTTGGAACGTCTTCATATGGAATTGTTTTCTCCAGTGAACCACTAGAGTATTGCTGGAGATCTTTATTGTTTAGTTATCACCGATGACTATATAAGATTCTCATGGGTGTTATTTATTAGTACAAAAGATCAGACACAATTTCCAGTACATCATTTGATCACTAAGATCGAATCGCTTTACAAACATAAAGTGAGACGAATTCTAAGTGATAACGGCAAGGATTTTAAGAACAGTATGCTTGATTTCTTCTATATTCAATGTGGTATTCATCCTGAATATAGTGCTCTATATGTGTCATAACAGAATGGTGTAGCTGAAATGAAAAACAGAACGTTAATTGAAGCGGCTAGAACAATGTTGGTGGATTCTAAGCGTCCTATTCAACTTCGGAACAAGGTTGTGAATACCCTACACTATGCATTGAATCGTGTTCTCACGGTTGAAGAAGCTCAAAAAGACAAGTTATGAGTTGCTTAATAATCGTAAGCCAAACCTTTATTTAATTTATTCACACCTTCAGTTGAAGGTGAAAAATGAAGATTTGGTTCGTGCTTATTTGGAAGAACAATTGGTTTCCATACCAAGATCTTCTCATTATGATAATAATCTTGTAAAAGATCAACCAGAAACATCAGATGATGTTTCTATATCTGTTTTTATATCTCCTGATAATGCCAACTTTGAATATTCTTCCTGTGCTCCGTTGGTTGAAACTCAAGATGTTCTCGAGTTACACGTTGAAGAATCTTCCTAACCTTTGATTGATTAATCGGCTAAAGAAATTCATTTATTATCCTCAGGACAATATCATTTGTGATCTGAATGAAGGTGTTCACACGCGACGAAAAATTTCTATGTATGTGATGATAACGTATTGTGTGCATATACGAATATGCATGCATCGAGAATAATGAATATCACCAGGCACACATGTTTATTATCTCAAACTGAACCAATAAGTGTACCTATGGCACTTCAAGATTCATCTTGGGTAGAAGAAATGCAAGAGGAGTTGTAGCAGTTCATAAGGCTGGGTGCTTGAGATCTTATTGATAAATCGGATCAGGTTAAAAAGGCTATCCCGGAAAATTGGGTATTTAATTGTAAGAAAGATGATCTTGGGGTTATCGTGCGAAACAAAACATGTTTAGTGGTACAAGGTTTTAATCAGCAAGAAGGCGTAGATTACACTGAAGTATATGTTTCGGTTATGTCACAACCTGGCTTAAGGCCTAGGCGTATGACCGATAGTTGATACCTATTTTGTAAATACATCAGAGTTGCAGTTCATTTTAGCGGAAGACTTTGGTTATAATAAAATATTAATTTATTCTGAAAAGATTCTCGGATAATAAATACCTGAGTGTTATTATTTATAAATCTTGTTAGATTTTATAAATCATGTTTAAATCTTTATTACAATATTTTAATAATAAACATTTGAGTCATCTCTACCTCGCGAGCATCTAACTCCATTAATGTCTATAATTCCTTGCTACATATACTAATATGTTTCCCTGCAGTGTGGGGGGGGGGGAATACGTCAGCGATGTGCTGGTGAATCGTTGACTCTAAAATATATTTAAATTACCATTACAATAAAAATATAGTTTTCTGTACAAACTCAGCAGAAAGCATTTCATTCATGGGATTTGTATCACTACCCTACACACACAAAAGTGTTCCCCGAGCCACATAGCCCCTAATGGAGAACTAATTATGACTGTTAGCCTGTGGCCACGCAGCCTTTGACTGTTTAAGCTAGACAGTTATGTATGGATCCAGACACAAGTGTAATCGGTCTGAGTTGCTATTATTTTATATCTTGTATTATAACGTTTTAGAGATCAAGTAATCTCATGTAAAAGTTTGCTGGCTCTTTAAGCTAAAAAACTCGTTCATCTTATAGAGTATAAATATATTATGACTATTTGTAAAGGTTTAACGTATTCACTTGTAATTGTCTGTTCTGAATGATGTGGTAATCCCATTTGAGCACTGAATGAATGATGATTAACCTATAATAAAATAGGTTTATATAAATATCCGGATTGTCTCTTGATCGGCTACAGACCTTTAGTCTGGTTTTGATAGCTTTAAACCTTGAGTGATCATTTGTTTGAATAAAATATTTAGATCCAAAGTCTTTCTCTTTCTTTGACAATCATGTACTGAGTTTCTTCTTCATGAAGATATATCTATAATGGGTTTCTTCTTCAAGAAGAAATGTCAATCTGACTATAATCCTTGTATGTAAAATCTTGTGTTTCTTAGTCATAAAGAAACACTTATTTGGCTATATCCTTTCATATAAAACTTTTACGTTTCTTAATCGTGAAGAAACATTTTAACTATACCCATTGTATGTAAAAGCTTATGTTTCTTAATCTTGAAGAAACAATATTTTAATTATATCCTCATGTATATAAAATTCTATGTATCTTCATTATAAAGAAAATTTATTTAATTTATAACCTTTGTATTTCTAAATCTGATCAAGGTCTAGGTTATACCCCCGACTAGGGTCTAAGCCATGATATAATAATAAAATAATAACTTAGGCGGAACCCCTACCTATACGGGTATTCGAAGTTCTTATGTATAAGCTTGTACGAGCAACACTTCTACTTTATATCGCGTACTAAAGTCTATACCATCAGAACTTCGGGGCTTCGGAACTTCGTTTCTTGCACATTGTTTGAGAAAACGAGCCGTCGGTTTGCAAGGTAATTTGGGCACGGATTTCTAGGTTACGTATGTGAAAGTGAGTGTGTTTTGGGGATGAAGAGGCTCAATCACGTAGCCCCCTATCTATAGAAGAAAACTAGCCCCTTCGCGCAGGCGCTAAATCTTATTTGTGATCTTCGCGTAGCTCTAAGATTTCCTTAAGTCGGTTACTGTTTGTCGATCTTAGAGTAGCGCTAACATCACTAGGCTAAGATCTTCTCACGGCGTTAACATCACTTAGCTAAGATTTTTCATTTTCGGTCCTTGAACTTTCTTAAATTGGCATTTCTGGTTTATTCTATGATGGATTTTCATTTTTCTTATTTATACCCATGTGGAATGCTTCCACTTTCTTTCGTCTTTCCATGTGGGATGGATTTATGGGATAGTTTTATTTCCTTATCAAATTTTCCCATTTACTTATTTAAATTTTTCATTACTTGTCTTGAGATTATTTTTTATCTTTCAACTTTACTAAGTTGTCAAATTTGGATATTAATTTTGGGGATTTTACAGGTTGCAAGATTTGAGGCTATACACATTTTCTTAGCCTATGTTGCCTTTAAGAATTTCAAGGTGTACTAATCCAATTTTTATTGATAACTCTGCTGCTATATGCATCACGGAAAACCTCAGGCAACACTCAAAACGAAACATATTGAAATTCGTTATCATTTCATCCATGAGTGCTATAAAAAGAAATTAATTGATATTGAAAAAATTCACACGAATTATCAAAAGGCAAACCTTTTTACCAAAACTGATAAAACAAGATTTAACTTTTTTGTTTGGTTTAAATGGTTTAAAATCACTTGTTGAAATTCAAAAACTCGGTTAATCATTTTATTTTGTGTTTTGTACATTTTTTTGTTTGGTTATTTTCTTTATTTAAATGTTTCAATTTTTAGGGGGGGGAATATGGGAAAAATACAAAAATGTTGTATTTTATGTTTGTACAGATAAAATCTAAAAGCATTCAAATATTTTAAAATTCAAAAACATTAAAAAATTGCTCCTCAAAATGAGTTTTGAAGCCAAAAGGGAAAATGATAGTACATTGATCATTTATATTCTAAATCCAATAAAAAAATAGGCGAAAAAGACTGTGTATTTAATCTATACTATATATAAAACATGAGTGAGAGACCTCTTAATTTTTAAGAGGTACCAAACTTATTGCTTTTAGTACTAACTATAATGCATATGATTTAGACATTTTAGAGGCAATTTTGTCTTTTCACAATTTGTCTTTTAGCAAAAACAAAATATATTACGATTGATTTTTAATTTTTTCAAAATAATTACAAGTTTAGTCCTTTAACTTTAATCACATTTTGTTGATTTATATAATAGTTACATATATAACCCTTATTTTAAACCAACTACACCGACGATGTTTAAACGTTTATAACTTTTTCACACGCTATTATTTTTCTAAAAACATTATACCAAAAAAAGAGTATTTTATGGTATTGCTATACTTTTTCCATTTTAAAAACCTAACATGTTACGTGATTACCATTAAAGACTGTCAAACGAATCAGGCGGGTTCGGCCGTTCAGGTCATGGGTCTAAAAGGTTAATGTTGGAATGGCTCGATACAAAATATGTTAATTTGGTTTGAGTCGGGACGGGTTTGGGTTGAAAGGGGTCAAGTCATAACGAATTTCGGGTTAGAATAATTTCAAGCGTAATGGGTTGCGGGTTAAGATTCTAATGCCGCAATATGGGCATACTATCTTCTGGTTACGCGCGTACCATTGTAAAGTCACGCACATACAGAAACGGTAACACTGATTACGCATCCAATATCAATTTTGCATGCATACCTATCCGCATTGCGCAGGTACGTAGCTAGTTGTATTAGTGCATTGGTAGGTCTTAGACAAATAAGTAAGGAAGAGTATGTGATATAAACATAAATATTGCCAAATTGAAATAGTTGTTAGTCTCTTGCAAAGTCTTGGTGATGAAGGTAGAAATGTAATAGCATGTCATACTCAAGCCTTAAATCACTGTTTGATCACCAAAAATGTTACAAACTTAATTGACTAAAGCGTCTAGTTAATGGTTAACTGTCACACCTCGACCAAAGGCGGCGGAACATGCCGGGATGCGACGGATTGCCAATAAGCGCATGACACTATTTAAAGCGACAATATTTAACAACTCATTTAATTTCACAAAATCATAACGTCACATAACATACTTGTTCATACAATAATCATCACAAAATATAGCAAATAAATATATTGTTCATTTTGCTAGTATCCTAAAGGTCTTTGATAGCCTTTTTCTCCATGTCTCGAGTCAACCAAAAGTCAAACCTGTAACATTGCATAAAATAAAGTTTGTCAACACAAAGGTTGGTGAAAAATTCATAGTTTTGAACAAGAATATATATATTAAGAAAATGTCACAACTTGTATACGAAACAATAAATAAAAGCAATAATTTGGATAAAAATGAGGTCGCTAATAATAATACATTGGCGGCACCGTCTATAAGAGAATATCAAAATAGAATCGGATTTCATGAGGTCGTTAATAAGAATACATTAACGGCAACGTGCTATAAGAGAATACCAGATAGTTCGCGGATTTATGAATCAACCAACCAAAAGCGGTAAACACATAAGCATATACGCATGTAAGCATAGAACACCAGATCGAGCATTTATTTAAGTAAAGTATACAATAAAGTTTGTGGTTTACGACTCAAGTATAAAGCATTTAGTTTGAATAAGATGCAATATCACCCCCAAAACGAAAGATGGAAAACGGGGTATGAAAGTACTCACTTTTAATTAAGAAACTTGATTCGGAAAAAGTCGGGTAATCGGAAAAACGGGTCTAACGAGCAATGCCTAGATAAAAATAAAAGCCTTGAATTAGAAAGGTTGTTTTAGGAAACTTTAAAAATAAAAGATAAGAAATGTAAACAATTAAAGTTTAAGGTTTAAAAAAGTAACTATTTAAGAACTTGTAATAATAACCCTTAAAAATGTAAGTTTGCTCGAAACCGATTTAAAGTATCTAACCTTAATATTTACTCAACCTATGTTAAGTAATAAGGTGGGTAAAAATGCAAGAATGCAAGTCCCTTTGGAATACAGATACTAAAATGGGTTTTTAACGAGTGTTCGGGTTGTCTGTTCGGGTCTTGATATTTGGTCAAATCCAAAGTCAACTTTCCAAAATATTAAATGTTATGATATAACTCATAAAAATATATTAACACTTAACCAAGTATATAGTTATATTGTTTTAGAACTAACAACGCACATTAAGCGAGTGTTCGGTTTTGTCGGTCCAAACTTTGTTATAAGATCAAGTTGGATTCAACATTCCAAGTATTCAAATAAAATATTTAAAATTAGTTTGTAAAGTATTTTTAAATAAATATACAAGTCTTGATAGCTAAAAACACACTTGTGTGTCTTAAAGGAGTGAAAATCGGTTTAGTTCGGTTAGGTTTGGTTCGGTTTTCATCTCACAATAAGTTCATAGATGGTTTACACATGCCCAAATATCAAAAAACTTTTATAATAACTTATAAATGTTGATACTTGAGTTTTACAAACAAAAAGTTAACAATAAAGTCTTTAAATGAAAGTTCGATTTTCAGTTCGGACCTAGTTTCGGGTTAAGACCGAGGTTAGAATCTACAAACTCATAACCATAGAACTTATAAAAATGATTTTGGAAACTTAAATCTAACATAAAGCATGTTTAAACAATTATTTAACAAAAACTAGCAAACAAAGTTCAGTTTACGGTCTAGAGCTATTTACGGTTAAACCGAGGCTAGACTCTTAGAACCCTTAACCATGGAACTTGTAAATATGACAAACAAACTAAAATGAGCAGAAGTTAGACATGGTTAGTATGTATAAAACAAGTTATATAAGTTATATATGTATATATATCAAGAACACGAAGTCCTCCATGAAGCCTTGCCTTACGAGGCCTGAAACTTAACCAACCGGGGCCAGATAAGTAACTACCAAAGGTAACAAGGGTTGTATATTATATATATGTTGTGCCATATGCTTCAAATATTAATTTAGATTAAGATAACAAATAAAAATGAAGAACTAGCATAGTTTGACTTTGGAAGTCAAACTTGACATAAACTTGAAAATAACCTTGAATGATTCTTGAATTTAAGTGAGGAAAGAGTTTATGAGCAGGGATTAATGTGGGAAAGGGTTGGGTATTTATAGGATAAGCTTAATTTGGTTAAACCAGAGGTTAAGTGGGCAAAACTCGGATTCGTTGGACAATAAAACAAGCAAGGGAGCAAAGGAGACAACCTGGTCTGCACCAGATCGCGCCACGCGATCTCAGTTGGTTCCCCTATCGCGCGACACGGCGTGTAGGGGCTGGTGATATTTTACAAAGTTTCAAAATGACAGTTTGGCCCCCGAAGTCGTTTTAAGTGATTTTAACGCGTTTTATCGCCTGTGAAAGATATTTTCAAGACCCAACAAGTGTAAAACAACATTGTAACATAAAAACCATCATTTTGATTACATTATAAGTTTCGGTTTACAAAACGGGTCGGTTTACATAATAAGCGAATCATAAACGAATACAAACTGGACCCGATTTTGACGAATGTCACATTAACACTTCAACACGATGTATGGTCTTATGGCCTTAAATCCTGTATTGATAGGATGCTTCGAAATTTCTAGAATCCATTGGGTATTTATGCGGTTTTCATCTGGGCATTCATTTCGGTGAATATTATTATGCTCAAAAGGCAAACCCACAGTTTATCTGTTACCATAAATCATTAAACTTAATCACTGTTGTACTTTATACAAATTCACTACTGACTTGATCAGACCACGTTGTGAGTCATACGTTGTCTCCTTGCTCGCGTCTTATTACCATTAAGAAACGGACCACAAGAGACACAATTTATGTAAGCCATACAGATGGAATTGTGCATACTCGTCGATGGGAAAGGGACTCGAAGTATTGCTTGAAAGCATGGTATATCTTGTAGTGGGGATTATGATGGTCAGGTATTTTGTATATATATTAGTTTATTAATTATGTAGTTTTATTGAGTATATTGTTAGAACTTTGGTACTTCATATGTGCTTTTGTATTTCAGGTAATTGATCATTAAAGATGCTAAATGGGAGACCTGTACGAGCATGGAATGATATCTCGGGAAGACCGAAGCATGATTTGATGTATTGGAAAGTGTTACAAGGATTCGGGAAGAGCATGGATGAGAAATCATAAGCCAATGCTAAAACTGAACAAGATTGGTTGACAAAATGCGACCATGAAGTAAAACGAGCATATCCTGAGCTAAAAAATGAGTTACGGGACCATAATATATGAATTTTGGGTTTCTTGACGAGAGGAATCCAAATATGAGGTTTACTTAGGTCGCGGTATGCGACGGGTAGGGTCCTTAAAAAACGTGAAAAACGGATTTTGACCTATATCTTCTATTTTCCGAACCCTAATCAAGATTGACGACCAACAGCAGCTATTAGGCGATTTTGGGTGAATTCCAGGGCTACCAATCATCTCTTGATCAATCCTAATGGCCTTCCTCATCATAATTGAAGATCTATCGATAACGATGCTCGGCTAGTCTTCTCCGAATCATACCTGGGATGTAAAGTTTGTAACAGTTTCAGTTTCCTCATGTGACTAAGAACATTTATGTATAATTGTTTATGGTCAGTCTATGATTATTGATGTTTAGTATTTCTGAGTGTTCAATCGGTTTAGGTTTACGTTGATCTGAACGATTAGTTACCAGCTGCTATAATAATTGATCATAGGGTTGTTTGATTAGGTTGAATACGACAAAGCATATAATTGCCCTTAACTGAGTCACACTAGCAGGGACCGTTTGATAACCGGTGCCGTGTGTAAAGCAATTACTGTTGCCTAAGGTTTTGTCTAGTTGATCAGTCTGTAGTTAACCGTTAAAGATTAATCTGTTAGGTTGCATGAGATTACCGTAAGTTACCTACTTGAAGTCCCGGGTGTGATTTGCTTTGTTAATTGATTGAAAATCGTTTACTTGTTTGTTTGCTTAATTCTCTAAATTCAACTTAATTGCTTGTGTGATTAGCACTAAATCTGTTACTTCATAATATTGAAATTGTTTACACGATTACATTGACCACATACTCCTGGTGGATACGATACCTTACTTATCCTATCTATATAGTTTAACTAGGTTTTTGATTGACTTGAACGACGGTCATCAAAATGGCGCCGTTGCCGGGGAGTTAGTGCGCTTAGTGTTTTCGTGTTATTTGATTTCTTTGTTTATTTTAGTTTAGTTTAGTTTAGTAATTTTAATTTCATTTTTGGTTTTTATTTTATTTTTCCATTTTACGCCGGGTGTGTTGTTTGTGCAGGTAACAGGTATTTATACACCCGCCACTCGGGCAGACAGTCACCGCTTATGGGTCAAAACCAAAACCCATCCTGAAACCCGAGCACGCAACTGTCGCTATGAGCAATTATGGTGATTTTTGTTATTGTGAAGGCCCGTATCACTATCGGGATTATCCAGTAGTTGCACAAAATTGGCGAGAGTGTTGCCATGGGCGAAGATATATGACGACATGCTATGAAGATAAAAAGATTTTGTCATATTATTCACACTCTGAACAACACACATCACCAAATTATGATGAAGATTATCAATCAGACATGGATGGCCAATATAATCAAGAGCCGTATTATGCCAACTGCGAACCGGAGATGCCCTATTCCTCAAGTTCCCAAGACACGGTGGAATCCAAACTTGACAAATTGATAAATATTATGGTTGAGCATAACAAGGAATTAGAACAACAAAGGAAATCTCTCGAGTCTAAGTGGACCAATCAAATTAATGAAGAGATTATACACACTGAACCAGAATGGGATGAGGATGATTATGAATATTCTCATGAAGAAGATTATTATGAAGAAGATGATTATGAATATTCTCATGAAGAAGATGATTATGAATATCCTCAGTCGGTTGATGAAGACCAACAAAATATTCTGCACTCTAAGCTCGATACCATCATGAACACGTTAATGGAACATAAGAGACAGATGATGGAAGAAGAAAAGGAATATGAGCTAAGACATGAAATAATTTTGGCCTCGCTCAATCCGAATATTGAGGACAATACTGAAATCAAACGAGACCAAGAAGAGTTGGCTAGTGGTACTGTGTTTTATGGTGATGAAGAGAATGAGGTTGCTGATCTTCCAAAGCAAGAAAGTGAAAGTGTGATTCAAGTAGAAGATACAACTCCTTCAGAGTATGAAGAGCCCAATGTAGCAAATGTGAATCCTATGCCTTCTCCGGTACTTATTATTCAAAACAACAAGTGTGGGGATGAAGGCTTGGTAAAGAATGAAAAGAAAGTAACCTTGCAAGATATTGGGAAAATAATTAAGAAGCGACCTCACAATAATCATTCAAATAGCATGCCAATCACTGTAAAGCGGTTATGGACTTGGCATGTAAGCTACCGAGCGCATATTGGAAACTCGGTGGGTAAGTGTGCACTTCGACCACCGTGAGGAATTCAGGTATTGTCGAGCTGTAGACATCAATTCAGCGCTAACCGGGAGGCAACCCGGGGTTTGTAAGTATCTTTCCAATTTGTTTTTATTTGAGTTATTATCTACTGTATTTTGATTTATTGTGTATTGTGTTGTATTTGGAACTTTGTGGGTGTAGTTCACTATAAACCCTCACGAGACCCCACTCGTCCTCCCGGGCTACCGGGAGGTTTAAAGGGCTTGTTGCGTACGCTAAATGCAATCATGATTCCTACGAAAGTGAGTTAGGTCTTTTAACGTTTTTAACTAATTTAACAGAATTTATTATGAAACGACTTAATTTGGCTCAGTAATTGTTTTCATAAAATTTAACAAATATTCATTTTCATAACTCTTAAAAGACCTATGTCATACACTTGTGAGAAGCTTGCTTCTACACATCTCGAGATTTTGCAGGTTCGATTGTCAGTTTGGTAATTGGATGAGGCGAGAGTATACGAGTGTTATGAGAGTTCATGAGCCGACTAGTCCTTCTCCAGTCGCATTGCTATCAGGTGATTTCAGTTTCATAATTTAATTTTGTTTTTATTACTTTAAATGTTAAAAGTGTAATTGTATAATTGTTAGTAGAACCGCCACATTTGAGCCCCGAAATTTTAAAATTGCTTAATAGTCAAAAAGTCAATTTCAACCCCGTCCCTCAAATGTTCATTAATCGTTTTATCATCTTTAACTTTGAGGATAATGTTAAGTGTTCTTACATTGAGGACAATGTAAACCTCAAGTGTGGGGATGGGGGAAATTTGAAAAGTTTTAGCCCGATAGTAACTCGAAGAGTGTTCAGAAACCAAAGTTGTTAACTGTTAATTATTGCCATTAATGCCAAGTCATAGGTTTCTAGTCATGGTTGGTTTGTCAGCGTCTCAGTAGTCTTACTCGCAAATGTTTTTATAACGAGAAGTTGAAAATGGGGTCGTTTAGGCGGGGATAACGAGTCATGGGGACAGGTACACATGTTTATATCATCAACCCTATTCCTCCGGTACATGTGTGAGTTAACCCAAATATATATAATACACATAATATATAGTACACACATGTCATTTGAGTGCTTTCACTGATGTTCATGGATTACGGGATCGTAGTTGGCAAAAGGCAAAAGTGATATAGGCAACTAGGTTAAGCCTCGTCTGGATGAGCGTGAGTGTGGGTACTGGGGGGTTGGGGCCTCATACATTATACATATGAGGATGGTCTATGTGAGGGGCGGGGGGTTGGGTCCCTTAGAAAACATTTCTTGGACTTATTTTTCATTTGTTTAACCCCGACATTATATTACGAGACGATCCGGCTTACTAGGTTTATTTGTAATTGTATTTGTTTTTGTTTTTGTTTTTGTTTTTTGTATTTGTATTTGTATTTGTTCCATTATTAAGCATCATGTTATTATGCTTAAAAAACTTGAGGAAAAAGCCAAAAAGATGTCTTTTTATATTCAGTTATGTATTCAGTAGTTCATTTATGTAAAAAAAAACAAGAAGAAAAAAAAAAGAAAAAAAAATTGAAATCAGTATATATGTTAGTTTGCTTATTTAGAGGTTTTATAGTAAGTCAGTCAGTTTGTATAGCAGTTTCGTTTATTTAGATGTTTTGTAATAAGCCGGGTCAGATCGTTTGAGCTACTTAAATATTTCCCTTCCATACCCTTACACCTGGCCCCGTTACAACCATTTTAAGACCTCTTGATTTGAATTTGTGTCAAAGCAGTTTTATGGATGGATACCTGTTTATGAGTGATACTAAGAGCAGAGTGATACTAGCACATCTTTTGCTAGTCCAGATATTAAACCGAGGGGAGAGATGTTATATTACGAGGGGTATGAGCATGTGTGCCTTAACCGGAAACAAAGTACACTTGTCTGGGCGGCTCCATTTTTTTTATTATAGCACTTAACCTTATTTGTGGGATGTCAATCTATAAAAAAGTGTCAGTCTGGGAAACTAGGTATGACCTTAAACCTTACTAGTATTAACGGCGATAATCTACATACCTATGATGGAGGTTGATGTTTGATTTAGAGTTTTCTTGAGGGCAAGCAAAAGATAAGTGTGGGGATGTGATGTTCGGATATTTTGTATATATATTAGTGTATTAATTATGTAGTTTTATTGAGTATATTGTTAAAACTTTGGTACTTCATATGTGCTTTTGTATTTCAGGTAATTGATCGTTAAAGATGCTAAATGGGAGACCTGTACGAGCATGGAATGGTATCTCGGAAAGACCGAAGCATGATTTGATGTCTTGGAAAGTGTTACAAGGATTCGGGAAGAGCATGGATGAGAAATCATAAGCTGATGCTAAAACTGAACAAGATTGGTTGACAAAACGCGACCATGAAGTAAAATGAGCATATCCTGAGCTAGAAAATGAGTTACGGGACCTATAATATATGAATTTTGGGTTTCTCGATGAGAGGAATACAAATATGAGGTTTTCTTAGGTCTTGGTACGCGACAGGTAGGGTCTACGACCATCGAGATACGCGATGGCCTTAAAAAACGTGAAAACGGATTTTGACCTATATCTTCTATTTTTCGAACCCTAATCAAGATTGACGACCAGCATAAGCTATTAGGTGATTTTGGGTGAATTCCAGGGCTACCAATCATCTCTTGATCAATCCTAATGGCCTTCCTCATCATAATTGAAGATCTATCGATGACGATGCTCGGCTAGTCTTCTCCGAATCATACCTGGGATGTAAAGTTTGTAACAATTTCAGTTTCCTCAAGTGACTAAGAACATTTATGTATAATTGTTTATGGTCAGTCTATGATTATTGATGTTTAGTATTTCTGTGTGTTCAATCGGTTTAGGTTTACGTTGATCTGAACGATTAGTTACCAGCTGCTATAATAATTGATCATAGGGTTGTTTGATTAGGTTGAATACGACAAAGCATATAATTGCCCTTAACTGAGTCACACTGGCAGGGACCGTTTGATAACCGGTGCCGTGTGTAAAGCAATTACTGTTGCCTAAGGTTTTGTCTAGTTGATCAGTCTGTAGTTAACCGTTAATGATTAATCTGTTAGGTTGCATGAGATTACTGTAAGTTACCTACTTGAAGTCCCGGGTGTGATTTGCTTTGTTAATTGATTGAACATCGTTTACTTGTTTGTTTGCTTAATTCTCTAAATTCAACTTAACTGCTTGTGTGATCAGCACTAAATCTGTTACTTCATAATATTGAAATTGTTTACACGATTACATTGACCACATACTCCTGGTGGATACGATACCTTACTTATCATATCTATATAGTTTAACTAGGTTTTTGATTGACTTGAACGACAGTCATCAGATTATTTGCTAGATTTCTAAAATTGAAAATCAAAGTATTTTGATCAAACGATTTCAAGGTTTAAGTCAAGTTGGGATGACATAGTAAAAATCAATTAAGCCTTAATTGAGATTAAAGGCTGATAATTTCTGATATTTTGTGCCAGAATTGAAATTTAACTCATATCACAGAAATTTCTGAAATATTTGTTATACGATTTAAATGGATAATAATACCAATAACTAACTTAATATCAATCATATTAAAGCGGAAGAATAAAATTGTCATGGACGAATTTCTTGATCAATATAATTCCCTACTCAACTCATAAATATATGTACTGCTTTTGTACTTTACATCTCAATTTTTCTTTTTATTTATAGTTTTATTTTGGTTTGATATAAAATTGAAAATTTTCAAAAAGATTTTATTTTCTGCTTTATTTTTCGATTAACGAGCTATACGAAATAGAAGTCGAGAAAGAAAAATAATTTTTACTCGGGATTTTAAGTTAAGAAAGTTAATTTATTGGCCTTTAAGGTTAATCTTTAAGGTAAAAACATCAAAAATTTGGTTTTGATGGTTAATTTAATGGTTTTGAATGGTAATTAACCCATTCGTTAAATGTATTGTTACATTTGTTACTACAGTGTAACGAATGAGCGTTCATCCGTAAAAATCAGATAACGAATGTATCACATTCGTTATAAACACATTTGCTTCCGCTCACTCACTAACGAATGAAGACTCATTCGTTAAACTTTTAACGAATGAAGGACAAACAAATGGTTATTCATTAACAATTAATGTATGAAGGAGGTTATTCGTTATAGAGAGGTGGGTAGTCGAAGTAGTTGATTCTTCCACATCAAATTAGGGGTGTCAAAACCTGACACGACCCAAAACCCGACACGAAAAAATATAGGTTTTGGGTCGGCTGACACGACCCGTTTTCTTAAACTGGTCAACCCGAACCCGACACGTTTGAAAAAAAGGTCAACCTGACACGTTAAAAGTGAGTTAACCTGTTAACCCGTTTAACAATTTTATAGAAGTTAATAATTTTATTTTTGAGATAAGATGTTTTAAATTTTAATGTTAAATACTTAGTTTATTAATTTTTCATATATCAATTATTAACTTTTAAAAGTAAAACTAATTTCTTTTTACACTACTTTTATCTACTTTTTACTTCTAATAATTTGGTTATTTCATTCGTTTGTTGAGCTAAATATGTGAACCTAAGTTTGTTAACTGAGAATGAGAGATAGATACACAAAAACACTTACCTTTTATCACAAATTATTAACAAGTTTTATACGAATAAGAGTAATTAATTGTTTAATTTATTACTAAGTCAATAGATATTACACATATTAATAGATGAACGTAAAATTGGTTGACCCGAAACACAACCCCAACACGACACGAATTTAAATGGGTTCACACGACCCGACACGAATAAAATATGGGTCGGGTTAGGGTGGAAGAATCTCAACATGCTAACCTGCCATCCCGAAACCCGTCAGCCCTCCAACCCGACACAATTGACACCCTGCATCAAATAGTCGGATAGGAAAGTTCAATCGTGATCATGTGCATAATCATGTTCATCGGTAGGGTTGGGTTGGGTCAATGGGTGTAGACGATAAAGCAACCATGGGAGCTATAGAGAGGTGGGTAGTCGAAAGAGGAAGAGAAGGGGATTGCTTTAGAGGGAGAGAACGGAGTTATCATCGGAGAGGAAATTACTGGTTAAACAACTTGGACGATACCATGAATGTTGTAAAACCCCATATCATCTAGGTTACATGAAAAATAAACAAATTACAATACAAGAATATTAACTATGATTATGAAAACTCTTTTGTGTCTCTCTTGAATCCATGTAGATATCATTGGGTAAAATTGGGTAAAGCCATGGTATAATCACGCTTTCCTTTCGCCTCTCTTCTCCACTTAAGCTTAAAAACGTCTCAAAATAGATTTTCGATGCTTGCACGCCTATTCGCCTACTATAAAAGATTTATATGGAATGATGTTTTAAATCAACACCTACTAATCAAATGCTAAATTCAAAGATGTTTGTATGTTCGAAAGATATGTCTATCACGGTTAAAGCGTGGTTAACCCCCCAAGTCTTCATTTGAACAGTCTTAATTTACGTAGGATTTTATTTCGCAAACTTAAATAAAGATTTCGTTGAATTGGAGGATTTTAAATCGCCTTTAGGCTACGCAGAACAGTTTTTAAATCAACGAAATAGCATCCATTATTAATTGAGACTAGTTGAAGTTAATATATTTAAAATACACATTGAATACTTCTAGCGCCTGTAGCTCAGTGGATAGAGCGTCTGTTTCCTAAGCAGAAGGTCGTGGGTTCGACCCCTACCTGGCGCGACGAATGTATAATATGTACCATTTTTAATTATATATAGGTATTTTTTATTCATGTAGTTTTTTATTTACATGTTAGGTTTTTATTACATGAAGTTTTTATCGTATATAAATTTGATTGAATATAAATTCTTTGTTAGGGTGCTTTCTGTTACATATAGTTGTTCTCCATCTTTCTTTTTCATAATCATTACAATACCAAAATTAGCATGGCACATAACTTCAAATACCCATGGTGTAAGGGATTAACAAGGGTTCATTATACTTCTTTACTTAGGTTTCAAATATAGTTCTGAATCATGAAGGATCACCATTGTTACCTTTATCGTCGTGGTGGTAATTTTTTGTCGTCGTCGTGTTTTAGCTTCTCTCCAATCTTCCTTCGGCTTGAACTCAGGCCTACGGATGACGAAGGAACTCGAACTCGACAGGTAAACCTGAATCATTATAATGACTTGTGTGTGCGATTTGTTTTAAAAAGATCTAAAGTTTTGAAATTGTTAGGTGCTTTGAAATAGTTAAAGTTATAGAATTATTAGAAGCATGGTTGAATATGTTATAAGTCCAGGATTTAGAATTTGATTTGGGGTAATGGTCATCCAAACTCTTAGCGCCTACCGCTCACCACCCGAGCTTACCATCATTGCTCATCACCACGGTATGGATCCAACTCCCTCAACCTCATCTCTCTCCTCCTCTTCCTCTATGTACCTTCACCTTATTGTGGTATTTCGTGGTATTTAACATGGATTTTTCCACTGCCTCCATTCGCTCAAATCCAACTTGGTATCCACATCAGCACCTGTGACAACAAGGCGGTGTCCATACCCAATGTATTAAAAACCGATATTTTATCATACCGGATTGGGTTAAAAATGGTACAGCCAGTTGAGTCAAGTTGTACTAATAGGTCCAACCAGGTGGTTGAATAATTTACCCTATAATTTTATATAAACTCAACTTTCAACTCAAAAACTAACCTAAAAGTACATGATTTAATAATAAAAATAATCTAAAAACTAATTCATAATAAAAAAAATAATGCTAAAGTACTTGGTTTTCAAACATTTTTTTATATTAATAGTGTAAAATAGGTTTAGGGAATTAGGGTTTAAGGTTTAAATACCGGTGTCTGTATACCGGCTACCTATTCGAAACCGGTATAACAATTCAACCGGCCGATACAAACCGGCTTTTTAAAACACTGCCCATACTGCACAAATAAACAACATTGGAGAAGTTAAGTTCCAGGCTCGATTATATCGATAGATTGACCTAAAACATACTCCAATGTAAAAACAAAATAAATAAAATGATTCATGACACCACAAAACCTATGATATTTTTTTTCAACTTTCACCAGAAAAGGTAGGTGTCATCGGTAACCCGTCAATGACACTCCACCCGTAACTAAACATTACGAGGATAATGCATTTAAAGATGGACTTCCTAAAAATTTACTAAGTGGTCATTGACAAGAATGTTGAAAATTTTGTAATGATTAGGAGACTCTTCATGTACATCTTGTGAGATTCTAATTAATTATGACATAATGGGTAAGTAAATTACTATTAATGTACATAACTGAGATTTATTGTTAGACTTTTCATGAGTCATAAGACCATCCGTAGTGGCACGTTATGGTGCGTGTTTTAGGCTATAACACCGGGGGCACAGACCCCCCCCCCTCCCGGCGTTTTAGGTTTTCTTTTCAAACTTTTTAAGCATAACGCACGTTTGGCACCATTTTCAAAATAAACATTACTGTTGAACTAGTCGCTGGAATTAAAAAAAAAAACTTTTTTTAAATATTAACACAAATATACTATAAAAACAAACTCAAACTTCAATTTTTTACACACTTCTACTAATTCTCTATAAAATACTCACATATATATATTCAAGAATACCAACCAACATGTTTCCGTTTAACAACCAAATTCTCGGTTTCGGTCAATATGCCCGACAAGGCAACGCAAATAATCCTGACCCGAATAATCCACAATCGAACCAATCTACTGTCCTGATGCCAACAATCACTATATCTCAAGCCTCATATCCGTTTGACCCGCAAATGGCAGTGTACATACACTATCTAGGTTCCGGGGGCCCTAACCCAAATACGGTGCCCGATTTCCAAAACCCAACCACAAACATGATGGCCGGTTCGGGTTCCCAACCCGACGACGAGACAGTGCTGGAGACACAAATCAACCAAGAGCCACAACCCATCCTGGAGACTCGCGGCGGTTCGAGCCAACGTGGACGTGGGAGAAAACACGTAAAGAACCCCGCCGGCGAATCTAGGGCTAAAAATAACACTATACCGTGGACTACCGACGAGTGTGAGCTGGTTGCTCGTGCTTGGTGCGCGATATCAGAAGATCCCAAATGCGGTAAGTTTAAAAAAAATAAATTTCGAACAAACATTGAACTTGTAATATTTTTATTTTGTTTGGCGAACTATCAATCATCAGGCATATTTTGGAAAAAAAATAAAGATTTGTTCCACGAACTTGTCAGGGACTCGCGTCGGGAAAAAGATCCGGTCATCTCGAAATGGACCAATATAAACACTAGATGCACGGCTTACCATACGGTTCACTCTCGGATGACTCGAACGTGGCGTAGCGGTGTCTCTGATGTGGAAATCATGGAAAGGGCGTTGACAGAGTATCAACAGAACTCGGGGAACTTCAATTACTTTGGATATTGGAAAAAATACCTAAGGTTTTACCCTAAATGGGGCCCGGATGTGGAGGCCGACACCGAAATTGTAGGCCTAACAAAAGGTCTAAAACATCGTCTTCGGTTGATCCAGAAACGCCAAGTTCCGATGCTCGAAACTTCAACTTAAGCGATAATGAAGACGGTAATCCCTATGCGGATGTTGCCGACATCCCTCGACCGGGGGGTAGAAGAAGCAATGGAAGGGAGAAAGGGGTCGCGTCCTCGTTGACAACAGGTTCGAATGCCGAAATGGAGAGTCCCTTCAAAGAAATGAACATTCGACTCAAAGGTATACAAGAACTTGGAGCTCAACGTCTTCAAGTAAATTTGGATGTCGTCGAGGTACTTAAAAGGAATGAAACGTCTTCAAGTAAATTTGGTCGGGGTGAGCAAAAAACGGTTCGGAACCGTCAGAACCGAGGAACCAGAACCGAACCAATGCCTCAGAACCGCTAATGTGTGTACCGGTTTGGTTCTCGGTTCTCAAAATTTGCATTAAACGGTTCCCAGTTCGGTTCCGGGTAAAACCGGCGGTTCTAAACTTGGAACCGAAGAACCGGAATATTCAAAACGTTTTAAATAAGTTTGTCAATCCCCATTTTTATAGAGTAACTTATTAACCGGCATCCATGCAATCATTTTTAATTCAAATCTTCTTTCTTTACATTCAAGAACTAACAACCATGATCAATTTTGATTTAAGTTATCAATGTAATTTAATATAAAATGATATGATCTTCTATTAATCTATCGTTGCTAATGATTTTTTTAACTTTAACACTTAGGTTTTAATAACAGATGCTCATGTTGTAATCTAAATTAGTTTTACCGTGAAAGAAGACATACAATTGTATAAACTTGTTTTGTAATTTGCAAAGTTTCCATAACTCATTTGATAAATAAATGATCGAACCGGTTCTAGCCAAAACCGCTTAGCGAGAACCGGCTTTAGCGGTTCTGGAACCGAACCAGTTTACTATAATAGGTTCCGGTTCTATTTTTCACTCATTTTCGGTTCCGGTTCGGTTCTCGCGGTTCTGAACCGTTGCACAGCCCTAAATTTGGACCACGACATCGAGGTTTTAACAAAGGATTTATCCGAAAACGACCCGAGAGTTCAATCTCTAAAGCAATTCAGCAAGCGAAAATTTTTGAAAAATACAACATTTAGTCTTATTATTGTTGTTGTATTTTTTTTAATTTAAAGCATTTATTTTATTTTAATGTAGTTTTTATTTGTGAGATTAATGTATTTTTCAATTTTAATGTAGTTTTTTAATTTTATATTTAATTATTTAATGAATTATTATTTTAAAAAAAAAAAAAATTAATAGTAATTGGGCGTCACGCGGCGCATAACGCCCAGAGGGTGGAAAGTTATGAATACATCATATTTTTGCAAAAAAACCATAACTCTGAGTGTGCGCCATGTGACGCATAACGTCCAGGGATGGAAAGTTATGACTACACATGGTCTGAGGTTATTGTATAAACACAAAACTTTATGCATTGGTTAAGAGATGGGAAAAAAGGAAGAATCGAAAAACACTTGAAAGCTCATATGTTGAGGATCATATAGAGATGAGTACTCTCTACTCGATCTACATTCACATTCTTATTTTTCTATAAGTTCAAACACCACAAATTTATTCGATGTAACCTCAGGTTCGTGGCCTTCCCCAGAAATACATATTGCTTTGGTTGTACCCTGGAAGACAGACAAACTCTTTAGCAGAGACCCGGAATCTGTTTTAAGGAACTCGTGTTGAACACGAATCCTCAGCCACAACAGTCAACATTAGTTTGTTTGTTTTTGTATCAAAGGATCATACATGAAGATGCAGATTAAGCTCTCGTTGAAGACTACACGAAAGCTCGTTCAAGAATACACGCTTCTAGGAGCATAATCGATAACCAATGTAATGAAAAATGAAGGCAAGGATACTACATGAAGATTCGTTAAAGTACTCGTTAAAGACAATAGTTTCAAATAAATTGTGGAATCTAAAATTTTGTATTTTATATTCATTTATTCGGCTTTGTAACCGGTATTGTACCAGTATATTTCTCATTACTAACAAGAGTATTGTTGGCATTTATTTTTATTATTAGTTTTTAATAAATAAAAAAAAGGCCAGTTTTGTGAGGGTTAGTGACAGTTGGCATGTCAGTATCGCCAACTGATTTTTGGAAGTATATTCAATGAATGTAGGCAAGCCTTAGAGCATTCTCATCTCATCCTCTATTTATAAATATGTGAGGGGAGTTTGTAAATTATGAGATGAGATTGTGAGGGTAAATTATAGGGTGGAGAAAAAAATGTAGTGATTTTTTGTAAATTTGGGGAAACATTGTTTGTCTATATTTATTTTTTAATATTTTGTTGAATTGGGTGTGAGTAGTAGAGAAATAAAACTGCAATGATAAAGATTAAAAATATTATTTAATTGAACATGAGAAATAAATAAAGTGTTTTTTAGTGTAATTAATGAGATAGAGAAAAAAGAACATCCCCGTTAAAAAGACTTATTAGCTTTTGACACTTAGACCATGTGTAGTGGCAACGTTGCCACCAACGTTTTGACCAAAAACGCGGGGGGTACGCCGCCCCCCCCTGCGTTATAGGATATGTTATTTTAGCTGCGTTGTATACAAAACGCAAGAAATGGCAAACAAATCCAAAAAAATAGTTGTTGGGGCCATTTGGAGCCGTTGGATTATATTAAAATTGATAATGACTGGGCGTCACGTGGCGCATAACCCCGGATAGTGGAGAGTTATGACTACAGCCTGTTTTTGTACAAAACCATAACTCTGACTGGACGCCGCGTTGGAAAAGCTAATTTCAAAGTGACGGTTATTCTTGGACTGCGTTTGCATTCTCTCCCTCTATATCAACTGTTATGTTTGGAATGGGAATTGCAGAGGCATGTGGATCATCAATCTTCACTCCGCCGCTACAGTGACATCTAATCGATGTCGATGTTGAGTTAGGTGGCTCCAGATCTACAAAGTCATATTGTATTCGTTCAATTGACTTATTTATTATTCATCGATTTCTGCAAGCATATGTTCGTCCTCTCCTCTGATGAGCGTCACTTCATTTCCGCCTGTCAACCCCTGTAAAGCATCGGCGTTTCTTCCGCCGGTATCATTATTCTATAATCCGCCTCAATATCGTGCAATACCCAAATTTGTTTCATTTAATTTGTCACCGATTCAGTTGATTGGATTCCTTTATTATGATAACTGGGTTTTTTGGTAATCTGGATGTTAGCATTGGATCTTCATATAACTTACGGAAGTATGGATTCGACTATGTTAGTGACTTATGCACAAATTCAGTTTTATTGTTGGTAAATTATGTTAAACTGTCCAGCTTTACATAAGCTAGAACATAAACAAAGTATCGCCATGGTCCTCATGGAAGTGTAGTCTTAATGAAGTTATTAGAAACCTAATTGTGGTTTTTTTTATTTTGGATTGTTCTGTTCATATAGAAATAAATTGTTGTCTAACAGACGACGACTAATCGTCTTCTGATTTTACTGGTATTTATAGTAAGGCTATGAAGACTGAACGTGAATCGACTCAAGATTTGAGATTTCTTGCAGCCTAGCGTCATGATATAGGAGGATGGAAAGTGCGAGTAGTATGTTTAGTTCTCTGCTTGCAATTTTGCAGCCATGGCAATTTAATTCTCTTGCTTAGATGACAAAACAGGTCATATTCTCATTTAATTGTACAAACTTTTACTTGAGTTTGACGCGTTTGAGACTAAACATAACCCGAGTGTATCCAGTTCAGCTTACCTTTTATCTCTAACGTGTCACAATCTGGATGTTGCAGACTTTAAAGTGTAAGATCATTTGCTGCGGTGACAAGAAAGTTTTGAACTGGTAATAACAATTACGATTTTGCCCTTGCCTCGGCTTAATCAATGTTTTGTTATTATTGTTTCTTCATAGGAGATTAGGTGTTAAGGTTTTAATACCAAGCTTGGTTAATAAGACGCAAACAAACATTACAGTTTTGTATCCTCATTTATAAGCTCAATGTTTTAAAGTTTGGTTTAGTCTTTAGCACAATGTGTTTTCTGTATGCATTAAAATTTAGGAATAAAAACATGTCAAAATACAATAACCTAACATAGAAATCATGCCTCCTGATTTGTGTATGATCTAAGCATTTAACTTTACAATCTCTCCTGCAGTAGCACATTAGTTCTATATGCATCAATACAATGAATAGCTTCTTGATGAAGAAAATTTGGGTTTTATTTTGAGTTAAACATGCAGTTAAAGTTTCAATGGTTTTATATAATAGTTCAAATGTTCAGAATGCTCTCCATTATTAATGTATGTTTGTAACAAGTCACTCATTTTTACATGTGAATGATTGGTAGGACTTCACATTTTTTGCGTTCTGTACGACATAAACATAGGAATAAGAACGTCATGTACGATCAGACGTTGCTCGCGCCGCGAAGCGCGCGGGTAAAAGATCTAGTATGATATAAATACATAGAAACACATTTTTTAAAATTTATATTGACAAATATACAAATAAGGTCATCTGGTTTAGTAATTAAAGTACCTTCTGCAAAATTTATTGTACTATAGAGCTTGAATCTGGATTCTGGTCACTGCACTGGTGACATACTTTCTTTATTGGGCCCTCTTTTTGTCTTTTTCTTTTAAAGAAATTGATAGACTGTGGACAAGGGAAAGGAGACTTTTGGCCCAACCTATTTCACTTGTGGTGAATGGTGACACCAACTATGCTCACATAAGTTATGTTCTAGGCAATCTGATATTCAAACCAAAGTTTTAAAAACCGGTAAATAACGATGGGTTAAACAAGTTATATCGGATTTTGGGTAAGGACCCGGCACGATAGTGTGATACAGCCCGATTATTAGGGCCGGGATTTTGGTCTTCGTACCGCTGGTTTATCACTAAATAAAAAATCAACGGCCCATGAAATCTTTTAACCTACGATTTAAACTAACCCAGCGCAACCTGATCGACCGTTCATATACCCATATACCATCGAACTCACAACCTAACTTCATGTCGATATGCGATTAAATCATTTCTTCCTACCAATGTGCCATCGAAGCTTCTCAACCAATTTTAATGGTGAGTCATGTGTTCCGAGTTCATGAACCGTGTATGGATTTGTTATATTAATATTTTAGTTGATTATATGCGGTGAATCTCTTATGAAAAGTTCGTTGTTTGGATTATTTTTTTAATTAAGGATTAACTTTTGAATTACTTTTTATTATGAAATCATGTACTTTTACATCATTTTTGGAGTTTATGTATTTTTATGGATTATAGGGTTAATTAGTCAACCTGGTTGAACCTCACAACACAATCTGATTCAACCGGTTATACCATTTTTGAGTCCAACCTTGGACGATTAAAGAAGCGGTGTTTAAAACATTGAATTTAAACACTCTTCAAGATAAGTGTTTCATATATACAAAGCAGTAAGCAAATCTCACAAGAAAAGGAATCAGGATGACAATTGTCATACATGCTAAGCAAGCAAAATAAAATTTTATTTTATAAAACTGGACCCTCACTTTACGAATTCCTTTTGGCTTAGCCGATCATGCTCTCTATAAACTTAGAATTTGGGTAAAAAAATATCATTTTGCAACGGTATTTATTAATAACTTCACAAACAACTTTTCTTCAAAGAATGTAGGAGACGATTCATTACACTTTCCTATATAAAATAGTTCATTTTGCTACAATAACTTTTTTTGTTTATTGTTATCACAATTATCGTTGATCTATTTTAAAAAATTATATATATATATATATATAAAAGGGCCTATTTTATTTACTTGCTTAGAGAACCTGAAATGACCTTGCTCATACTGACGCAATGATCCGCTGTATTGAATCAGTCATCCAGGAGTTAATAATGAAAGTATTATTTTTTAAAGGATTACAAATTTGTTATATGTTTTTTCTTTTGGATTTAATGGGTTATGTCTATAATATGTGGGTAATTTATTAAAGGAAAATTGGATTTAAAGAATCTCATTTTTAATAAATTGGCCAATAATAATTCCATCTCCGGTATTTTCCGCTGACAGTCCCACCTTTTTAAAGTTTTTTGTTTTATGATTCCGTTAAAAATAATTAACGGGGTTAAGTTTTTACTAATATGGCCAGTGACTTGGCTTTTTCATTATCCTTTTCCGTTTTTTTTTTACCCACCCCCAAAATTATCTATTGAGCCCTAATTATCTATTGAATCCTATTGAATCCCATATTAAGATACCACACCACCAACTAAAAAGAACGATGCCACCACCAACATCTACAACAGATGCCATGTCACCATCGTCTCAAACGGACGCCACCACCACCACCACAACCGCCGACGAACTAGGGTTTGAAGCCATTAAGAGAGATTTGAGGTGATGAGGTCGATTATATTCAAACCATCAACCCCAAATCGAAGTGAAACCGGATCTTGGTTAGATCTTAGTTCCATCTTACTTATGGCTTTTGAGACAACCGGCAACAACTGGGTAAGAGTCAAGCCGGCCAGTGTATGATGGAGTTGGCGGCAGCATAAGGAACGATCTAAGGCTCCGCCTCTACGCTATCGGCAACGGCGGTGTATCTGATGTTGAACGGTGACAGTACATCAAAAGATGAACAACCATAGATAAGATAATTAGGGCTCAATAGATAATTTTGGGGGTTAAATGGGTAAAAAAAAAAGGGAAAAGCCGTATAGGATAATGAAAAAGCCAATGAAAAAGCCAAGTCACTAGCAAAAACTTAACCCCGTTAATTATTTTTAACGGGATCATAAAACAAAAAACCTTGAAAAGGTGGGACTGCTAGTGGAAAATACCAGAGGTGGGATTATTATTGGCCAATCCATTAAAGGTGAGATTATTTAAATCCAATTTTCCTTTATTAAACCATAATTTGGATTTTTCGGATCCGTTGGTAATTACCACCAATTTTACCGTAGGTGATACTATATTTTCTATTAGTGATAACAATATCGGTGCCACTTACCCGGCCACCAATCGCGTGTCCCATTAGTGGACAAAACGTATCAAGGCTGTTTTACACTTAATTCTTGGCATAGTTTTAGCTCGTCAGCTTTGTGTGCGATGCGTTCCTACTTGTGTGCAGACTGTTACCAAGGAGGGACTACCCTCTACTCACTTTATCAATATGAGACACAAGCTACACGTAAACGATCCCGTTTAGCATGAGAGGGCATATTGGAGATAGACGATTCGTTGTGTCAGTCTTTATTTTACATTGTTCATCTTTATTGTACTTTTGAAACTACTAACTTTCCATCTTCCATGTAAAGATTTTATTTAAAAAATTAGTATTATATTTTACAAATATACAAACAATAAACCATTGTTCATAAGCATCAAGCAAAGCAAAACCTACCAAACTGAACTCTAAATCCTAAAATCACCTTCATAGAAGCTTCAGTCAAATCCATTTATCAACTGCACAAACCAGCTAAAAATTAATTACACTGTTGCATCATCATTGTTTAATCAAATGAAATGAATAATAATTACCTTAAAAACTGTAACTTAACATTGCATTCATGCGCAACAGCTTGATCAATCTGTGACTGTTCAACGCCTTCACACGATGCCTTGAGATGCAAGTTACTCATCACCCGCCCTTTATACCAGAACTGGATCTTCCCCTTCATCTTCACATCCAGCACCAGTTCACGATGATCCGCATTTATTTTCACCTGTTTTGCATGATCAACATCCACCCGAGATCTCTTAGCCTTTGGATGGATCGTCAAATCGTTAGTAGTCATTGTTTCCTGCCTGAATCCATCCACATGCACAATAGGCAATGAAATTCCCTCAATCCTCGTCTCCATGTCTAATTCACCGTACACTAACGTCATCTTTCTGTTGTTGTTGGTCACGTTAACCATTACCTGAACATCAATCGTTATTTGTTTATCGTGTTTCTTGTTCTGCGGCTCTGTCACATTAAGCTTGTAAACGTCGAGTCTGTTATAAAGATTGTTAGATATGTATCAACAGTATTTCCTGTTTGATGAAATACCAATATCTATTTCTTCCAAACTCTAACAATTTAAAACTTATTAAATGACAAAAATGCCCTATCTATACATACATTTTCTTAACAGCAATTCTTAAATTTTGTATAATAAATATACCACAGCCCATATTCTGCAGGATTTGAGGTTTGAACATACATAATAGTGTAAGAACTGTCTATTACCTATGGACTTTGATTTCCGGAAGGTTTGATCTAACGAAAGCGAAGAAGGAGATTCCGAATATTAGGAGGAAGATTATGATGGT
Organism: Bidens hawaiensis; assembly: GCF_021521415.1. Classification (NCBI taxonomy): domain Eukaryota; kingdom Viridiplantae; phylum Streptophyta; class Magnoliopsida; order Asterales; family Asteraceae; genus Bidens; species Bidens hawaiensis. The sequence goes on along the minus strand of NW_027493457.1, from coordinate 220,550 downwards.
CCAGATGAGGAAGGAGGCCCAAGCATAGCACGCGTTGCAGCACCTGGCGGAGGTGCTGCGGCGGTGACCGCCTTCGAGGAATCCATTTGACGGTCGAAAATGGCGATGGAGAAATCGAGTTTGATGATGATGAAGATAATAATAAGCCATTGAGATGAAATTGGTGGGAGATGAAGAAGAGGAAGAAGAGGGAATAAGGGGAAATTGAGAAGAAGGAATAAGAGACATGAGTTTGTGAGAGTGAGTGGTGTTCTATAATATAGGGGAGCCATGTATTTGCATTTGAATATGGATGGTCAGATGAATATTATTGGTATGTGGTATGTTATGCTTTGGTGTTTGTACCTTTGATTAGCAAACAATCCATCCATTTTACCAAAAACTAATTCTAAAATATCAAGCAATTCAAAGAAACTCAATATCTCTCACTCACCATATGCACGAGTTCATGCATGTACACATCAAATGTAACTACCTATTCAAAACAATCAAATAAGTTTATTCACTTCTTTCTTCACAAACTTACAATCTCACAATTAAAATCACGGGCTTGGAATACGCGAGTCTTTCGACTTATTATCATCGGACGAAGGTCGGTTTTCCGAGTCCGACACCCGCACCTCCTCAATCATCCTAACGACTTCATCCATGGTGGGCCGCATATCTGGGACCCGCACCACACAGGCCATACCAATCTGCAACATCTGAACCATCTCCTCTTCAATATTCTGAAATTTCATGAGCTCAACATCAAACACCTCAGCAGTCCACTCTTCACGGACCACTGACTGGACCCACCTCGGGAGGTCCACCATGTCTTCTCTACCAGGAGATTGAATCGGTTGTTTACCCGTTAACATTTCAAGTAGGAGGACACCAAAGCTGTAGACATCTGATTTATGAGTGTGTTTTCGGGTTTCTATTAGTTCTGGGGCCTGGTACCCGACAGCATGGCGGGAGGTGGGGGGAGGGTGGTTCATGAGAGGGGCTAAGCCAATGTCTGAGATGCAACCGGTTGAATCTTGGGTGATGAGGACGTTTGAGGATTTGATGTTTCCGTGAGGGAATTTAGGGCCTCCAGTTGAGTGGATATGAGCAACGCCTCGTGCAGCTCCAAGGGCGATTTTGACTCGGGTTTCCCAGTCAACTGTGTTTCTTTCAGTGCCACGATTCCCTGCATGTTTTATTGAGATTATTAGGTTAGTACTAGAATGTTGTATGGCCGATTTTGACAAAAATTATGGGCCGGACTGGTAACTATGGTTTTGGTAAAATACAAAAACGAGCCGGCCGGCTTTACGGTTTGGTTTGGTTTTGCTTAAACATCAAACTGTTAAAATCCGGACTGTGAACCGGACCATACATATTTCAAACCAGCCGACTTTCTTCAGTTTGGATGATTTGGTCGATTTATCAACACCCCTTTGGGTGGGGGATGAGAAAGCATACTCTGCATTTACAATATATTGTACCATAGCTTACATGGAAAGCTATTAGTGTCGCTTATCACTTATGTATGTCTGGTAATGGTCCTACATTCCAGTCAAGAAGAAAATGACCTGACCACTTTGTGTGTACTAAAATTTTAAAATAATGTCATGTGAGTTCCCGTATATATATGGAAGGTTTAAATGAGAAACACAAAAAATGTCAAGAACCAATATAGGTAGTTGACCAAATCAATCAAAAGTCCTTGATTAAATTACCCTTTTACAACGTTCATTACACAACATATCTTATGGTTTTCATTTAAGTGTTCCTATATACATGTGTGTGTATGATGCATTAACTATGATTATAAAAACTACTAAAATCATCTAAATCTTTGACGGGAAGGTTTGGGAGGTTGCATGCATTAAAAAAATAACTTTGGGCAACTTTCAAACCCGTTAAACCCTAAACCACAATGACCCATTCGAAAGTAAACCAGTCAAAACCATTTGATCTAACTAAACCATATGAAGACCAAGGTATAAGGCGAAAAAGACATACCATGCAGTAGTGTCAACAAGCTACCAGCTGAATAATAATCATACACCAGAAGCTTCTCATCTTTCGAATAATAATAAGCCCGAAGAGGAACAACATTCTGATGCTGCCCAACTCTTCCAATAATCTCCATCTGCTGCTCAAACTCTTTCTTCCCCACCACCACTTCTTTCAACCGTTTGACAACCACAGTTGATGACTCTTCCAAAACCGCTTTATACGCGGTCCCAAAACTACCTTTTCCTAGCACCTCAGCCGAAGCCCTTAACAAATCCTCAAGATCAAAGTTGTAAGAGCACCCTTCAAAGAAAACCAACTTATTCTTTTCGGGCTCTTGCACCCCACTACCAAATTCTTCCCTCGGCTTTTCACCCCTTGTAGAAGTTTTAGCTTTTGTCACACGGGCAGGGTCGGTTTTCTTTTTCCTCATGCAGCAGAATATTATAATAATCATCAAAAGTAACAAGGCGGTCCCTCCTCCAGCTGCAATCGCGATTATAGCCCATGTTGGAAATTTCTTTTTGGAGCTTTGTTTTTTAGGGATAACAGGAGGAGAGGGAGGTAGTGAACAAGGAGTTAGAGGTGGGCCGCATGAAAACGTGTTTCCGATAAACGATGAGGTCGGAAACGTTTGGAGGGAACTTGGGATTGACCCATTGAGATGATTGTAGCTTAAGTTCAAATGCTTTAGTTCTGGAAGTTTAAAGTCTGGAATGGGTCCGGATAATGAGTTGTTTTGAAGGTTTAAGCCAGTTAACTGAGTTAAGTTCTGGATTGAGTTTGGAATATTTCCAGTGAAAGAGTTAAATGAGAGATCCAAAACGATCAGACGAGGTGGAAAAGATAACGGGATGTTAGCGGTGAAGTTGTTATCTTGAAGGTACAAGTAACGAAGTGACGGGAGTGAAAGAAGATCGGATGGTAAGTCTCCGTTTAGGCGGTTTGATCTAAGGCTTAGAATCTGTAATGCATCTAGTTTTCCAAGTGTGTTTGGTGGGACCGGGCCTTTGAGTCCAACTGCTGGAAGCCGAAGGGCTAACACGCGGGTCCCATTAGAAGTGCAGTTGATACCTACCCAAGAAGTGCAGATTGCAGTATTGTTGGTCCAGTTGTGCTTTGGACGGTGTGGTACAGAGTTAACAAATGCAAGGAGAGCTTGCTTGTCTGAGTCCAGGTCAGCATATGTTAGATGCAGAAGGAAAACTATGAACAAAGTCAACTTGACCAGATGAGCAGAGTAAAGTCCCATGAGGATTAAAGCTGATGACGATGCGCGTGAAGTAATATACCTGGTAAATATACAAATAATATGAACAATAAGACATTATGAAACAATAGTGCCAGAAACCCTGGTGTCTTGCTAATTCATTTAGAGTTCATAAAAATCTGGATAAAATGGCATACAGTTAACCACACAGGAGAATCATGTTATTATCATACTGTAGTTCACTATCCAAAGCTTACGTTGCTGTATAAAAAATAATAAAGTTGGGAAAAGGTGCCAGCATAAAAAAGCAAGAAGCAAAAAAGGTACAAGGGAATTTGGAAACATAAAACTTTAAAGGAGTAACATTTGATTTTTGAACAAAAGGAATTAAAAGCTAAAAGGAGGTATTTGTTTTTTAAAAGATGAGTGGGTTCAAGATTCAATGATGGTGTTAACCAGATAGCATTATTTTGTAACACTATGAACCAAGCAATCTTTATGAGTTTGTGGCTAGAAATCTATCAAAAAGAGACTCATCACCATAATTTGCAATTCCCATTTTTATTGAAATTAAAATAAGATTGCACGATTGTACATTTGTAACTGCCTCAAGATTTTCTATGATTGTCATGCTAAAGGTGAAAGGGCATTTTTGTCTACCACCTAACTTACTTTGTAAACTCATATCATGTGAATTAGGTTTTAGATTAGTTGAATCTGGTGTTCCACCAAATTTAGCTAGCTCCAAATTTTTCTATGGTTGCATTGTAACAATTTAACACAACTACAATTTACCTAATACCTTATGATGAAAAACTCTCAAGCAATTAACATGAACAAAATGAACTAAAGCTACTTTTCTAATCTATGCAGTCTATATCAAAATATTGGTCCCGATATTATCGACGACATTGACCGTTATTGGACCGATATATCACCGATTTTCCCGATATCAGTGTTTTAAGTCTTAACTGTCAATTTTTGTTGTTTAATGTTAGGGTTTTAAGTGTTAATCAGTTCCTACTTGCTACCATTGTTAGTGTTTTGTAAGTTGCAAATAAATACTGCATGATATTAAAATTACAGATATCTGCATAGCTTCTAATAACATTTCAAGTGCAGAAACTCAAAGTTTCAGCTACCAAATTTTATCTCAAATTCCAAATCAGGAACCATAATCAAAATCAGAAGAACAGATCTATCCTGGTATAATGAACAATTTTGACCTAGAATATGCAAATTCCAAAATGCACAATCAAATTGTTCTCTAGCACAAGTAATTCAGAAATTAGATACGTATACATCAACAAACCTGTACACTGACACAAATTTAACCTAACATATAAAATCAATTGCACATAAAGCTAAATGAAGTTGAAGGCAGGCAATGTACCTCAAAGCATCAGAAGCCTTTGAAATCAACTATTGAGGTCCATCAGATCTCAATTCGAATTCAAGTTACGCAGCAAAATTTGACTTCAACTTTTAACGAGAGTAGGATTTAAAACCAACGAATCTCATATGCAGGATTAAAGTATTAGCAAACAAACATCATATAGTCCACATTTGAGCTGGATTATAATAACTATTTAATATATGTATGCAGTGAGTGTGTGTGTGTGTGTGTGTTAATGTGAGAGAGAGAGAATGAACTAACATGATGATAATTCCTTTTTTTTTTATTATGGGGGTTTATATAAATATAAATATAAATTTAATTAGAAAATAGTCAAATTTGTTTTTGTTTAATCAATTTGCATGTAAAGACAGTTGTTTTCATTATTGACATTGTAGGCTATAACTACCGTCTCAGTATACTTGTTTTCTTCTGTTGGTATATTGCGGTCTTCTTTTTATTTTCAAACTAAACCTTACATTATTCCATAATTTCATACACACTCTATATGATGTTATTCGTTTTTTTAGCAGAAGCTCGGTCGTTTAAACATGTTTAACTGTGAAGTTATTCTCGATCTACAGCTAGCGTGTCAAAAACACATTGATGATATTTGAGATGATAGATGATGCTTATCTTCAAGTTTGACTTTTTAGTTTATTTTATCTGTTTTTTCTTTTTTATTTGATTTCATAATTATCTATTTATCTTGTTTTGAGTTTTTGAATTACGTATACTCAGCATTAGAATTAGGAGATTAAGCTTGTTTTTGTTGAAAATTGTTAATACTTTTTAATTAAATTTGAATCGATAAGAACTTTGTTTTTTAAACCTTTCGTTCTATTTATCGTATTTGAGTATCAATTGTTTCTTGAGTAAATGGATCGCTTTCAAATTGCATCAACTGGTATTTTTTATCTGGAAAAAACATAACATAATAACGTATGATTTGTCTAGTGTGTCACATATTTTCTTTTGTGATTTAGTTTTTATTAACAAGAGTTTTAAGGTAAAAGAAATAAAATCTTAAATCTTAAAAACGCTATTAAATTAAATTTGACTTGAATATTATGCCAATTTATAAATTTGTGCTTTGATGCAGTAGAAAATTGGTTTTTATTTAAAGTTTTAGCTACAAAGGTTTTTAAAATGTTAAACTAGCGCAGTTTTTAATGTTTATAAATTGACCAAAAAAATTTATATTTTGAAGTTTATCCATAAAGTTTGTAATATTTTTAGTTTTGATCTTTAAAAAAGAAAAAAAAACTAATACGCAAGGGTGTTTAATACTTTTTGTCAACGTTATGCAATAATTTTGTGACGAATCGAATTGTGTCATGTCCTGTTGGGCATATCACGGCTTTTTTTTCTCGATGTTAGCCATAAAATTTTCTCGATGGTATTCATTTTAATGGTTTTAGATCGATGTAAACATGGGTCATATCATTTTGGGCATATCACGACTTTTTTTCATTTATATAGTTTTCGATCGATGTAAAATACGTGCCAATATCCTTTTAGGCATATCAAAACTATATTTCTTTGTTTTTTTCTTTCGGTTGCTATCCGAGTGCTAGTAGCGACTCTGATGGCATAACAAATGAAACCGATACTGACCAAAACTGAAACAAATGGAATCAATATCGACCAAAACTGAATTCCCATCGCATCGCACGGTGAAATTCGGCTAGTTTCTATAAAAAGAAATGTTTTACATTAACATTTTTTTGAATATTGTGTATCAAATAAAAGATATTTTATTGAAAAAACTTAAAAGTATTTGAACTTAATTAAAAAACAAAATACCTCTTTGTAAACGCGCTTGGATCCATTGGTTTGACTTTGACAAATACATGTAAATTTTAGAAATTGTTCTAATAAAAAAAACTAAAAGAAGGTTATACTTGATGTTTGATTTAGCTCCATATTTATGCAGGGTCTAGGGAAGTGTTGGATTGCATCGTGATCTAATTTATGTGTCCTTACCTCACGCTTGTGTAAACTGATGTTTTCATGGCTTGAACCAATGACATTTAGGTCACAAAGCAATAACCTTACCGATTATCTACTATTATAATAAATAAAAATGATGTTTGAACCACATGACATCTAATTAGCTTATTTTTGTGCCAAGTGACACCTGTATCTTGTAACATTTAATTAATAATTTTTCTAATTAAAACAAATCAATTAAAGTCTTCCTTAACAAGATTAAAACCTTCCTTAACAAGCTCTAATGAGATATAAATCGTCGTTCAACATTATTTGCACACAAAATCTAGATCTTTAAATCGGCATGTTTCAAACTCGTGTATGTTTATATTGTTTTCATACCCCAATATGTATTTTCGTACCCCAAAATCCCTATTCTGTTATGTATTTTCGATTGTATGCAAATTTCATACCACAAATCCTATTCCAACTGGTTATCAAATCTTTATTTTTCCCAAAATCCTTATTCCGATTGTATGCAAACACTAATAATACCCCAAATATGTATTTTCCGATTGAATATGATAACAACCGATTATTTATTCAATTAACACCTCCATATGTCGATTAATTGTATGATTCGATTACGTTGTCCAGTTTTTTTTCCTCTTTGCATTCATTTATTGTATGTACACTTTTGAATGTGATGACTTTTTAAAAACTTATTGGAATAGGGCGTATGCGTCTGTTCATTTTTTATTAACCAACATAAATTAGTTTGTTTTTACTTCAATTACTAGGTCGATTGGTTCCATGTAGTTGATCGTCAACTACTAGAATGATGAAATATAATTTAATCTTACTATCATATGCAGATACACATTTGTTATCGATCGATAGGGCCAAGTTTCTTTAAAGTTGTTCTCCATCCACCCATAAATATTCTGGTAAACATCTTTTTTTTAATTTTTATTTATTTTGGACAATTTCTTAATATGAATGGAAAACTTTGATATACTTATTTATATTTACTTTAGGTGTTTCGGACTAGATATGCACAATTATCTAATCAATATAACAATTTTTCAAAATAATTGTTGTTTTATTTGATATTTTATTAATTAACAACTTCCAATTGATTTGTATTCAATGTATGTTGATAGAAGTTTTCGAATTGTGAGCCTGGAAAAATTTGAGAGACATGGCTTCATTGGATCTAAACTTTTTTGATAATAAAGTTCTTGACAAAAAGAAGGTTTTAATTTCTATTGAGTGACTCATGTTCATATAATAAACTATAGCCGTTGGATGTGCTTATGTTTTATTTTCTAGAATTACTAAGTTAAAATTATATTTGTAAAGTACACGATTGTAGAAAAATATCTTGAAGTTTGGTTAATGAATCAAATTAATAAGTTATTTGTTGCAGTGTGAACCAAGGTTTTATTCAAATGGAGTTATTTTTGCATGAGCGCGATTGTTGGTAGGGCTTTCAAGTCAGTTCTTCAAAGCATCCTAGTTTCTTTGAGGAGTAAATGAGTGATTTTATTTTCCACACATAATATTTTGAGAAATCTGCATTTTGTCTCCCTGGAAAATAACGTCGCGAGATGGAATAACCACTGAAAAAGATTTTGCGAACTTTGACTCCCTGTGTTACTCCGGCGGGTTCTTCTGACTCCTACCATCAGCTGACCGTTAGTTGACCGTAGGTATTTTAGTAATAATACCAACATATTAAGGGTATTTTAGTAATCTTCTAATAAATAATAAATATAATAATAATAATAGTAATAATAATAATAAATTGAAATAATAATAATCTAGAACAACAGCTTCATCATCTTCATAACATCATTCATCATCTTCATAACATCAAGAACAACATCATCTCATCTTCATCAACATCTCATCTTCATCATCAACAACTTTAAATCCTCAAATCCACCACCAAGTAATCATTCTTAATATCATCATCTTCATCATCAATTTCATAACAAGTAATCAAATCCTCAAACCCTAGATTTCATCTCTCAAATCCCACCACCAATCGCTTCAATAATTCAACCACCGCACCCATAAATCATTCCGATCAAAACCCCTAACCACCTTCGCCATGGATTCCGGCCATCACGCCGTCGCCACGGCAACCACCGTCACCATGGTTTCCGGCCATCACGTTTTTCCAGTTATCTCGTTTTTCTGGCCTTCACGCCGCAGCCACGGCAACCACCGCCGCCGATTCGTTTTCTAGGGTTTTGTAATTCATCCGGATCTTAATAATAATCATCATCATCAAGCCGCTCAACATCATCCCCCGTGTTCGCGGCCGAACCCAGCTTTTATTTGGCCGCCGCCGTTGTCCAAGACGACCACAGTGGTGGAGGAGGACATTGGGTTTCCAGTGAGTGACGCGTGACATAAGATTATTATTATTATTATTGTTGTTGTTATTATTATTATTATTATACCAAACTTAAGAATTCGGGCAGCTATGGATGAAGATTTCTGGGTTAGATGATGAAGATTTCTGGGTTAGATGATGATGATGAAGATGAAGATATAGGGGTAAATGGGTCATTTCCCTTATTTTTAACGAGTCAACGACGGGTCAACTGACTGTAGGAGTCAGAAGAACCTACCGGAGTAACACAGGGAGTCAAAGTTCGCAAAATCTTTTTCAGTGATTATTCCATCTCGCGACGTTATTTTCCAGGGAGACAAAATGCAGATTTCTCTAATATTTTATCTATGTATATGCGAAGACATAAGTTGTAATTTATTATGATTGGTTAGATGTATATTTGAAGGGAAAAGCTGAACTCTACTATCTCTGTTGTATTGTATGTAGCATTGACTCGTCTAGGTATTGCTTTTATGGCTTATGCAACTAGGTTGACGATCTCTAACCATCTTGATATTATTTTTTTTTCACATCGTATGTTTCATAGTTCACGGGTATTGGCCAAAATGGGTATTTCATAATTAACGGGTCAATAGAAGTCGAGTATGTTTGATTGAATGGATGATGTATTTCTAAAGTCAAAACAAGTTGAGTATGTTTGATTGAACAACTAATGTATTTATAAAAATAATTAGTTCATTTATTATATATGTGAATTGTGTTAAGAAAAGTAGAATCTACGTGAGGTGTTATAGTGAATTGGTAAATTGTCATTAGGCTTATTGTAGAAAAATGAAATGCCACTCAAAGTATAAATATAACATTTTTTAACTTACGTTGTTATTGTATATTTGAGTAGGAATATACACAAGTTTCTTAAATATATTTTATGTTTTTATTAGTTATCAACCTTCATCAGATGAGAAACCAAAGTTTATTATGTATCGGGATTATTTTAAAGAAAAGTAAAACGAGAACTGGTCAATTAAAAGAGGAACGGCTGGAACAACGAGTTAAGGAGTCAAAAAGTGATACCTTTATTTTTAAGAACCCTAAACAATATATGAATTTTAGCATTTTAATTTTCCAAACCCGTGTATGTAACACACGGGTTTTTAACCTAGTTATAATAATATAACAAAACTGCCATTTATAAATTTCGAGTTAGCAGAATAAGTATAATTTCTTTTTGGTTGTTCGAAAATGAGTGGAGTGCAAAGAGAATAAACACGTAACCTCGTACCAATTATTCACTTTTGAATATGTGTTCTATAACATTCAATAATTCACTTTGAAACTTCCATTTTTAATACTTATAAACACAAGATTGGAAAACGGTATATATAAAAATGTTTTCAACTTTACATATAAACAATAAAGTGTATAGAAATGCATTTAACATACTGTTTAGACTTTAAAACTTAATTTTTAATCTAATCGATACTTAAAAAGACATGTAGTTGTATAAACAATTAAAAAACTTTGAATTTTATATATACTATTGTATTAGAGGAAACTTATTATATCATCATCATACCCTTTATACTTTTCATTATCTTGAAACTTCCATAAACTAAACTCTAAACACGTAAGAAGTGCCTCGTGGCCCCAAGCATGTAACTCATAACCCGTAATTTATATATTGTCAAAATTTAAAGAAGGTGTAGGTCCAACAACTCTTTATTTTAGGGAGAGTAAACAAAGTTTCATTCATGTTGTAATCTTAAAATGACTATATCAGATATTTATATTTTGACACATAAATTGATATTGGACAAATAGTAAGATGGTCTCTTTAATGCATAAATATATATTACATAAAATATAAATCTGTTCTTTTAAAACGGCTAACTCGTACTCTCATAATCCTACACCTAAATTTACACATTTGTTTATTACGAGAATTGAACCCTCACTTTCGTCCTGTTCTTGAGTTTTTTTAAAGGATGGAAAGGAAAGGAAAACTAAGGATAATTAAAAAATGAGTGTTATTGAGTTTTTTTTAGGATGGAAAGGAAATGAGTAGGGGGAGTTAGGAATGATTAAATTAATGTATTTTCCCAATATGTTATCCTCCCATATATGGGATGATTACTAAGGATACTATTTTTTAACATAGTTATCATTTCCTTTCCTCTAATTTCCTTCCAACTTAATAACACACATAATTAAAAAAAATTTCCTTCCTTTCCCTTCCCTTTTTTATCCTTCCCTCTCCTTTCATTTTCTTTCCTTGGCTAAAAAACTCAAGAACAAGACGTTTATGTATTTTATTACATAATTAAACCCAAAAGTTATAAAGACCTTTACAATACTATTATTTTACTGAATATCTAAATTTAAGGAAAATTGATCTTTACCATAATATTATGGTATAGAAATGGAAATGCATGACCACCAACCATTTGCATGAATGGTCCCGCTGAGGGCAACACTTGAACTACCATCAGAATTGGGTTGTGAACATGCATGAATAATTGAATACTATCTTCCAACACTCTATTCCCATGACATTTAACCAACTTATTATAATTACTTTAAGCCCCTCAATTTTAGAATTATCTACCCACTCCACTTTTGGCAAATTTCTATGTTAAGTTCAAGAATCTATAATTTCATTACAACTTCATTTGGTTCCTTTTACCTACTAAACAAAATGTCAATAAACAAGTATTTAACATCTCTGAACTACCGGTACTAATGAACAGACACTTCAAAAATGCAAGTATGAATAATACTTACATTTTTGAGAATATGGTAATTCGTAAGTTAAAAAAAGGCTATGCAAAATTTATGCTAAGTTTAACTGTCATCACGAGGCAATTATGCTAAAACCAGTATCGGCATTGATGAGTGTATCCATATTTATCATGTGAACCCATCAACACCATGTTAAACCAAAAATAATTAGAAGTATAGCAAGAGAGCACCAAAAATCAAACAGTATCATATATGTCCAAAAAAGCCCTATACAAATCCTTACAATTTGCTTAGAATGGTTTATTTCTCATTAGTGAAGCAACCACTAGCTATAATTAAACTACAATCCAACAATACTTTTAGGTTGTGCCGAGTTTAGCAATGATTGAAAATGATGTTTATTTTGACTTAAGTTGTTGAATGTTGAATGGTAATTTCTAAAATATTAGCTCAATTTAAGACTCGGTGTTATGATGAGGGCACTGGCACCCCTCACCCACCCTCCACATAGGTCAAATTAATTGGGTTGTAGACAGATGGAGCTTTGGTGGTGATTGTTGGACGTTAATGGTGTGGCGAGAGAAGAAGAAAGAGGGTAGCGCCATGAGTGTTTTGGTTGAAGGTTGGTTGAGCTGGCATGTGTGGCGCCCCCCTTTGATGCCATAACACTTAGTCTAATTATTTCTTGATATTTAATATTAATTAGTTTTAATTTTATAAGCGTATAAGTCATATAATCTAGTATCAAATATCAATCCTGTTTCATTTCACAAATTAATATTCTAAATAATCCATTATGTATATATGTATGCTTTACTTCAAAGTCAAAGAATGTCAAATGTTATTAATTCGTTGTAATGCCTTATTGTACACTTATTTTGTGAATCTCGATAACAATAATATATTTTGAGAATCAATTTTATGTGAAAGGCACCTTATCACAGTTAGATTTGTTACATCAATTACAAATTTAGGAGGTGACCGTACAAATCTTGTGTAATTTATTAGAGTATTTAATATATAATTTATTAGAGTATTTAATATATTGAAATGATGATAATAATATGGAATTATACTATTCTAGTGCAGTGTACGTGAATACTTAGGCTGACTTTGTAAAGACATGTGTTGTTGGTAAACAATAGTCCAGGTCAGGTCACTACGACCCCTTTGTGAGGAAGCACCCTGATTCTTGCATATTATATGTAATTCGTTGTGATAACTGGTTCCTTTTTTGATTGACTTGAGTGTCAATGTTTATGCCTAAGGGCTTAACCTCACATTTAGGGTGTGTTTGGGATTCTTTATTTAAAGTGAAAAGAACTTTTTGTGATAAGTATAAAAGGTCTTGTGACTATTTGATAAGGAGTTTTAAAAAAAGTGTTTGGATTAATATAAGTCAATAAGTTATTTTTTAAAAAGTGTTTGGTTTAACTTATTGATGTAAAAATGACCAAAAATGACATTTTTATACAAGTGTAGGATATGGTGGAATAAGGGAATAAGGGTGGAAAGGGTATTTCAAAACATATAAAGAGATAAGTTAGAATATCTCAACTTATTCAAAACCCATCTTTTAACCTTATAAATAAGGAGAAACCCATAAGTTCTTATAAGTTTCCAAACACTAAAATGGAGAAAAAAGGACTTATTCAATTTCATAAGTTATAAGAAGAGAAAAATAAGGAATTCCAAACACCCCCTTAACTCGATAGTTCTTTTTCTTTTTATGTCACAATCACCTCATTCAAAACCAACAGACGAAATAAATTATTTCTCAAACATCAAGAATTTTCTAGGTCATATGTACTGAGTGGTTAGTAATAGTTTTTATTGTTTATTTAATTAGTATTATATATATATATATTAAAAACTATGATTTCTACCTCTCACTAAATTTACTATTCATGAAATTATCAAATTTTAGTCACAAGTTTTATTAAATATACTATTGATAAACGTTTCAAATATTGACCACAAAATCCAACCATGTAGTCCAACGCATTTTTCCATACTCACGTAAGTGTAGTCTTCATTCTTCAACAATTTCTAAACCCTGGTGTTATACCATTTGTTGTTTGCTTTGTCTGCCACACTTGGAATAAAGTGATTTTATTTGTGTAGTTTTGTTTCCGACTTTAAATCGTGTGTCACATACTAAAAAACCAATCATATATATGTATCCACCTTGTTATATATAAATAAAAATGTAATAAATAAATTTTTGGTTTATTCTTTTTGGTTATATTGAGCGGGATGATAATATAATTAACTAAAGATGCTATCTTGGAGAACCGGAGGTGGTGGGCAAGAAGTGGTTAAAGATGGCAATTAGCCCTCTGGCTTTGGAATAATAAGTCTAGAAACATAACATATACCTAATTCAACAATAATCCACTACTAGCGTTTCTTTGTCTTGATTAATTATTTTCTCCACCATATTTTAAAGGCACATCTAGTCATCTAGATTACCTTTACAAGAATAAAACATTTTTATAGGGTAGAGCGATAATTGTCTTCACTAAAATTATATAATTCTGACAGTAAAGCGTTAAGTGTGTGACGACTGATGAGAAAAATAGGCCAACCAACCCTAACCCTATTCGTGTTTTCCGTCAAAAGAAGGGAATTTGACAACTTGTCATTTTCCGACAAACTTACTTTTGGATGTTTCTCTGTCGTGAAGTTTAGTATTAGGGAAACTCTGGTCGTTTAGCATGTCTACACACCCCCTATGTGATTGTAATTCTCATTACCTCGAAAGTAATAATAATGTTTCACTAGTTGCAGTCGTAGACGTAGGTCAGGCTAGACCAAACCACGTAATTCTCGTTTGTCCAATCATTCTCTATTTGTTGCATTGCTTTTGTTTAGGTATGGTTTTCTATTCAATTTTGTAGCTATCGCCAAGTCTTCCACCGAGTCAACAACAGATTAGTTGTTGCAGTTTCGTTACTTTTCTTTTCTAGGACAGTCGTAACACTCACCTTAACATGAAGGCACATCATGATGATGCATCGTTATATGTAGAAAGCACATTGTAATCAAGGCAAGCATTGTAGCTCGAAGCACCATGTAACTGTCAGACACATACGCTAATAATGGTTTATTACAAATAAACCATTACTATTCTTTATAAATAATGGATTTGCAATAAAGAATAATTATAGAAACTAAAAGACCAATAAAACAAATTGAAACCACCAAATCATTATCATTGAAATATATATTTCATGGTTTGGATAAGATATAGACGTCTTGTTATTTCATAGAAATAAAGGAAACAAATTAGACACCAACAAAATGAGAAAAAAAAGTACCCAATACAGTTGTCATGAGATGCAAGTTATTTCATACAAATAGCTAGAGAAATAAATAGCCCTGCTTGTGGTGCGCACATATGATGTATATATGTGTGAACCCTCGGGTGGGCAAAAGTGAAATTGCACTAATTTTGACGTTATTTTACTAATCTCGTGAAAATAACGTTAAAAGTGACGGGCGGTTAATCAGGCATCATGTAGTGGCGTTGATAGCTGAAAGATAAGGGTACATGCATCGATCAGCTGGTGTCCCGATGATTGAGTGCTATGTGCCTTATGTCCAAGGCTTGATGCAAAACTACTATCGAGCCGGGGGTCTCACCGGAAGCAGCCTCTCTATCCCTATGGGGTAGAGGTAAGGCTGCCTACATCTTACCCTCCTCAGACCCTACCATAGCTTTGCTATTGGTGGGATATACTGAGTACGATGATGATGATGATGATGATGATGATGATGATGAGCTAGAGAAATAAAAAGGACACCAACAAAATGAGAAAAGTACCCAACACAGTTGTCATGAGATACAAGTTTACTTTTCTTTCTTGTCCATTTCTCCTTGATAAGTATATTGACCTTAACTTTGACCTATCTTTGACTTTGACCATGCAGACTTATCTAGAAAATTCAAAGAATTTTGGATATAGTTCAGAGTTGCTTATGAATTCTTTTCGAGTAGAACAAGTTTTGAAAGTTATTTCCGACGGACGAAAAGAGGGACGGGCGTCGACCAACATTATAAACTTTTCTATATATTCAAGATTCGAGCAACACCAAGGCTTTTTGACACCGATATGGCAATGTGGCACCCGTTACAGTTTTGTAACCATTGAAGACCAAAAATATTATTTAAACTTTTAACTTTATCAGTTTTTACTTACTAAAAGATAAATAAACAAATATAGTAAATTAACTCATTAATCTGCCATTCCCACTTTGGTGGAGACGGTAAAGTGATTTTTATGTGAATTTAGTGGTTAAGGGTTCAATCTTCATATAGAGTACATATATTTATAGAGTACATATATTTAGCCATTAATAACTTTTCAAAAAATCTCACAGGTCTCCATCTCTCTCTTTCTATCTCTATCAATCTCAATTCTGAAAAGCTTAAACACAACAATTAACTTCCAACCGAGTCGTCTGCTTTACAAATTAGAATCGGTGGCCATTCAATAGGTTGATTCCTCAATTGATTCGAACAATTCATGTCTCTATTTGATTCCTCTTGAAAACATCAAGCGACATCAATATCCAGTAAACGATTCATAAGTGAAACCATACGCCGGTTGTCCACCGTATCACCGCCGTACCGCCACCAGTCTCCGGCAACCTTGTATTTGTCACCATCACAGTCAACCGTCAATCCCTCAGTTTAACGTGTTTCAATCTAAGTGAGGGAAGCTTCTGGAAACCCTAACGGTGTTCTGCTTTAAGTCCACATCGGTTTCAATACTGAAACCCTAACGGTGTTCTGCTGTTGTGTTTTGGGGTTTTCAAATCTGAAACCCTAACGGTGTTCTTGGTTCAATACTGATCGATTTGCTTCTCGTCGATCTTGTTATTGTTGAAGGTCACAACAGTTGAAGAAGGAATCGTTCTTGGCTGCGGGATTTTCTGATAGTTTGTAACCCTAAGTGAAGGTTACAACTATCCTATCATTACTGCAATTACTTGGTGAGATCGTTCCTTACTATTTTTTATCTTCTGCAATTACTTGGTGAGATCGTTCATTACTATAATTAAATAATAAGGATATTATTTAATAAGGATATTATTATTAAAAGTATTACTATTGTTATTTTTATATTATTATTACTACGTGATCCGGATCTTTGGAGTTTATTTTCATTTTAAGATCTCTTGACTATTATTGTTATTGCTACACACTATTATTATTATTATTAGTTTTTGTTACTATTATTATTATTATTATTATTATTATTATTATTATTATTATTATTATTATTATTATTATTATTGATTTGGTGTTCTATTGCCTGTGTTTGTGTGACTAGTTGCAACCATAGAGCGTAGGAACCATGACTATTACTTGAGACCATGTCCTGAAACGAGGGGTGTAGGAAAGAGTAAAGATAGGGAGCGTATATTGCGTTTGGCTTCTTGGAATGTAGGAACATTAAATGGTAAGTTGCTAGAATTGGTAGATGTGCTTAAAAGACGTAGGGTTCAGATAGCATGCCTCCAGGAGACTAAGTGGAAAGGACATAGAGGGGCTGAGTGTAATGGGTATAAGTTGTGGTACTCGGGGTCTGATGGAGCTAGGAATGGAG
The DNA here is from genome assembly GCF_021521415.1 of Bidens hawaiensis. Classification (NCBI taxonomy): domain Eukaryota; kingdom Viridiplantae; phylum Streptophyta; class Magnoliopsida; order Asterales; family Asteraceae; genus Bidens; species Bidens hawaiensis. The sequence goes on along the minus strand of NW_027493457.1, from coordinate 203,307 downwards.
TGGGGTTTCTAGTGGCTAAGGAAATACACACTAGTGTGGTGGAGGTGATAAGACATAATGACAGGATTATGGTGTTGAAATTAGTACTAGGAGAGGAAGTAGTGGCAGTAGTCTCCGCCTACGCGCCTCATGTAGGCCTAGGGGATCAGGAAAAGAGAGAATTTTGGGATTGCCTAGACGCAGTGGTAGGGGGCATACCTAGGGGGAGGGGATTTGCATAGGAGGTGATTTTAATGGACACATTGGTAAGGCTAACGATGGTTTTCAAGCCGTACATGGGGGTTTCGGTTTTGGTGATAGGAATGAGACCGGAACAGATCTTCTAGAGTTTGCGGTGGCACATGACCTAGGTATTATAAATTCTTATTTTAGGAAACAAGATTCTCATTTAATCACTTTTAGCAGTGGCGGACGCGACACGCAAATTGACTACCTTTTGATGAGGCAAGGAGACCGACGTTGGTGGAAGGACTGCAAAGTCATACCTGGGAGGCAGTTGTGACTCAACATCGACTACTAGTGACAGATATAGCCTTCAGAAATAAGCTGACTGTTCGAGAGAAGAAATGTACACCGAGAATTCGATGGGGAAATTTGAAGGACGAAAATCTCCTACTGTTTAAGGATAAACTCATACTGCATACGCGGGCTCGACTAAATGGGGACTCAACTCATATATGGGAAGCTATGGAGACAAAGATCATCCAAGTAGCAAAGGAGACTCTCGGGGTCACAACAGGAAAGACAAGTGGGCATAAGGAGTCTTGGTGGTGGAATGACGCAGTGCAAGACAAGATAAGGGACAAACAAGGATGTTTTAGGGAGCTAATGAGGTGCACGAATGAGGAGGAGCGAGTGGAATTGAGGGACAACTACAAAACGGCCAAGATAGAGGCGAAGAAGGCAGTGGCGGAAGCAAAGAAGGCGGCCTTTAAACGGATGTATGAAAGTCTACAAACAAAAGAGGGGGAACAAGCTATGTTTAAGATTGCCAAAGCCAGGGAGCATAGAAGGCAAGATCTAGGACCGGTGAAGTTCATAAAGGATACAGATGGGCATGTACTGGTCAAGGAGCAGGACATCAAGCTAAGATGGCAAACCTACTTCCACAATCTTTTTAACAATGGGAGAGCTTACCAAGAAGAACATGACAACACAAACTTTCAACGACAACAATCGAATAACTGCTACTGCCGACGGATCACACGAGAAGAGGTGAAGGATGCACTGAGGAGGATGGGAAGGTCTAAGGCGGTTGGCCCAGACAACATACCCATCGAGGTGTGGAAGTGTCTGGGGGAGGAAGGAGTCATGTGGTTAACTACTCTGTTCAATAGTATTCTCAAATCAGGTAAGATGCCAGACCAGTGGAGGAGCAGCGTTGTAGTTCCTATCTATAAGAACAAAGGAGACGCCCAATGTTGTGGTAACTACCGAGGAATCAAACTACTAAGTCATACTATGAAGCTATGAGAAAGAGTGATTGAGGTTAGACTTAGACGAGAAACTCAGGTTACGGTCAACCAATTTGGCTTCATGCCGGGGCGTTCCACCACAGAGGCAATACACCTTATAAGAAGATTAATGGAAAAGTATAGGGAGAAGAAGCGTGATCTACATATGGTGTTTATTGACCTAGAAAAGGCCTACGACAGTGTGCCACGACAGGTGCTCTGGGAGTGCTTGGAGGGTAGAAGAGTGCCCAGGAAATACATAGAGATAATTATGGATATGTATACCAGGAGTGAAACAAGTGTCCGTGCGCCAGTGGGGGATACTGATTTCTTTCCTGTAGAGGTAGGTCTTCACCAGGGGTCAGCGTTGAGCCCGTTTCTCTTTGCAGTAGTCTTGGATGAGCTGTCAAAGTCGATTCAGGGGACTCTCCCGTGGTGCATGATGTTCGCAGACGATATTGTGTTACTTGCTGAGAAAAAACAAGATCTAAACATGAGGCTTGAGGAGTGGCGAACAACCTTAGAGACAAAAGGTTTAAAGATTAGCCGATCTAAGACGGAGTACCTCCACTGTGATTTTGGTGGGATAAACGACAATGAAGACGCACAGATCACAATTGAAGGGCAGGTGGTCCCGCAGGTAACGAAGTTCAAGTATTTAGGATCTTTTGTACAGAGCGATGGGGAATTAGACAGTGATGTGACCCACCGAGTTCAGGTAGGATGGTGTAGATGGAAAGCAGCCACAGGTATATTGTGCGACAAGAGTTTCCCGACTAAACTAAAGGGAAAATTCTATAGGGTGGCAGTTAGACCTGCAATGCTATATGGAACAGATTGTTGGGCCATCAAGAAGGCACAAGTGCGGAAGATGGAGGTAGCAGAAATGAGAATGCTACGTTGGATGTGTGGGCACACAAGGCTAGACCGAATAAGAAACGTTGTGTTTCGCGAGAGATTAGGGGTGGCGAACATAGCAGACAAGATAAGAGAGTGGAGATGAGATGGTTTGGACATGTAAAGAGAAGACTGACGACGAATCCTGTTAGATCCGTAGACAACATTACTATAGAGGGGAGGAGGGGTAGAGGACGACCGAAATTGACTTGGGATGAGAGGATTAGGCATGATTTGATAGACCTAAACCTCTCCGAGGACATGGTTGAGGATAGGAATTCGTGGAGAAGTAGAATTAAAGTTAAGGATTTTTAGAGAGAATTGAATACCTTAGGGCTTAGACTTAACTTATTTAGGTCACATACCATAATGGTATTTCCCTTACATATATTATTATTATTATTATAATTATTATTAGCTTTTATATAGCTGTTAAACTGTGATCTTATTATTAATATTATTATAATTAGTAGTAGTTTTTATATAGCTGTTAAACTTTGATTTCCTTTATTTTGCTTCATACACATGTACTTAGAGCCGAGGGTCTCTCTAAAAGCCACCTCTTTATTCCTTTGGATAGAGGTACGGTGTGCCTACATCCCACCCTCCCCAGACCCTACTTATAGCTTTGCTGTCGGTGGGATTTTACTGGGTATGATTGATTGATTGATTGATATATTTAGCCATTAAAAAAATTAGAAATAAAACGACTCTATTGAACAGTGAACACACTACCCAAAAGGAATGAAAACCCATCTTTAAGCCCACCTCACACTCAAGTCCATTTACCTAAAAACTAGAATCACAAGTCCGTTTACCTAAAAGCCCACATCACATATCGCTAGAGCCTAGAGTGCGGGGTGCCCTTCAAATTTCAAAGGGAAAATTCCATAATAATCAATTTAGAAAATAGAAAAGGATTTTCTAAATTTGTCCATACAAAGAGTTCTCAAAATGTTCATTGCAAAATAGCCGTAACGACTTTTTAACAATCCAAAATGACTAGTTCGTAGAGTCAATGAAAAACAAACACGTGGCCATAAAGCTAACGTGACGACTGGTTCGTGAAGACAATTTAAGCGCCAACAAAGCAGTCGGCTGTCGGCCCGACGACTACATTCATGTCTATATCGGCCCGACTAGATCGTGAACATGCTGACTAGATCATGAAAACGCTGACAATATCACAACCGACTAGATCACATTGTTAGAAACACGGGATGACTAGTACGTTATGTTGGACGACTAGATCATATCAAATATGAAGATTTTGAAAAGGCATTATAAAAAATCAGGGACGACTAGATCGTGAACATGCCAACTAGATCATGATACAAAAAAAAAAAAACGGGACGACTAGATCATGATACAAAAACACTGGGACGACTAGATTATCATTTTAAAAATCATTTTCAAATTGTTTGTAAATGGTTTTAATCAAGGGTGTATAGTAAATAAATATTTTAAAAAATTGAAAAAATACTAACATTTATACTATAAATAGGCAAGAATCGGGACATATAATATAAACCACCAAAATATATCCAAAACCAATATCCTTGCAAAATGTCTTCAAGATTTGTAAAAAGAAAAGAACAAAACCACGTAACCAAAACAACATATATTGTATGGTCCGTCTCTATTGCTAGAATAGGTAGCCTCATAATTAGGATGTGAGGTGTAAGTGTGGAAGTGGGTGCGCACTCCATATCACACTACTCCAACTACCACCACCGTTGCTCCATCCGCCATATTTCGCCGGAAAGGTTTCGTCGGGGGGTCATGCTAGATACTTAGAGAGACGACCCAACTGGAACCTAGAGCACCCGACATTATAATGTTTATGTCGCCTAAGTCAAGGGCGTAGAGAAAACGCCATATCTAGTCGCTGGTTCCAATCACGCACACCAACTTATTTAAATATGATGTATTTTATTTTTAAAAATTTAATATTTAAATTGATATATTTGTAACAATAAATTCAATCATATTAATCATATAACTTTGTTTGTTATTTTTTTGTAACTTTAGTATTAATTGGTATATTTGTAGAAATTTCTGAAAACTTCACGATCTAGTCAACATTTTCATGATCTAGTCGACGATTCACGATCTACTCGCCCTTTTCATGATCTAGTCGAGGTTTCACGATCTACTCGATTTTTTTTCATAATCTAGTCAGGCTCTTATTGTTTTTAACATTCTAGTCGGACGGTGTGATCTAGTCGATTGTGATTTAATCGGCGTTTTCACAATTTAGTCGGCATGTTTACGATCTAGTCGGCCCGGCATAGATATGAATGCAGTCGTCGGGCCAACTGCTTTGCTGGTGCTTAGATTGCTTTCACAAACCAGTCGTCACGTCAGCTTTATAGACACATGTTCGTTTTTCATTGGCTCTATGAACTAGTCGTCTTGGATCCATTTTCTAAAAATGTAAAATTTTCCTAATTTCAAAACTGATTTGGGATCCAAAACCGGTTCCTAAACTGAAAGCGACAGGACCTTGAATCAGTTTGGGAGATGCCGGTTTAAAACTGAACCGCACTGCCAATTTAGAATCGGGAGGAAAACTCCATCAATGAAACCAGTTAAATCCAAGTCAAACAGGATAATACATGGTTTCAAACGGGATCCAAAGACAAAAATCACAATATATCCTATAATTGTTTGTTATAAATTAACCTAAATGCGAATATACATACATCTAAGTATCTAACCTCTTATTGACATGCTGGAGAAGATCATTTATCATTATACCAACCATTGTTAGAGACACAGGTTTAACCGAATTCAACATTTTCCATATGGTTTATCAAAAGGAAGGTCACTTTGTCTAGTTTGTATTGCTCTTTCACCTAAACTTTGTCTGCAATACTTACATAATATATTTATAATAGGTTTATATCACCCAGTACCTGAACTTCGGACAAATAACCTCAGTCCAAAACCCATTCTTAAAGCTTAATAAAACACATATTTTACTGTTGAGTGTACACCTAAGGAGGAAAGTAAAACATAAACTAATCCTAAACAGAAGATAAATAATTGCATAAATAAACGACCACAAGTTTTTGCAGGATTCCGATAACTAGATAAAATCAAATAGATAACATATGATCCAACAAATTCAAACACCAAATATCTCTAATACAAGCATTACGGAAGTCTCAAACATAACACAAATTATAAAACGAGTATGCTTGGAGTTGATTACTTGTAAAAGTCGAAGTCAGTGTCGGGTTTCTTGACATTGGTCCTGTATCCCTTCTCAAAGTCCTTGGGAAGAATAACATACCTGTTCTTGCGCACCGCATGCATACCCGCTTCTTGACAAATTGCTGTTATCTGTAGGCAACAAACATATAAGAAAGCAAAGAAAAGGGACCAGCAAAGAATAGATTCCAGTAACAAAAAGTTACCTCAGCAGCACTGATCCTGTCGGGTCGAGAAACATAATCTTCCAAGTCAACTTCATCACTCAAGTTCATTTTAGCAGTACAAACCTACACAACAGTTACCATCTTAAGCTTTAAAAATACATTTTCAACTACATTTGACCCATTCAAGGGAGTAAATGGTTCACTTGTTAAAAGCTCAAATCAAGCAGATTTTAAACAAGATCGAGCCCGGTCTCAAGCCTAAATTAGAGCTCATTGAATAAACAAGCTCCAGCCAGAGCTTCATATACTAAGCTTGTAGGCTCACGAGTCTAGTATTTACATACATAAAATAAGTTTACATAACACATGCAAAGTTGCATAAAATATATCACTATATATATGTATATATATAATTCTGATAAAGATCACTATATATTAGTAATTAGAGTTAATTAACCGCATGGACCTGGTGGTTTGTCCATATTGCAAGTTTGGTCCTTCAGTTTGAAAAATAAAATGTATGCTTCCCAATATTTCTATAGTGGAACATGGATGGCCTTTGGAAATGGAATGGATGGCCATAAGTTTTTCCAGTTAAGTGCATGTTAAATGACTAAAATACCCTTAAGGTCCAAAGCGACCCACAGAGACCATCTGAGTAATTAACTCTTAAACATATATTCATTGTGAGCTTACAATCACTTAAAAATCTACAACGTTTTTCCGGCAAGCTCGATTTTTCCGTCAACTCTCTTATTAGATTAAATTTAAACTTAAATGAGCCAAACTTAGGCAAGCTCAGGTTCGGTCTGTTTACATCCCTAGGCCCATCTGACATGTTTATAACTATATATTTTGCCCGCTTGCACAGTAGCCCAACCCGATCCATCCACACAAAAATGGATCCATCAAATTTTCCACTTGTAGCTAGGAGTAGAGATATAAATCTAACATCTCACCTGAAAAACAAGCCTCTTTTGTCGTCTATCGGGCAGAGGAAACTCAATCTTGCGGTCAAGTCTACCAGGACGAAGAAGTGCAGGGTCCAAAGTATCCGCTCGGTTAGTTGCCATTATGACCTTAACATTCACGGTTTGGTCAAACCCATCCATCTAAACAAAGCCCAAATGAAATCAACAACTTCGTAAGTCAAAATAACAACACATCAACTTTAAAGTTGAAACCATACCATCAATACTAAAGTTATATATTAACCATAAATCACCTGATTCAAAAGTTCCATGAGAATACGTTGCACTTCTCTATCAGCACCAGTTTGTGCATCAAACCGAGCAGTAGCAATTGCATCCACCTCATCAATAAAGATAATTGCAGGTGCGTTTTCTTTAGCAAGACGGAAGACATCACGAACCATTCTTGGGCCCTACAATATAACATGAAATACATATAATATTATAGCTGAGTTACTGGCTGAGGGTATTATAATGTAATTAATAATAAAATATTACCTCGCCAAGATACTTCTGAACGAACTCGGAGCCAACGACTCTAATAAAGGCTGCTGTAGTGTGATTTGCCACTGCCTTAGCAAGCATGGTTTTTCCAGTTCCAGGTGGACCGTAGAGCAAAACACCACGTGGTGGGTCGATTCCTATTTGCTTGTATAATTCATGGTGGGTTAAAGGTAACTCAACAGCTTCACGTATTTCCTGCTTTTGAATATCACACCCTCCAATATCCTATAGCAAATTTCAAAACAAGAAAGAGCTTTTTACTTAATTCAAAGGTTTATTGTGATTGTAATTTACAGCAGTTGAATAGTTGATATATTACTAAATTACATATAAAAAGCTACTAAGTCAAAAGTAATCTTCTCTAAATTGTATACAAAATACAAAAGAGAAGCATGTTACCTAACTAGCAAGCTTAGGGGCTGTTTGGCAATCTTGTGCTGAACCATTAAGACGCCTGACTGATAGAGGTAGCCTCTTAATGGGTCAACATCTTTCTGAACCAAACACACTTTACCTCTGACGGATTCAGATTAAGAGCCTACCAAACGACCCCTTAGTTAAAGACCATACAGATAAATAACAGCAAATTAGCAATATGATGGAGATCACAGCACTAACTTCACATGAACTGATACAAAACGCCCTTTTTTAAAATGTCTAGGATATCTTAGATTCACTTTCTAGGATCAAATACATCAATAATTTTAAAGCTGTCATTTTCTAACACAAGAAATGACATGGAGTTGAACAAGTTTGGGTTTGGGCACCTTTAAGGGCATGTTTGGGATTGAGTTTGAAAAATGCTTATTGGCTTATTGGTGTTTTCAAAAAGCCAATAAGTTTAAATATGTTTGGCAATCATAAAAAAACTTTCTTATTTTAGCTTTTTGAAAGGGCTAAAAAGCAGTTTTCTAAAAGCCCCAAATCCTGGCTTTTCAAAATGGCTTTTTGAAAAGCCATAAGCATTTTTCAAATCAATCCCAAACATGCTCTAAGACGTGTTTAATTCGTGTCTAAACAGATTAAACACCTCTTAACTTGTTAGACCTATTTATATCTTTTTATGAATTTATGACTTAACTGTAGATTTTTATGGTTTTTTGGTTCAAATATGTTAAGATTATGTATTAACTAAGACTTTCATAATACTTGCAACTTTTGTTTCACTGCATATCTAGTGTGTCCCTAAACAGGTCGTCTCATGTAACTAATTTCTAAACAAACTCGTGTTCATGTTTGGAAAACTGCCGTGTCGTGTTCGTGTCTAGCAGCACAGGGTAATCATGTCTTAACCTAAACTAATTCTCAGTCGCCCAAATTCAATAAAAAATAGAAAAAAACATAAGCACTCACGCTATACGTAACATCGGGTTTCTCGGACTGGCTCAGCAGCGAGATACTGGAATCGGCCTCAGGGGGCAAGACATCCACAAGGGCGTTGGAATGCCTATGCAAGGCCACGGAGGCGGAGGGCTTCAAGAGCTCCCTGTTAATGGTACTGAGAATCCTAACATAATAATTAGAGCCGGTGGTGGAGCCCACGATACCATTGTTCTGGTCAATCATCTCCATGAACTGGCCAATGACAAGCGGCACAGACTGGATCCGCTTGACCTCCTCCTGGGACCTCAAGAGCTCGCGCTTGAGGTTCTTCTGCTCGTCCTTGACGTACTCTTCCTGGATCTCGATGAACTCGATCTGGCGTTCGAGGGTTTTGAGGCGGGTGTAGAGGTCGTCGTCGGAGTCCGTGAGGAGGAGGTGGGTGTCGGAGGCGGTGGCTGGTGGTGGAGAAGAGGGTTTGGGGTCAATAACCATCGTTGCCGCCATTGTTGTGAGATTGAGATTGAGATTGAGATTTGAGAGAAGAATTGGGGGTTTCTTGAAGAGCAATTTATCTCTGGGCTTCTTTCTTTATTTCAAGAGGTGAAGATGGGATTCTTTTTCTATTACGGATTATTTAAATAGCATGTTTCAAACTTTTTTTTTTTTTACTTTTTTTTATTTTTTTGGTTAAAAAAGAGGTAGTTTTAATAGTTGAAGAATTGGGTTCTCTATTCAAGTTTTTGTATCCTTGTGTTATTTTCGTTGATGGACTATGACAATAGAGGATTTAAGCTGAGTCTTGTATCTCAGTTTGAATCCTGAGCCCTTATGGGTTTCGTCTTACCGTGTGTTACATCATAGAGGTATGAAACTTGTGGCTATGGTTGTCATAACATGTCGGACACAGTATGATAAGACACGATGACCTGTTGTGCTAAACACGACACGATAACTAATTGTGTCATTTTTTTCAAACACGAACATGAACCTGTTTAGTAATAGGTTAACCTGTTAACAGACCTGTTTAAAGACCAAACCTGTTAAAACCCGTGTCGTGTTAACAGGTCTCTGTCATAATTTGACAGCCCTCCTTGTGACGGCATAACAGCTGTTAAGTGGAAGTTAATGGTATGGCATCCCGGGGGAACGCTCAAGCCAAACTCTAAAGCCAGTATAAGTCCGGTTAAGACAACATAGTCTAGCTAGAGTGAGACAACAAGACTTTCCAATTTCAGAAGTTCAATGGCCTAAACACAAAGAAAAGAAAGTTTTGAAATTGTTCCAATCTGTTCACTCATAAAATGATTTGTTCCAATCATGTCACTAAAATTTCCATTGTATTTTAATCTCAGATATTTTACCAGGATAACAAGTTATGTAGGTTTCTTTTTTATTTCTAAATAGTTTGACATTACAAAATATTTTTTAACAAATTGACAAAGTTAGTAAAAAAATGAGAAAAATAATTTTTTAATTGCGAAAAAATGCATATATATATATATATATATATATTCTAAAATATTGCAAAAAACTATATGAATTTTGAAATATATTTGCAATTTTTCATTTTTTTTTTCAATTTTCCAGAAATTTTTTCTACTTTTGTCAGTTTTAAAAAAAATATTTTGCAATGTCAAACTAATTAAAAAAAAAACCTGCATAACCAGCTATCTAGGTAAAAATCTATGATTAGAACACGAGTAATACTTTAGTAACCTAATTGAAGCAAAAAAATTATGAGTGACTTTATTAGAACAATTTCAAATTTAGTTACTATTCTATAAAGTTATCCCTAAAAAAGAAAAATGTTTCTTACTTTAAAAATCAGATATAGCACAACACAACAAAAAGAAAAAGGTTTATCTAAGTGTGAGGTTTGTGTTAAAATCACTTGCAACAATTGTTTATTTGTTTGTTTCTTTTGCAATTTTGATATGGGTCGGGCCAAGCATGCAAACATGGGGCTATGGTTTTATGTTTAGTTGATTGTGTCCTTATTTTCAGCAACATGTGATTGAATAACATGTTTGTGGGATGCCATGACGCCCACATACTTTTACTTTCTAGTCTGCAGTGTTGCAAAAATTCCGACTAGGCGCTGGTTATTCCAGGATTAATCGCAAGTCCCCACTTCACTGAGTAAGTTTCGGTCAATGGTAAAATCCGGCCAACATCACGATTAATCGGCCTTTTCGATGAGGTTATGGGAAAAATCGGCGGTTTCTGGCGAGATTCCAGCCAAAATTAGCAGTTTCAAACGAGATTCGAGCCAATTTTTGACAATGTGTTTGTGTATGTCTAAAGCTGAAAATTGCATATAAAATTGTGTACGTGTATATATAAAACTGAAAATTATTCTTAACGTCCGATCCTATTAATCCCTAGTCCCCATCCCACCGCTCGACTAGCGACTATCGATTTTTATAACACTGCTAGTTTGTAATCCCTTTACAAGGGTTGGTCTTTTTTCATTAAATAATACAGATTAAGTAAAAGAAGTCAATTCCTTGTCAAATTTCGTTAAGTTTTTAATCCTTGGTCTGGCCATTTGATTCCCTAGATACTATCAATTAGTATTAGAGACGTCAATCCTACGGATACCCGTAATAAATCTAATGTCGAGATCCATCAAGAAATGGAGAGCTTCATCAGCTGACAACAAGCAGCAATGGATCACCATGATGCCCTCGTTGTAGGTAGAAATTTCAAGGATCATAGAAGGCAGAATCCTCACACGAATCCTCGCAGTGCGTCAGGATCACAGACAGAAAGGATCCTCAGTACATATTATTATTAACTATCATTATCCTTTCACCATTGAATTGGTCTTGCAAGCAACGGTCAACAATTAATGTCCAGCTAAAGACTTACTCAAGCCATTAAAGATAAGAGACGTTAAAGGCAGGTACTGTAACATCCTAGGCAAATCCCACATCGGCCGCGGACAAGAGAGATACTTGGTTCATAAGTAAATGCATCGCCTCTTAAATCACCAACACGTTTTGGGCTTAATGGTAGTGGACGAGAGGAGAGCTCCACAGTTAAGCGTGCTCAGCTGGAAGTATTAGCAGGATGGGTGACCTCTGGGAAGTTTCCACCTGGGCAACCAAAAACAAATCTGTGAGCTCTTCGTGGGCATAACGGGCAACATTGGTGGTGCGAGGGGCCGAATGTTACAAGTGGTATCAGATCCACTCTTGTGCTGTTCGGGATGGTGGGGCAAACCTCATCATAGACGGTGAGTCCCAGGGGGGTGTCGTGAGGTACACCTTACGCAAATCCCACATCCTGGATAGGATGGTGGGGCAAACCTCATCGAGGATGATGAGTCCAAAGGGGGAGGGGGTGTTTGTAACATCCTAGGCAAATCCCACATCGGCCGTGGATAAGAGAGATCCTTGGTTCATAAGTAAATGTCTCACCTATTAAATCACCAACACGTTTTGGGCTTAATGGCAGTGGACGAGATGAGAACTCCACAGTTAAGCTTGCTCAGCTGGAAGTATTAGCAGGATGGGTGACCTCCTGGGAAGTTTCCACCTGGACAACCAAAAACAAATCCGTGAGCTCTTCGTGGGCATAGCGGACAATATTGGTGGTGCGAGGGGCCGGATGTTACAGTTACAAGTGGTTAATGATGAAGATATGTAAATGTGTAACCGCTCCAGGATCCTCACCAGACCATTATCACACATGTAACTATATATAGAATGTGTTCTGATAGCATAAGATACACTACACACGCTTGTACTCGTAGTAGCGATTAAGTACTTTCAACACTTGTGATCATCATTTCTTATTAATATAATTGAGGCAGCGAGATAGTTTTCCCCTCCCGAGTTTTCTTGCCGAAGATCATCTACGGATCAAGGGTTTTTCCTCGCTAAATCTTTGTGTCACGTGCAACATTTACTTACTATTTCGACTACATATTCAAGCATCCTACCTCACATATAAAGTTTGGTTACTTGATTATCCTTGTGTAATTTTTGACCAAAAACACCCTCTTTGAAACCATCATCACCTAATTGCAAGTCATGGAGACCAACCACTCTGGCACCATCCGTGGGATCCAGGTAGGTTGTGTATCATGTATTGACCATTTTCTAATCATTTACATGTATATAGGCCTTATTTTGACTTAATTGCATGGTCGGTCCCGAAGTTTGTGTTCGGGGTCATTTTATTTAATAAGTGATCCTGACGAGTATCTTGGCAACCGAGATCCCCGATGAGCTTCAATATCACGAACTAATCATTTTAGCATTATAAAATTTCTGCTTGCAGGCAATTCAAGCGCGTAACAACTTAAAACGACTAGTATAGATAGTTCTTGCTTGAATATCGGAGGACCAGTCAAAACACACATGGGAAGAAGGAAAGAGACTTCTAACGGTCACAAGAGCTATGGATTCCGGATTAGTCACATAGTTAGTTATTTTCTTTTTCTATATAAAGATGCTTGATAAACGATTTAGGACACGTTCAATACACACAAAACACTTGATATTGTACTATAGTCATCGTTGACCACAAGTTCTGGAGATGTAATCACTTTTTCTCATTAATAAATTTGAGGAAGGGGACAATTTTCCTCTTCCGAGGTTTTTTTTCCAAGGATCCTCACCAGGATCTAAAGTCTTTCCTCGCTATATCGTGTGTCAACCGTTTACTTTACTGCATTACTCACCATTTTATTGAAGAATACTCTACTTCACTTATCAAATTTGTTCACAAAGTTGCTTCGGTAAATTTTGACCAAAACAGTTTGCATATATTGCATGCTTGATCCTTAATGTTTTATAATTGCATACTTTATCTGAATAATTTAAAACTATCACTAAGTGTAAGGCCCCAGTCCCGATGCCCTACTTTAGCGTTGGATTTACTCATAAACACAATTCTAAATATAAGAGTGAATTAAAACTTTTCACAGAATAATTAAAAGGTCTACCATTCATTACATAAGTCTTAAAATCTAAACAAAACATGTCTTTAAGTTCAAACATCATAACTTTAAGTCTTCAGATGCCATATTCTTTATTCTTTTTCCTTGTGTCCCTCTTCAAGCTAGCTGTCTCATTCTACTCACCTGCGTGCATACTAAAAGTCAGCTTCACTGAGCGAGTTCTGGTTAATCAGGCAACATACAATACATTCACATACTTATATATATACATACCCGATGGTACATATTACATACTTAACCTGTTTACCTTGCTTCCATACATACATTCATTCCTTCATACTTCTTTAACTTACATAATACATACATAACTATTCATACGTTTTATAGAGTCTTATGCCCCATACCTTTCACTAATATTATTAGGGTGTGTTCCCTAAATTCGCAGATAGTATTAGGATCTGCTCTCTACGTTTGCAAATATTATTAGGTTCTGTTCCCTACGTTCGCAGATATTATTAGGGTATGTTCCCTACATTCGCAGATATTATTAGGGTTTGTTCCCTTCTTACTCATACAACCATGCAACCATACATCTATACATACCTTCTGGCATTCATACATACAATAACATACTTCTATACATACAGAATCGCATATCACACACTACCAAATATAATAAGCGTATTAACCTATCATATAGAGTATGCACACAGCCCCAGAAAACATAACAGAGAAAGGGGCTAGGACTCACCTATGCCATGCTCTTCTCTGAGTTAACTGTAATACCCCTCCTTAGTTGTGCACGACAAACTGTGTAATAATTAAAGGTATCAATTAACTACCTCTAAGTATATCATACTTCTAGGTTAGTGAAACCCGTAGCTAACGAGAGTCCGGGGGCAGTGCCCCTGGAAACAAGGTTCAGGGGCAGCGACACCTAGAGGGGTCCAAGGGGTAGAGCCCTTGGTTGGGATTAAACCAATCGAATTGAGTTTTCAAACCAATCGAATCGAGTATCATACCAATCGAATCGAGTTTCAAACCAATCGAATTGAGTTTTCAAAGCAATCGAATCGAGTTTTCAAACCAATCGAATAGAGTTTTACACCAATCGAATGGAGTTTTCAAACCAATCGAATCAAGTTTTAATCCAATCAAATCGAGTTTCAAACCAATCGAATCGAGTTTTCAAACAAATTGAATTGAGTTTTCAAACCAATCGAATCGAGTTTCAATTCGATTCGATTCGTTTCAATTCGATTTGATTCCTTTCAATTCGATTTGATTCCTTTTCCAAACGAATCAAGTTTTTCCAGAACTCGATCCAAACATGGTTTTTTTCATGTCTTTCTTTCCTAATCACATCCTTACATCCCGTTATGCCTGTTTTACTGATAAAACAAGTTCTGAGCCATACCAACTTCATTTTCTCACTCTAACACGGTCCAAACATCACTCATTTGTCCCGTATCATTCCAAACATCTTGTTTACGTTCAAGTTTACATTTTTCACTTAATAAGGCCCGATTTTCCTTAATATAAAATCTTAAAGCAAACAGACTCTTAAAACTTAACCTTTACATCTAAAACATACCTTTAGGGTTTTGGTTTGGTTCGGATCTGGACCAATAAGTTATCTTAGACGTATTTCTTGTTTAATGATGCTTGAACACGAAATCCAACTTTTCTTCAGCTCGGATCTAGGTCCAAAATGATGAGAGTGTTTGTGTGTGTGTTTTGAGTGTGTATGGAGGCTAAGTTAGTAGAATGGGGGGGGGGGGGGTTAGGGAGGTTTAAGGGTGTTTATATACCCCTAAGCCCATGAACCTAAGGCCTATCACCATCCGTTATTCCATATTTTATTATCCAAGCCTACACTCTATTATTTTTATTTAACTTCGATAAATAATAACACATCATTAAGTAAACGAAATTATTTTATTTATTATTATTATTAAAAGTAGGATGTTACACTAAGATGGTCAAAATGTACGAATTTTATAATTGTGATGTTCCTTACCACCTTACCATCTAACACCGTTTAAATTTTCATTTATGTCGGTGTACAACAACAACAACAACAACAACAACAACACGGGGGCCAATTCCTGACACGACTCGAAACCCGACACGAAAAAATATAGGTTTTGGGTTGACATGACCCATTTTCTTAAACATGTCAACCCGAACCAGACCTGTTAACAACGAGTTGACCTGTTAATCCGTTTAACAATTTTAGAAAACTTAATATTTTAACTTTATAGATAAGAAATTTTAGATTTTAAATTTAAATACATATATTTTTAATTTTCATATATCAATTAACTTTTAAAAGTAAAACTTACTTATTTTTACACTAATTTTATTTAATTATTACTTCCAACATTTTCATAGTTAGTTCTAATAATTTATTATCAGGTTATTTCATTTGTTTATTCTTATCTTGAGCTAAATATGTGAACATACGCTTGTTAATTGGGAATGAGAGATAAATACACAAAAACAAATAGATTTATCACAACTTATTAACAAGTTTTATATTAATAAGGGTAATTAATTGTTTAATTTATTACTAAGTCAATAGATATTACTCATATTCGTATATGAACGTAAAATGTGTTGGCCCGAAACACAACACAAATTTAAATAGGTCGACACAACGCGACGCGAATAAAATATGGGTTGGGTTAGGGTTGAAAAATCTCAACATGCTAACTGGCCAACCAGAAACCCATCAACCCGCAACCCAACATGATTGACACCCCTGCCGCCCATACCACTACGTTTAACCATCCTCCTCTCACCACCACAATCAAGAATTTAATAAACACGTAGCGACATCGGAGGTTTGGTGTCCACTAGAAACTGATCATGTATAACATTAACATATTCTCCAATCGGACCTCCGACTTAGCGGATTCCTTAACCAGCGCCTGAATAGGCTTTGATGGTGAGCATGGTACCCTGCCACCACTGAATCAATAAAAAATTAAACTAATTCAAAACATAAAACAAAGCTAGGGTTTGGAAACCGTAGGTGTTGAAAATTAGGATTGTAATGACAATTAAAATTGGTACTTGGATCGTTTGCTTGTTGGTAGTGAAGAAGAAAAAAAGAGAGTGTGAGCTTGGATGAAGACGAGCCTGTTAGTGTCTCAACCTTGGTTATGTTTCATTTACAGAAGATGCGAAGTAGGCGTCGGCGGTTCAGGTTTTGGGTTCTCGGCTATGTGTGTTGGCAAAACTAGTAATTGGTAATGGCTGTTAGACTAATATGTGTTGAAACACTGGTGACAAATTAATGGTTCGTGGCTGCCTGAAAAACAGGATGACGAAGGTGAGTGGTTTTTCCAGGCCAATGGTGGTTAGGTTTGGAAAACTGAGCGTAGAGAAGAGGTTTCCAATGCTTATCCAGTTCGCCGATGTCGAATTATAGGTTGCCGAAAAATTATGGCATGTGGTGGTATGGCTGGGGTGGTGATAGTGGGGGTAGGGAAAGAAGAAAGAAGAAGGGTTAGCAAGTAAAGACCATCGTAGTTACAAAAATTCATAAATCTAGACCACCTTAGTAATAAGTTTATAAATATAAGAATCAAGTTTGTAATTAGTTAAATTTGAGGATCAAGTGTGCAAAATCTGCAAACCACAGGAACCAACCATGCAGTTAAGTCCCTTATTTTTTTAGTTTATAAAGATAAACGAAAATGTTAAGAACTCTCTTATATGATACCAATGCACTTCATGAGTTTATGAATTTAAGGTATATTCTTAAGAGAGTGTAGTTGTAAACTATTTACCAAAAATATGTAGTTAAATAGTATTTTTATTAAAATGGATAACACCTAATTCAATAATCATACAATTAAATTATGTAGTTAAAATGTATTTTTTGTAACATCATACTTTTGATAATAAAAATAATAATAATAATAATAATAGTAATAATAATAATAATTATAATAAAGAAATATTGTTTATTTAATGGTGTGTTATTATTCAATTAGGGTAAATAATAATAAGTTGGGTTGTGGACTTGGAAATAAAAGATAGATTAGGGGATTGTTATGGGGCTTAAGGTCGTCGGCTTATCCTATATAAGCATCATAAACCTCCCTAAAACCCAAAACCCTCATTCCACCACCTATCCCCAATACACACTCAAAAACACACACAAACACCCTCCTATCATTCGGAACTAGATCCGAAGTAAAGAAATGTCATATTTCGCGTGGAATCTTCACCAAACAACTAGCAAAACACCAGGATTTATGTATTGAATTAGGCCCGAAGCAATAACGAGCCGAAAGAGATAAGTTTTAGTTTAAAGGTTATTTGTTTTATATCAGTTTGCAAAAGGCTTTGGTAGAAAGATGAAATCAGACTAAAACTAGTAGGAAAAATGTAGACTTTCTAAGAAACGGGTAAACAGACTTGACACGAAACCAAACCGGTATCGTTCAGTCCGTGTAAAGGCAAAAAAAAAAAATGAGGCTGTTATGGCCCAAAACTCATTGGGGTTGTAAGACGGGCCTTGGATGGGCGAAAGAAAATGTATATATTTGAAAAGCATGAAAAAAAGGTTTTAGATCAAAATCGGAATTCGATTCGACTGGAACATAATTCGATTCGACTGGAATTGAATCGTGAAAACTCGACTCAATGAAACTCGACTCGATTAAAACTCGACTCGATTAAAACTCGACTTGATTAAGACGCGACTTGACTCCATTAAAATTTGACTTGATTGAGAATCGACTCGATTAGAATGGAATCGATTCGAATCGACTAGACTTGACTCAAAATCATGAAAAGTCATTTTTCTAATAAAATTTATTAAAGACTTGTTAACGAAAACAAATTTTTTCCCAGCTAGGAGCTCTTGTAAGGCCCCGATCCTGGTGCCCTACATTTGGTGTTGGATTTACTCATAAACATGGTTCTTAATATCACAGTTAATTAAAACTTTACGCAGAATATAAAAACATCAATATATATATATATTACATATCCTTCAAATATGGTCTTAACATGATTCAAACTTTGTCTTTTGAAATAAAACATTAATTATAAAATATCATAAGTCTTCAGATGCAAGCCTGTTATTCTTCTGCCATGTGCCCCGCTCAAGCTAGCTGCCTCATTCTACTCACCTGCGTGCATACTAAAAGTCAGCTACGCTGAGTGAGTTCTAGTTAATTAGTTAACATACAATACATACACTTACCTTCACATATGTATTCGAAGATACATACTTAAATACTTTACATATTACCTTTCTTTCATATGTTCATACATACATACATACATACATGCATACATTCATACATACGTTCATACTTTATTACTTTTATGCTAATTACATTCCATCCTTTCCATCTCAATTATTACTAGGGTCTGGTCCCTTTCTTTTCTATCTCAGATATTATTAGGGTCTGATCCCTCTCCTTTTCCTTTCCTTTTCTCTTTCTTATCTCAGGTATTATTAGGGTCTGGTCCCTTCCTTCTTCCACACTCGTACATACTTTCTTTACATACCCATATCATACTACTGTACCTCTCTCTATATACACACACACACACACACATATATATATATATATATATACTTCCTTTAACATGCATACATACTCACATATTATACATATACCTTTCATACACATTCATATTTCATATACATACCTTCCTTGAAAATACATGCAATATCCGAAGATTGTTTGCGTACCGACAAGCTTTCGTTCACATTCAAGATATATTATTTATCACATAAATCATACATGGCAAACACTTACCACTTAAGGTAAGTGTATTGACTATCACATCGAGTATGCACACATCCCCGAAAAAATAACAAGGAAGTGGGGCTAGAAACTCACCTGGATACTGTTACATTCGCCGTTAACGGTTATTCCTCTATTTAACTGAGCTTGGCTAACTGCACATTAATTACGTGTATCAATACTTGTCCTAATCACATTTTTTGATTTATAACAGAAATGGTTAAGTCTGGTCTATTCTAATAGAGTGTCTTCAATCCATTAGAATACATTGTACTTAAACACACATCACATTCAGTTACACCTTGTATTCGAGTTTCCATATATATATATATATATATATATATATATATATATATATCTATTCACTCTTATTTTCATTATTGTGATATATTCTAACATCTAAACCCATATTATGGCACCATGTCATCCTTAAACTGTTTACACTCCTTCCCTAGCCTAGGATCTAGTCCAGGTGTCCATAAAGCTTAGACCTTTATCGATTATAAACCCGTTTTAACAAGATCTAGGGTTTTCAAGCGAGCCGTATATACCAACAAGTTTGTTAAGTCCATTTTTAACATCAAGTTTGTAACTTTATGACACATCTATACCCGATTTGCTCTAGGGTTAAGTTTTAGGGCAAACCATTCATAAAAACATAACCTTTATATGTAAAGAACATACCTGTTGACGTTTCTAGGCTACGGTTTAGCTTCACTATGCTCTCACGAGGGGTATCTAGCCTTTTATAACCAAGATCGATCAAAATCCAAGCTTGGTTTTGGTCTTGGATCTCCCACTCGGTCGCGGCCGGTCTCTATGTTGTTTGTGTGTGTGTTTTGAGTGTGTGTAGGAGACTTGGAAGATAAGAAATGAGGGTTTTAGGGAGGTTTAAGGAGTATTTATACTCTCTTAAGCCCAAGGACCTACCCATCACCACCCTTTAATCCATCTTTCATTAACCAAGTCCATACTCCTTTATTATATTTAATCTTAATTAATTATTAACACACATTTAACAAACATAACTCTCTTTTATTTATTATTTTAAAATTTAGGATGTTACAAGTCTTCCCTCCTTAAAGAGGTTTCGTCCCCGAAACCTAAATATTACTAAAATAGATCTGGGTAAAACTTGCACATCTCCTCCTCAACTTCCCATGTAGCATCTGATCCCTTACGATGCTTCCATATCACTTTCACCAAAGGGATAACTTTACGATGAAGTTTCTTTTCTTTGCGGTCGACTAGTTTTATAGGTTGCTCGATGTAGTTCAGCTGTTCATCAAACTCGATGTCCACTAATAGCACATGAGACGTGTCGTCAGCTAGACATTTCCTTAGGTGAGAAACGTGAAAGATTGAATGAATTCCTTCTAACTCTTTGGGAAAATCTAACTTGTAGGCCACTTCGCCCACATGATCCACAATCTTAAACGATCCAATGTACCTCAGACTTAACTTACCCCTCTTCCTAAAACGAATAATTCCTTTCCAAGGTGAGACCTTGAGCATCACATTGTCACCAATGTTAAACTCGATTGGTCGCTGCCGCTTATCGGCATACGAATTTTGTCGGTCTTGAGCAGCTTTCATCCTTGCCTTGATCTAATCAAACTTTGAAGAGGTTCCTTTCACAACTTCTAGACTTCCAATCTCTTTCTGACCAATTTCTCCCCAACATACTGGAGTTGTACATCGTCTTCCATACATCATCTCGAACGGTGGCATAACAATACTTGAATGGTTGCTGTTGTTATAGGAAAACTTTGCCAGATGCAGATGATCGTCCCAACTTCCTCCAAAGTTATAAAAACAAGCAAGCAACATATCCCCAAGGGTTTGGATGGTCCTTTCAGATTGCCCATCAGTTTGAGGATGATACGCCTTACTGGATGTTCAATATTGATCCCATGGCTTCATGGAACTTCTTCCAGAATCTTGAAGTAAAGCGAGTATCTCTCTCAGACACAATCGACAGTGGCACTCCATTCTTAGTCACAACTTTCTTTATGAACACATTTGCTAACGTTTCTGACGATATGGCTTCTCGTATAGGCAGAAAGTGAGCACTCTTTGTCAAACAGTCCACAATCACCCAAATGGTATCATGATGCTTAGCGGTACGGGGTAGCTTAGTTATGAAATCCATGGTGATGTGTTCCCACTTCCATTCTGATATATCTAAAGGCTTCATCTTTCCATAAGGCTTCTGGTGTTCAGCTTTGACTTGTAAACAACTTAAGCAGTTACTAACATAATCTACTACATCATCCTTCATACTCGGCCACTAGTAGTCTCTCTTCAGGACTTGATACATCTTGGTGGATCCCGTATGAATCGAGTATCTTGACTTGTGAGGTTCATCTAAGATTCGACCTCTAAGATTTCCATGGCATGGAATCCACATACGATCAAACCTAGTCTTAACACCATGAGTGTTTTCCATCAACTCGTCTTGCTGGCCAAAGATCCTTTCCTTTTTCACTAGCCCTTCATTTACCAGCACTTCCGATGCACCTTGATGATTTCTTCGAAAAGACTTGAGTTCATGATCAACTGATATGACTTCACTGTTGCAATGACTTCTTCATTCTTACGACTTAGCGTATCGACGACCACATTATCCTTACCAGGATAGTACTTTATATCGCAGTCATAGTCTTTTATCAGTTCTAACCATCTTCTCTGTCTCATGTTCAATTCTTTCTGCTCGAAGAAGTACTTTAAACTTTTAGGATCTGTGTAAATAGTACACTTAGTACCATACAAATAATGTCTCCATATCTTGAGAGCATGCACTACTGCTGTTAGTTCTAAATCATGCATTGGGTAGGTACTTTCGTGAACCTTCAACTGTCTGGACACATAAGCTATAACCTTTCCTTGTTGCATTAACACGCAACCTAACCCATGATGCGAAGCATCAGTACAAACCACCAAATCCTCGTCACCATCGGGTAGAGCAAGGATTGAAGCTTGTGTGAGCCTTTTCTTTAGTTCTTCAAAAGCTTCTTTTTGAAACTTACCCCAACTGAATACTACAGACTTTCGGGTCATACCGGTCAGCGGTGCGGCTATCTTGGAGAAGCCTTCGATGAATCTCATATAGTAGCCGGCTAACCCTAAGAAGCTTCGTATATCAGCCGGGTTCTGCGGCGTCTATCAATTCGTTATCGCTTCAATCTTAGCTGAATCCACGGTAATTCCTTCAGGATTGATCACATGACCTAGAAATTGCACTTCTCGCAACCCATAATGCGAACTTCGAGAACTTAGCATACAACTTTTCCTCCTTCAGCTTCTCTAATACTTCTCTTAGATGTTTAGCATGATCAGACTCGCTCTTAGAATAAATCAATATATCGTCAATGAAAACAATAAATGACTTATCTAACAGTGGCCGACATACTCTATTCATCATGTCCATAAATGCCGCAGAAGCATTTGTCAGACCAAATGACATTACGAGGAACTCGTAGTGTCCATACCGCGTCTGAAACGCTATCTTAGGGATGTCTGTCTCTTTCACTTTTGGCTGATGATAGCCTGATCTGATATTTATTCGTGAGAAGCAGCTTGATCCTTGTAGTTGGTCAAACAAATCATCAATCCGTGGCAACAGATATCTATTCTTTACTGTAAGCTTGTTCAACTCACGATAGTTTAAACACATTCTCATACTTCCATCATTCTTCTTAACAAACAACACCGGTGTGCCCCACGGGGAAACACTCGATCTTATAAATCCTCTATCGAGGAGTTCTTGTAGCTGGGACATCAATTCCTTCATTTCGGACTGCGCTAGACGGTAAGGTGCTTTTGCGATGGGTTGTGCTCCTGGTATTAAATCTATCTGAAATTCTATCTCTCGCTCCGGTGGCAACCCCGGAAGATCCCCAGGGAATACTTCTGGGCAGTCGCATACAATAAGAACATCTTTTACTTCCTTCGTCTCGACCTTTGCTATGACACATACGCCAGGTAGGCACCACACCCTCGCTTTAACAAACCTTCGGCTTTCATCATCGAAATGACATTAAGCCCATAACTTTCCTTATCACCATAAACTGTCACCGTACCACCATCCAAGGAATTTAACCTTATCAATCTACTCTTACGCACTATCTGAGCCTCAAAATCAGATAGCCAATCCATTCCCAAAACTACAACGAACCCTTCTAAGGTCATAACATACAGGGTAACAGGGAACTCACGTCCCTCTAACTCTCTCTTAAAATCCTTAATCATTCTCATTATTTTAACCGAGGTGTCACCAGTGGTTTCTACAATAAAGGTTTCAGACACTCGGCAACATTTCATTTTAGCTACTTTACTAAATGGTGTAGCTACGAAACTTCTATTAGCACTCGAATAAAACAATACTGAAGCAGAAATATCGTTACTAGAAACGTACTTGTCACAACATTTGGAATCTGTTTGGCCTGTTCTTGAGTCAGCATGAAGGCCCTAGTCCTCGGCCTTGCTTGATCAACATCTTTTTTTTCTGCTTCCTCAAGCTTCACCATCGGTGCATTTGACGGGTGCATCGGAGGATGACCCGTAAGTGTGCTTAATTGACATAAAAATCCATGTAATAAGTGTTAATTTCGTGGGAAATGGATAAATACTATTGTGTGGTTAATTGCAGGTTTAAAGGAAGTTCCGGAGTAACTATGGTGTATAACGAAGAAACCAAAGGAACCTGCAAGTCAAGAAGATCAAAATAAGTGAAAAAGAGAGTTTGTGGCTGAGGTCCACCGTGGCCCACGGTCCAGACCGTGAGCCACGGTCCAAATGGTAGAAAGGAACAGAGGCCACCGTACCGTGGCCTCTGAGTCACCATGGATACCACCGTGGCCCACGGTGGGAACCGTGGGCCACGGTTCAACTTATCATGAACATCACTGTGACCCACCGTGTGAACCATGGGCCACGGTTCGAGCCGTAACTGCCAATTTGGAGTTGTTTTTATTCCGTTTTTTGGTGTCTTTTCACCTATCTTTCAATCTAGAATACCCTAAGGACGATTTGGAGAGTGGAAGAACAATATTTTGTGGATTGTAACCATTAGTTTGGTTTTGTGATTCGTATGGTTACTATAATCGAAAGGATGATGAACCTAATGATGCTTGGCTAATTCTCTTCGTGTTTTCCCTCGGATTGTAAGGTTTCTTTATGAATATTGATTGAATGTTTATGCAATTTCTGAGATAATAGTTTGATCTTATTGATTTCATTATTATGGTGTTATGAATTGATTGCTAAGTTGTTAGTTTATTAAGTTCGTATTCTAAGCCGTCAGTTCTTGGTTCTGTATGCAATCGAGATTAATCGGGAGGGACTCGGGGCTAGATAATCTAATTGATATTTCAGTGATTACCTTGCATTTACAATCCAAGTACATAGTCCTCAATTATCACAATCGTTGCATAATCACGAACTATATATTTATCGTTCATCTCAGTTAAACATTCAAGTTGGCTTTTGTAGAAACTTGAAAACGAGGGAAGGCATATTTCCTCATATTGTTTTAAAACTCGTTTATTTGTTTCAGTTTTTTTTGTTAATCAAAACCAAACAACCAAATCTTTGAATTTATTTTCTACACTTAGATTAATATAGATAGATTACAAAGCTACCTAGTAACACATTTTCCACAAACTCCTTGTGTTCGACACTCTCTTATCGCTATCTATTTAGTTATAATCGGTTTATTTTTGAGTGAGTCTTCGACCTCACATCAAATTTTGGCGCCGTTGCCGGGGAGTAGTGTGCAACGTGTGTTAGCTTTAGTAGTTTTTGTTTGTTATTTTCGGGTTTACGCTGGTTGTGTTAGTGTGCAGGTACCTATAGGTGTATGCATACTAAAGGCTCTAACAGGTCATCACCATTAGTTATCGATCATGAGATTGGCAGAACACTACTGAGAAACCGAGTCCTACTTAGGGAGAACAAGCTTCTTGGTTCTCCAACTGCATCAGACAACACCATGGATTCACCAGCTCCCACTTTGGGTCAAACAATCCCAACCACACCTCCACCAAATCCACCTTCACCGATCACTACTACTATACCTACAACGTCTAGTGAATTGCAACCAACTCACACAACTGAACCCATCCCTACTCAGTACACCTACTTAATATCATCCACATTGCCATCTATTTCCAACCTTTTTCCTACCTTTGGTGCATCATCATCTCAACAAAATCAACAACCAACCTTTCAACAATCACAATCAAGATACCAATATCAATCCCCACCTTTCATGCAACATTCAAGATCACAAGGTGACGGATACGGATATGGGTTTGACAGTGAATTTGAGGGGTATGAAGTGGAAGGTTACTAAATGGAAGGTGACGGAAGCAAAAGGGTAAATCAGGGAAATTTTGGTTATGGTCAATGGCAACAACTGGAACCGTTGCAAGAACTTAATAGACAACCACCACCGGTTGTTCAACAACAAGCTCAAAACAACCGGTTATTGTTCAGCAACAAGTTCAACCACCACCGGTTGTCCAACAACAACAAGCTCCACAATAAGTGAAACCACAAGGGCAACCTCAAGATCCACAATTCAACAAATGCCCCAACCTGAGTTTCAATAATTTGCACCTCCAAGGCCCGTTTATAGGCAAATGGGTCAACCAAGAGTACCAATGGGGGTACCAAGAAGGCATGCAAGAGAGATGGTTAGGGGGATTGAAGCCCATTTCCGACCGATAATTTGAAGTGAGAACCAATTCCCTTCAAAGTCTCCCAAAGTATAAGGGTTTAGCAATGGAGGAACATTATTTTCACTTAGAGGCATATGACTCTATTACACGATTGGGGGTCAAGGTTTTACATCGGATGAGGTTAAGTTGGTCCTATTTCAGTTTTCGTTGGAAGACAAGGCAAAGAGATGGTTTTACACTTTGCCTTCCGCATCCATTTATACTTGGGTCGAAATGCAACAAAGATTCTTGGAAGAATTCTCCACGGCCCAAAAGACCAACGATGCAAGAAGGAGTTTGAGAACCTTCCAACAACAATTAAGTGAGATGTTTCATGAAGCATTTGAGAGGTTTAACATGATGATTAAAAATTGTCCTCATCATGGTATTGCTCTTTGGGAGTTGTTAAATGCTTTTCATGAAGGGTTGAGTATGGAGGATGAACTAGATTTGATGTCGATCACGAATCGTACATTTGGTACCAATTATGAACAAGATGATTGGGCATATTTGGAACAAATGGCGGTCACTTCAAAGAGAAAGGCCCAAACCGGAAGAAGAGCAAGACCGGCGTTCGGTAGACCGCAAGTGCAAGCCGTGGATGAAGGAGGGGTACAAACCACTAATCAAGTAATTGATGTTTGTACGAATTGTAACGTGTTGGGTCATGCGTTGGAGGTATGTGCGGTAGGTCAAGTACAAGTAGAAGGGGTGAATGCACTTTAAGGGGGGAGGTGGTAGGAATTATAATATGAACTCCAACACTTACCACCTCGGCTTAAGAAATCACCCAAATTTTCACTATGGAAACCCGGCCACTCAATCTAACCCGAAGTTTAAGGAAATCAAGGCAATTATGTTCGTCGCCAACAATATAATAACCAAGGTAATTTTCATGGCGGGAATAATCAAGGGTTTCAAGGTCAAGGAGGTGGCGGTCAAAGTGGGTCAACAGGTCAAAGTTCATCAAGTGGAAATGAAGTCATGGATATGTTGAAGTTGATACAACAAGACATGCAATGAAGAAATCAACTTGATGAAGCTCGAATGCAAAAAGATGAAGTTAGAGATAAGGCCATCCAATCGTTGACCACACTAATGGGTCAACTCGCAACTGAAGTGTCAGAATTGAAGAAAAATAAAGGCCAACTGCCAAGCGACACTAAGGTAAACCCGTCCCATAGTTCATCTCGTAACGTTACTATAAATCATGTTAGTGTGTTAAGAAGTGGTAAAGAGTACAAAACTGATTTATCACCGGGTGTGGTTGATGGGGAAGTCAAGGACATTACGAGTAATGAAAGTGATGATGAAATTGAAACTAATAAACCCACTAAACATGTCACTTTTGAAAAACCATTATAAAATTCGGGTCAAACTTCAGATTTAAAAGATAAAAACAAGGAAGTCGAACCATATGCGGTTCCATTTCCTTCGGCTTTGCTTGACCAGGGTAAGAAAAATGTAATTGTTATAATGGGTTCTCAAAAGGAAGAGATGTGGGAAGTGTTTAAACAGGTAAAAGTGAATTTATCTCTACTCGAGGCAATAAAACAAATGCCCGCGTATGCAAAGTTTTTAAAAGAACTATGCACTCAAAAGAGGCAACAAAAAGTGCCTAAACGAGTGGATTTAACTGAGTGGGTAAGTGCGGTTTTAAAAGGAGATCTTCCTCCTAAGCTTCAAGATCAGGGAACGCCCTTAATTAATATTCAAGTAGGCGATGTTCAAATGTCTAGGGCGTTACTAGATTTTGGGGCCGGAGTAAGCATCCTCCCGAGGGGTTTATATGACCAATATGACTTTGGTTCTTTGAAACGTGTTGAGACCACAGTTGTATTGGCGGATTTGTCTCATAAACTTCCCCGTGGAATCGTGCGGGATGTAATTGTTAAAGTGGAGGATTTTTACTATCCTATGGACTTTTTAGTGTTAGACTATTCTTCGGGTGACTCAAGTCAACAGCAAAATGTTATCTTGGGTCGACCATTTTGAACACTGCTCATGAAATCATTGATTGCAGATTTGGTACCGTTGACATGGCGTTTGGTAATCGAAAAATGCGCCTTAATGTTTTTACTAACGTTGCTAATTCTTTGAGTGGTGAAGAATATTTTATGGCAGATTTGGTGGACCATTGTATTCTTCATGAATATGATGAAGATTGTGTAGAAGCTTGTATTTGTGATGATTCTGAACAGGCACACGTATGTGCTTTGAGGATGGAAGAACAAAAACATGATGTCTGAGCTATGCAAGAGGGAAGGCCACCATGGACACATCAATTTGAGAGCTTGCCAACGAAGATCAATTCGAACACAATGCCGTATTTGGAATGTCCACCAAAGGTTGAATTGAAGGAACTTCCAAGTCATTTGAAGTATGCATTTTTAGGGGAGAATGAAACCCTTCCGGTTATCATTGATTCTAACTTGGAGAAAGAACAAGAGATGGCGTTGGTAAAAGTGTTGGGAGCATATAAGGCTGCCATTGGATGGACGCTTGCGGATTTAAAGGGTATTAGTCCTTCGGTTATTATGCATAAAATAATTACTGATGAGGAGGCTAAACCAACAAGGGAGACTCAAAGACGATTGAACCCGAATTTGCGAGAAGTGGTGAAAAAGGAGGTCATCAAGTGGTTGGATGCGGGGATCATTTATCTCATTTCAGACAGTGCATGGGTGAGCCCGTCACAGGTAATACCCAAGAAAGCCGGCACCCAGGTAATAAAAGGTGATAATGGTGAACAAATCGCCACCCGACCGGTAACCGATTGGCGAGTGTGCATAGATTATAAAAAATTAAATAATGCAACCTCGAAAAGTCATTTTCCATTACCATTCATTGATCAAATAGTTGAAAATCTTTCCGGTAAAAAATATTATTGTTTTTTGGATGGATATTCGGGTTACAATCAAATTGCAATTCATCCCGATGACCAACATAAGACCACCTTCACGTGTCCATATGGTACTTTTGCCTTTAGGCGAATGCCGTTTGGACTGTCTAATGCCCTGGCTACTTTTCTGACATGGTCGGGGATTCACTTGAAGTTTTTATGGACGATTTTTCCATTTTTGGCTCAACATTCGAGTCGTGTCTCATTAATTTAGAAAAAGTTTTAAAACGATGTGTTGAGACAAACTTTGTGTTGAGTTGGGAAAAAAGTCACTTCATGGTGCAAGAGGGCATTGTGTTGGGTCATGTAGTTTCAAGTAGGGGAATGGAAGTTGACCACCCCCGAAAAATAAAAGTAATTTCATCTTTACCACCCCAAAAAATGTCAAAGGGGTGAGGTCATTTTTGGGACATGCCGGATTCTACAGGAGATTCATTAAGGGTTTTAGTGCAATTTCAAAACCTTTATGTAATCTCTTATTGAAGGATGTGCCCTTTGAGTTTACTGATGAATGTTTGCAAGATTTTGACAACTTGAAGTAGAAGTTAGTGGAAACATCCATTTTACAATCACCGGATTGGTCAAATCCGTTTGAAATCAGGTGTGATGTTAGCGATAGTACGGTTGGAGCGGTATTGGGTCAAAGAGTGGAGAAAAAGTCGGTGGTGATATATTATGCGAGCAAAACTTTATCTCAGGCGCAAATGAATTACAACACTACCGAAAAAGAGTTACTTGCGGTGGTTTACGCCTTGGATAAATTTCGGTCATATATTTTGGGAAGTAAAGTTGTGGTGTACTCGGATCATAGCGCGGTCTAATATTTGATGGAAAAGAAAGACGCGAAACCGCGTTTGATTTGATGGGTTTTATTGTTGCAAGAATTTTATCTTGAAATCCAGGACAAGAAGGGCCGTGAGAATGTAGTGGCGGATCCCTTGTCTCGGATTCCACTTGAAGGTGTTGATGATCCGATGGAAATAAATGAAAAGTTTCCGGATGAACAGTTGCTCGCCGTCTCAACCGCACCGTGGTATGCCCATTATGCTAATTATTTCGCCACGGGGGCTATTCCGGAACATTGGTCGAAGAAACGGAGGAAACAATTCATGTCCCAAGTCAAGCAATACATATGGGACGAACCGGATGTTTTCAAGATTGGAGAGGATTAAGTTCTTAAAAGGTGTATACCCGAGAATGAAGTACAAGAGATTTTGACACATGCTCATTCGTCGGCATGTGGGGGTCATTTTAGTGGATCAAAAATGGGGTATATAGCACTAACATGAGAGTTCTATTGGCCAACACTTTTCAAAGATGCTAATGAATATGACCGACAGTGCTTGAATTGTCAACGAATTGGGGGTATATAAAAAAGGAATGAAATGCCTTTACAACCTTTTCTGGTGGTTGACATTTTTGATGTTTGGGGCATAGACTTTATGGGCCCGTTTCCGAACTCGTGTGGGTACTTGTATATTCTTGTTGCGGTTGATTATGTGTCGAAATGGGTTGAAGCTGCTGCAACAAGAACTAATGATCATTCTTGGTTTGTAAGTTTTTCCAAGCTAATATTTTTTCAAGATTTGGTTTTTCAAGAGTAATTATAAGTGATGGTGGATCGCACTTCAAGAACTTCACGTTTGGTAAATTGTTAAAACGTTATGGTGTTAATGATTGAATTGCAACACCTTACCACCCTCAAAAGAGTGGCCAAGTGGAAGTTTCTAATCGCCAAATTAAAGAAATTTTGATGAAAACGGTTCGGGTGGATAGGAAAGATTGGTCAGTTAAGTTGGATGATGCACTATGGGCATATCAAACCGCTTACAAGACACCGATTGATACTACTCCTTAATGTATAGTGTATGGAAAGGGTTCCATTTTCCAATGGAGTTGGCTCACCGGGCATTATGGGCACTTAAAAGTGTTAATATGGATTATCATGAGGTCGGGAAGTTGAGAAAGTTGAAGTTGAGTGAACTAGAGGAAATCCGGGATGAAGCGTATGAATGTGCCTCCGTGTATAAATAAAAGTTAAAAAGGGTGCATGATGCTAAGATAAGGAAGAGAACATTTGAAGTTGGGAAAAAAGTATGGTTGTACAATTCGAGATTCAAATTATTTCCCAGGAAGCTAAAAAGCAGGTGGATGGATCCGTATGTCATCACAAGTGTAGGGAGGTTTGGTGATGTTGAAATTGAGGATATGCAAAATCAAGTCAAATAAGTCGTGAAAGGACATCGCCTCAGACCATACCTAGAAGGTAAAGATCTTAATATGCTTGAAAATGACAAGGTGATTTTCTTCCTAAGCTCACTGGATGCTTCCAAGTCGTAAAGTTCCAGGTATGTTGTACAAATTAGTATAGCATTTTGTTCAACTTTGGTTCTAAAATTACAATTCTCGCTTTGGAGTTTGTCAAAATCAAGTGTGGGGAAGTTTAATGAATTTCTTTACCATGTTGGGGACAACTCGGGTTTTCATGGGGGGTAAGGTAATTTTAAGTAATTTTAATTTTAATTTTTAGTTTTTGATTTGGTAAGTATATTTTTAGTTCTTTTTCTTGTTAAAAAAAATTAGTGAACCATGGGCCACGGTTCGCCATACAATAACGAGCATAATGTGATCAACCGTGGACCACAGTATGAACCGTGGCCCATGGTTCGGTCGTGGCTGCAACCTTGGGTCCCGATTTTGGGTTAAACAAACAAGAAAATTTTAATTTTAAATCAATTCTACACCACATGTTTCACCTACCATCATATTTACTTCAATTTTCACCATCTCCTTCTTCTCAACTCCTCTCTACAAACCCTAACCTCATATCATAACTTCTTCATATCACCACCAATTTCAAAGATTTTTGACCCGGTTTTCATTGGATTTTCATGAGGATTAACAATAACATTCTTAATTACACTCATTGTTAAGTGTTAATCCATTTTTTGAGCAAAAGTGTTGGAGAATTTATAAAGAAATTTTGGGGGGTTTTAGTTATTGTGTGAAGAAAGAGTTAGTGTTCATCCGATTCAACTCTCAAGGTATGTCTTTGTCAATTTTCTTGCACATATTGAAAAATTTTAAAGGTAGAATTGACTTGAACTATATACCCACTTGCTTGTTTGAGTATTTAGTACAATGGTTTTCCATTATGGTTGTGGATAGTGGATAAATGTTACAAACATATGGTTGCTATATTGATAAGTTTGAAATCATGTGTTGAAGCAACTCTTGAAATTTTTGGTAAATTGATTAACAAGTGATTATCCACAAACATAGTAATAAGCAAGTGTGGGGAGGTATACATTGAATTAACTTCTTTTGTTTGGGTTTTGTTGTTGTGTGTAGATGCGTAGAACCTCAGATAAGGGAAATGGGAAGGCATCATCTTCTAGCGGGCGAGCAGCCTAAGCAAAGAGGCAAAGAATGCATGAAGAGCAAGCGCGTATGCAGATACCATCTGAAAGACCCACTTGGAGAGGTGGGGTGTTGTCAAAGTACGCGTTGGAATGGAAAGCGGAGTTGCTCACTGATAAGATGGCCACTTTGAAAAATCGGATCGAAGGGTATATGTGCGAAAAGAGGTAACGAATCCTGGATTTGAGGCATTCGGGTTAATTGAAAAATTGAAGGATTTAGGTTGGGAAGCAGCTCTTAAGTGTTACGATGAAGAGAGTAACACTTTGTATGATAGAGAAATTGAGGAGTGGGTGTCCACGTTGAGATGTCCCACATACAAGAAGGGATCCGACATGAGATTGATAGGAACGATGGGTGGACATGAAGTTGTGATGTCCTTTGACACGTTCAATCAGATCACTCTATTTGACAGTAAACCAAGCAACTCATATGTGTACCCTTTTGTCAAAGATTTGTTTGAAAGTCCTGACAAGCATCCACAATGGCACAACATGCTAGAAAAGGTTCTTAAAGGAGGTCGAGGTTTGAGTGATCAGATTAGGATAAATGGCCTAAAGATTGAGGCAAAGTTGTTGATGTCTATTTGTTTACACAATGTGGTGCCCCGTCGGGGGGACATTTTGGTAGTGAGGAACAGTGATACTCCCGTGTTGTACTCGTTAATGTGCGGGAAGCCTCTCATTTCTTTCTGATATTTAGTAATGCTCAACATTTGGATCAGCCGAGAAAGCAACAAGCGGAAGTTAATACTGCATTTTCGACTGATCACGACATTATTAAAGAACCATGGTGTGATAAATTAGGATTCGGTGGGAATGACCAAGGTATTCAAAGAGTTCAAGTTGTCGGATTTTCCGGGGTTGGTATACACACTAACTGATAGACATCACGAGCTTGTGTGTGATAATTTGAGGTGGAGAGTAATAAGAGAAGATGTGGAGGTAGAGGTGGATGAGCAAGTGGAAGAAGTGGAGGAAGTAGGTGAGCAAGATTTCATGGATGTGGGTGGTGGTAGTAGTTACCAACACGAGGGTTGGGATTATTCGGCTGGTTATGACTCGTATGATAATAATTGGGTCCATGTGAGGTCAATTAACAAAGTGGTGGAAAGGCATAGGCCTTCAACGTATGAAAATTGGTCGGATGAGTCGCGTGCATTATTTAACCATCAGACCTTCATGGGGGCCTATTCTGAGCGGGCCGAAAAGGAGGGACGCGAGAGAATGGAGATGTGGAACCATGCTCAAGCTTACGGGAGGGAGCACGAGATGAACATGCGATACTTGGATGATAGGAATCGGCAGATGCATGAACAATGGCATGTGGGGGAACCAGTTATACCGGATCCACCAGTTGTGGATTACACGACTTTACCACCGTATGACGGTTTAGTACGTTATGCTGAACCACCTCATCATCATTCCATGTGGGTTGATCCAATGCAATCGATGGCACCACCATCACCATAAGGAGAAGGAAGTAGCGGCGGAGATGGGGCGTTTATTTTTGGCCAGTTCTCAGATTTCATGACATTTATCTTTGGGCTGGCCCAACCACCATACTTCTGGTTGAGTTTCGTCTTACCAGGTGAACACCGTTTTGTATATTTATGTATAGTTGTTATCATTTGTGTTTTTATTTATTTTTGGGTGGATGGGTGGAGGATGAAATACTTATGATTAAGTATTGTGGGTTGTGTTGAAAAGAATGTTGTTTTTAAGAAGTAGTTTGTTTTCATTGTTCTCAAAACAGTACATTGGGGACAATGTATCCCAAGTGTGGGGGATGAGGAAAATTTCATTTGTTTTGAAAAAAAAAAATATAAAATAATAATAATAATAATAATAAATCAGAAAAATAATAAAAAATGCGTTTAAAGAAACCGAAAAGTGAAAAGATGGCGGGGTAAGGTTTTGGTCCCTTTTCATGGTCAAAATTCCCTAAGTAACGTGTTGCCTAGTTGTTGTTAAAAAGGAAAGTTGTTTAATATTCTAATCAAGTTAGTATGCTTTCGGTGCAATAACTTGCATAACATGTTCGTTTACACTTGCGAGTCGAGAAAATAAGGATTGTGAAAGAAAGTCGATATTTCTCCGATAGAACTTGTGCAATTAGTGCATTTCGATACCTTAGCTTGACGTAAATGCAAAAGTGATAGAGGCAATTAGGTTAAGCCTCGTCTGGATGAGTGCGAGTGTGGGAATTGGGGGTTGGGCCTCATACATTACATATATGAGCATGGATAATGAGAGGGGTGGGGGGTTGGTTCCTCTAGAAAACTTTGTTGGGCTTATATTGCGAGATGATCTGACTTAATAGATTTCTTTGTAATTGTTTTAGTATTTATCAGTACGATGTATTAAGCGTTATGTTTATTATGCTTAAAATAAAAAAAAATAAAAAAATTGTGTTGGAGATTCAATGTTCAAGTATTATATATATAAAAAAAACGAGAAAAAAAGAGAGAAAGTTAGTGATGTATATAGTTGGTTATTTCATTATTTACTTAGTTGTTTTGTAATAAGTCGGATCAGATCGTTTTAGCTACTTTCAATATTCATTTTCCATACCCTTACACTTGGCCCCGTTATAACCCGTTTTAAGACCTCTTGATTCGCATTCATCTCAAAGCACTTATGTAGGTTGAGATACGATGATTGCACAAACACATGTGAGGAGAGGTTATAAGTGTAAATGTGTGTTATGTATAGGTAAAAACCGAAATCATGTTAGGGTTGGTTAGAAATTTATGGTTAAATAGAACATCAAGTACACTAGTGCAACCGATAGAAATGAGGGAATAGGGTATGACTTGGGACCTTAACTGAACCAGAACTGTTGGTAAGATTGGTGGTTACAAGTTGAATATGAAAAATAATAGTTGTAGAGGTGTTTCTTGGGGGCAAGCAACGATTCAGTGTGGGATGTGACGGGTGCATCGGAGGATGACCCATAACTGTGCTTAATCGACATAAAAAATCCATGTATTAAGTGTTAATTTCGTGGGAAATGGATAACTATTGTTGTGTGGTTAATTGCAGGTTTAAAGGAAGTTCCGGAATAACTATGCTGTATAATGAAGAAACCAAAGGAATCGACAAGTCATGAAGATCAAAATAACTAAAAAAGAGAGTTTGTGGCTGAAGTCCACCGTGGACCACGGTCCAGATCGTGAGCCACGGTCCAAATGATAGAAAGGAATAGAGGCCACCGTACCGTGGCCTCTGAGTTACCGTGGATACCACCGTGGCCCACGGTGGGAACATAATGCCCCACCTTCCCA
The DNA here is from genome assembly GCF_021521415.1 of Bidens hawaiensis. Taxonomy (NCBI): domain Eukaryota; kingdom Viridiplantae; phylum Streptophyta; class Magnoliopsida; order Asterales; family Asteraceae; genus Bidens; species Bidens hawaiensis. Next base: position 167,759 of record NW_027493457.1, on the reverse strand, counting down.
CACTTATAACAGGCATTTGATCCAAGATTGCATTCACCAACCATGAGTTTTACCACACTTATAACAAACATCTGACCCCTTACCCCACTTGCAGTCCCCACCGTGCATCTTCTCGCAGGTCTTACACGACCTCTTCTTCTAAACTCTCGGCTGTTTGTTCTTTGGGTTCCATAATTGAGTACCAGGTCGTTTAGCATGAACAATCCATTTCTTCTCCTTCTTTTCTTTCAACACCACCTCACCCACAACCAAGTCATCATAAACCATCTCTGCGAGTTCGACAGCAGAGTCAAAAGTAGCCGGTTTACTAGTCTTGACTAGAGTGCGGATGTTTTGTGGCAGTCCTCTTATGTAGCACTTGATTCTCTTAGCTTTAGTGTTAACCATTTTCGGCACCAACCTGGACATGCGGTTGAATTCACTAATATACTCGCGTTGTGTCATCTTTCCGTCTGCAGGTTCAGAAACTTCTTCTCAGCCTTTTCAACCTCAGCATCAGCAGAAAACCACTTCATTACCAACTCCTTCACATCATCCCACCTCATCGCCATAATATCATCCCGGGTCTTCCTCTGCTCCACACTTTCTCACCAGTACACAACTTCATCACCGAACGACTGAGTGGCATAACCCACTGCTTGGTTGGGATGACACTCGCTAATTCGGATAACCTAGTCAATTACGGTTATCCATTGAAGAGTAGCGATTGCGTCTCATAAACCATTCAGCTTTGGCGGGTCGCAACCTTTGGACGACTTATAGTTACACCCACCCCAGCCTCTCTTTCTGTCATCAAATTTCATGGATCGAACTTCACTTGAATCACCCTTTTCTCTCTCATCATCTTTCTTACCATTCTCTCCTGAACACTCAACAGTGTTTGCATGACTTACAACAGACTTTTCAGGTTGCATGTTCATCACTGCTGCAGCTACAGCTTGAACAATGGCAGCTTGAACAACAGGGTCAAGTTGATACCCTTCATTCTGGCTTGGCCCTTGCAGAGTCTCACTTGGCCCTTCTACAGAGTTAACAACTGGTTCTTCAGAAGGTTCTCGGACCCTACGTGGCTTACCACGACGTCCCGTACAACCTCCTTGTACATCAACTTTCCTAGCTCCAGCCATTCGTATTCTAACAAGGGAAAACACAACCGTCATCATTCAAGGAATTATTTAGTACATGGATAGTAAGGCAAACAGGTAATAACAGTGGCCACCTGTGATTAGCTGATCACGTTACTTTCCGTGTCATATACACTTCCCTTTATGAGTCTATTTGTGCTAAGTTCTACTTTTAAACAGTTAGTCAGTCAAATGATCAATTAATCCTATCCCTAACATACACATATCCTTCCTTTAGCAATTAAGCTAACATCATTACACGTTAATTAACCATATACTTTACCTTTACTGAGCTTGCTTGAGTGACACATGGCTATCTTGAACTGACATCTTCTTTCTTTTCTTACTTACGTCCCATCCTCTGTTTGAGTCTAAGCGTGTAGGATGCTTAATTCTCTCGAACTTTGCTCTGATACCAACTTGTAAGGTCCCGATCCCGGTGCCCTACATTTGGTGTTGGATTTACTCATAAACACAGTTCTAAATATTAGAGTTAATTAAAACTTTACGTGGAATATAAAAACATCAATATGTATTGCATATCCTTCAAATATGGTCTTAAAATGATTCAAACTTTCTCTTTTGAAATAAAACATTAATTATAAAACATCATAAAGTCTTTAGATGCCAGCCTCTTATTCTTGTGCCATGTGCCCCGCTCAAGCTAACTGCCTCATTCTACTCACCTGCATGTATACTAAAAGTCATCTACGCTGAGTGAGTTCTAATTAATCAGTCAATATACAATACATACACTTACCTTCACATATGTATCCGGAGATACATACTTAAATACTTTACATATTACCTTTCTTTCATACGTTCATACATACATACATACATACATACATACATACATACATAGATACATACATACATACATACATACATACATACATACATACATACATACATACATACATACATACATACATACATACATACGTACACACATACGTACATACATACGTACATACATACATATCCGGAGATACATACTTAAATACTTTACATATTACCTTTCTTTCATACGTTCATACGTACATACATACATACATACGTACATACATACGTACGTACGTACATACGTACGTACGTACATACGTACATACATACGTACATACATACATACATACATACATACATACATACATACATACGTTCATACTTTATTACTTCTATGCTAATTACATTCCATCCTTTCCATCTCAGACATTATTAGGGTCCGGTCCCTCTCATTTTCCTTTTCTTTTCTCTTTTCTATCTCAGATATTATTAGGGTATGGTCCCTTCTTTCTCTATCTCAGATATTATTAGGGTCTGGTCCCTTTTTTCTCTATCTAAGATATTATTAGGGTCTGGTCCCTTCCTTCTTCCACACTCGTACATACTTTCTTTACATACCCATATCATACTATACCTCTCTCTCTCTCTCTCTATATATATATATATATATATATATATATATATATATATATATATATATATATATATATACTTCCTTTAACATGCATACATACTCACATGTCATAAAAATACCTTTCATACACGTTCATATTTCATATACACCTTCCTTGACAATACGTGCAATATTGAAGATCGTTCGCGTACCGACAAGCTTTTGTTCACATTCAAGATATATTATTAATCACATAAATCATACATGGCATACACTTACCACTTAAGGTAAGTGTATTAACTATCACATCGAGTATGCACACAGCCCCGAAAACATAACAAGAAAGTGGGGCTGGAAACTCACCTGGATCCTGTTACGTTCGCCGTTAACGGTTATTCCTCTCTTTAACTGAGCTCGGCTAACTCTACATGAATTACGTGTATCAATACTTGCCCTAATCACATTGTTTGATTTATAACAGAAATGATTAAGTCTGGTCTATACTAATAGAGTGTCTTCAATCCATTAGAATACATTGTACTTAAACACACATCACATTCAGTTACACCTTATATTCAAGTTTCACTATATATATATATATATACATACATAAAGAAAAGTTAAAAAGGGTGCATGATGCTAAGATAAGGAAGAGAACATTTAAAGCTGGGCAAAAAGTATGGTTGTATAATTCGAGACTCAAATTATTTCACAGGAAGCTAAAAAGCAAGTGGATGGGTCCGTATGTCATCACAAGGGTAGGGAGGTTTGGTGATGTTGAAATTGAGGATATGCAAAATCAAGTCAAACAAGTCGTGAAAGGACATCGCCTTAAACCATACTTTGAAGGTAAAGATCTTAATATGCTTGAAAATGACAAGGTGATTTTTTTCCTAAGCTCACTGGATGCTTCCACGTTGTAAAGTTCCAGGTATGTTGTACAAATTAGTATAGCTTTTTGTTCAACTTTGGTTCTAAAATTACCTTTCTCTCTTTGGAGTTTGTCCAAATCAAGTATGGGGAAGTTTAATGAATTTCTTTACCATGTTGGGGACAACTCGGGTTTTTCATGGGGGGTAAGGTAATTTTAAGTAATTTTAATTTTTAGTTTTTGATTTGGTAAGTATATTTTTAGTTCTTTTTCTTGTTAAAAAAAATTAGTGAACTGTGGGCCACGGTTCGCCAGACAATAACGAGCAAAATGTGATCAATCGTGGACCACGATATGAACCGTGGCCCATGGTTCGGTCGTGGTTGCAACCTTGGGTCCCAATTTTGGGTTAAACAAACAAGAAAATTTTAATTTTAAACCAATTCTACACCACATGTTTCACCTACCATCATTATTTACTTCAATTTTCACCATCTCCTTCTTCTCAACTCCTCTCTACAAACCCTAACCTCATATCATAACTTCTTCATATCACCACCAATTTCAAAGATTTTTGACCCGGTTTTCATTGGATTTTCGTGAGGATTAACAATAACAAGCTTAAGTACACTCATTGTTAAGTGTTAATCCATTTTTTGAGCAAAAGGGTTGGCGAATTTATTAAGAAATTTTGGGGGGTTTTTGTTATTGTGTGAAGAAAGAGTTAGTGCTCATCCTATTCAACTCTCAAGATATGTCTTTGTCAATTTTCTTGTACATATTGAAAATTTTTTAAGGTAGAATTGACTTGAACTATATACCCACTTGCTTGTTTGAGTATTTAGTACAATGGTTGTCCATTATGGTTGTGGATAGCGGATAAATGTTACAAACATATGGTTGTTATATTGATAAGTTTGAAATCATGTGTTGAAGCATCTCTTGAAATTTTTGGTAAATTGATTAACAAGTGATTATCCACAAACATAGTAATAAGCACGTGTGGGGAGGTATACGTTGACTTAACTTCTTTTGTTTGGGTTGTGTTGTTGTGTGTAGATGCGTAGAACCTCGGATAATGGAAAGAGGAAGGCATCATCTTCTAGCGGGCGAGCAGCCGAAGAAAAGAGGCAAAGAATGCATGAAGAGCAAGCGCGTGTGCAGATACCATCTGAAAAACCCACTTGGAGAGGTGGGGTGTTGTCAAAGTACGCGTTGGAATGGAAAGCGGAGTTGTTCACTGATAAGTGGCCACTTTGAAAAATCGGATCGAAGGGTATATGTGCGAAAAGAGGTAACGAATCCTGGATTTGAGGCATTCGGGTTAATTGAAAAATTGAAGGATTTAGGTTGGGAAGCAGCTCTTAAGTGTTACGATGAAGAGAGTAACACTTTGTATGATAGAGAAATTGAGGAATGGGTGTCCACATTGAGATGTCCCACATACAAGAAGGGATCCGACATGAGATTGATATGAACGGTTGGTGGACATGAAGTTGTGATGTCCTTTGACACGTTCAATCAGATCACTCTATTTGACAGTAAACCAAGCAACTCATATGTGTACCCTTTTGTCAAAGATTTGTTTGAAAGTCCTGACTAGCATCCACAATGGCATAACATGCTAGAAAAGGTTCTTAAAGAAGGTCGAGGTTTGAGTGATCAAATTAGGAGAAATGACCTGAAGATTGAGACAAAGTTTTTGATGTCTATTTGTTTACACAATGTGGTGCCCCGTCGGGGGGACATTTCGGTAGTGAGGAACAGTGATACTCCCGTGTTGTACGCGTTAATGTGCGGGAAGCCTCTCATTTCTTTTCCGATATTTAGTAATTCTCAACATTTGGATCAGCCGGGAAAGCAACAAGCGGAAGTTAATACTGCATTTTCGAATGATCATGACATTATTAAAGAATCATGGTGTGATAAATTAGGATTCGGTGGGAATGACCAAGGTATTCAAAGTGTTCAAGTTTTCGGATTACCGGGGTGGGTATACACACTAACTGATAGACATCACGAGCTTGTGTGTGATAATGTGAGGAGGAGAGTAATAAGAGAAGATGTGGAGGTAGAGGTGGATGAGCAAGGGGAAGAAGTGGAGGAAGTAGGTGAGCAAGATTTCATGGATGTGGGTGGTGGTAGCAGTTCCCAACATGAGGGTTGGGATTATTCGGCTGGTTATGAATCGTATGGTGATAATTGGGCCCATGTGGTGTCAATTAACGAAGTGGTGGAAAGGCATAGGCCTTCAACGTATGAAAATTGGTCGGATGAGTCGCGCACATTATTTGACCATCAGACCTTCATGCGGGCCTATGCTGAGCGGGCCGAAAAGGAGAGGAACGAGAGAATGAAGATGTGGAACCGTGCTCAAGCTTACGGGTGGGAGCACGAGATGAACATGCGATACTTGGATGATAGGAATCGGCAGATGCATGAACAATGGCATGCGGGGGAACCAGTTATACCGGATCCCCCAGTTGTGGATTACACGACTTTACCACCGTATGATGGTTCAGTACGTTATGCTGAACCACCTCATCATCATTCCATATGGGTTGATCCAATGCAGTCGATGGCACCACCACCACCACAAGGAGAAGGAAGTAGCGGCGGAGATGGGGCGTTTATTTTTGGCCAGTTCTCAGATTTCATAACATCTATCTTTGAGTTGGCCCAACCACCATACTTCTGGTTAAGTTTCGTCTTACCAGGTGAACGCCGTTTTGTATATTTCTGTATAGTTGTTATCATTTGTGTTTTTATTTATTTTTGGGTGGATGGGTGGAGGATGAAATACTTATGATTAAGTATTGTGGGTTGTGTTGAAAAGATTGTTGTTTTTAAGAAGTAGTTTGTTTTCATTGTTCTCAAAACCGTACATTGGGGACAATGTATCCCAAGTGTGGGGATGAGGAAAATTTCATTTGTTTTGAAAAAAAAAAGTATAAAATAATAATAATAATAATGATAATAATAAAAATCATAAAAATAAATAAAATGTGTTTAAAGAAACCGGAAAGTGGTAAGATGGCGGGGTAAGGTTTTGGTCCATTTTCATGGTCACAATTCCCTAAGTAACATGTTGCCTAGTTGTTGTTAAAAAGGAAAGTTGTTTAGTATTCTAATTAAGGTTAGTATGCTTTCGGTGCAATAACTTGCTTAACATGTTCGTTTACACTTGCGACTCGAGAAAATAAGGTTTGTTAAAGAAAGTCGAGATTTCTCCGATAGAACTTGTGTAATTAGTGCATTTCGATACCTTAGCTTGACATAAATGTAAAAGTGATAGAGGCAATTAGGTTAAGCCTCGTCTGGATAAGTGTGAGTATGGGAATTGGGGGTTGGGCCTCATACATTACATATATGAGCTTGGATAATGAGAGGGGCGGGGGGTTGGTTCCTTTAGAAAACTTTGTTGGTCCTATTCTTTCATTCAATCAACCCCGATGTTATATTGCGAGACGATCTGACTTAATAGATTTCTTTGTAATTGTTTTAGTATTTATCAGTACGATGTATTAAGCGTTATGTTTATTATGCTTAAAATAAAAAAAAATTGTGTTGGAGATTCAATGTTCAAGTATTATATATATAAAAAAAAAACGAGAAAAAAAAGAGAGAGAAGTTAGTGATGTATATAGTTGGTTATTTCATTATTTACTTAGTTGTTTTGTAATAAGTCGGATCAGATCATTTGTGCTACTTTCAATACATTTTCCATACCCTTACACCTGGCCCCGTTATAACCCGTTTTAAGACCTCTTGATTCATATTCATCTCAAAGCACTTATGTAGGTGGAGATATGATGATTGCACAAACGCATGTGAGGAGAATTGGTTATATGTGTAAATGTGTGTCATGTATAGGTAAAAACCGAAATCATGTTAGGGTTGGTTAGAACTCTATGGTTAAATAGAACATCAAGCACACTAGTGCAACCGATAGAAATGAGGGAATAGGGTATGACTTGGTACCTTAACTGAACCAGAACTGTTGGTAAGATTGGTGGTTACAAGTTGAATATGAAAAATAATAGTTGTAGAGGTGTTTCTTGGGGGCAAGCAACGATTCAGTGTGGGGATGTGACAGGTGCATCGGAGGATGACCCATAATTGTGCTTAATTGACATAAAAATCCATGTATTAAGTGTTAATTTCGTGGGAAATGGATAACTATTGTTGTGTGGTTAATTGCAGGTTTAAAGGAAGTTCCAGAATAACTATGGTGTATAACGAAGAAACCAAAGGAACCGACAAGTCAAGAAGATCAAATTAAGTGAAAAAGAGAGTTTGTGGCTGAAGTCCACCGTGGACCACGGTCCAGATCGTGAGCCACGGTCCAAATGGTAGAAAGGAACATAGGCCACCGTACCGTGGCCTTTGAGTTACCGTGGATACCATCGTGGCTCACGGTGGGAACCGTGGGCCACGGTTAAGCTTATCATGAACATCACCGTGACCCACGGTGCGAACTGTGGGCCACGGTCCGAGCCGTAACTACCAATTTGGAGTTGTTTTATTCCGTTTTTTGGTGTCTTTTCACCTATCTTTCAATCTAGAATGCCCTAAGGACGATTTGGAGAGTTGAAGAACAATATATTTTGGATTGTAATCATTAGTTTGGTTTTGTGATTCGTATGATTACTTTAATCGAAAGGATGATGAACCTAATGATGCTTGACTAATTCTCTTTGTGTTTTCCCTCAGATTGTAAGGTTTCTTTATGAATGTTGATTGAATGTTTATGCAATTTCCGAGATAATAGTTTGATCTTATTGATTTCATTATTATAGTGTTATGAATTGATTGTTAAGTTGTTTGTTTATTGAGTTCGTATTCTAAGCCGTTAGTTCTTGGTTCTGTATGCAATCGAGATTAATCGGGAGGGACTCGGGGCTAGATAATCTAATTGATATTTGAGTGATTACCTTGCATTTACAATCCAAGTACATAGTCCTCAATTATCACAATCGTTGCATAATCACGAACTATATATTTATCGTTCATCTCAGTTAAACATTCAAGTTGGCTTTTGTAGAAACCTGAAACCGAGGGAAGGCATATTTCCTCATATTGTTTTTAAACTTGTTTATTTGTTTCAGTTATTTTTGTTAATCAAAACCAAACAACCGAATCTTTGAATTTGTTTCCTGCACTTAGATTAATACAGATAGATTACAAAGCTACCTAGTAACACATTTTCCACAAACTCCTTGTGTTCGACACTCTCTTATCGCTATCTAATTAGTTATAATAGGTTTATTTATGAGTGAGTCTTCGACCTCACGTCAGCATTCCCTAGCAAAATGACCCGTCTTACCACACTTGTAACATGCGGGCTTTTGTAGTACAGTCTGGAGCATAATGCCCCACCTTCCCACACTTATGACAGGCATTTGATCCAAGCCTGCATTCTCCAACCATGAGCTTTACCACACTTATAACAAACATCTGACCCCTTACTCCACTTGCAGTCCCCACCTTGCATCTTCCCGCAGGTCTTACACGACCTCTTCTCCTAAACTCTCGGCTGCTTGTTCTTTGGGTTCCATAGTTGAGTACCAGCTCGTTTAGCAGGAACCATCCATTTCTTCTCCTTCTTTTCTTCCAACACCACCTCACCCACAACCAAGTCATCATAAACCATCTCTACGAGTTCGACTGAAGAGTCCAAAGTAGTCGGTTTACTAGTCTTGACTAGAGTGCGGACGTTTTGTGGCAGTCCTCTTATGTAGCACTTGATTCTCTTAGCTTCAGTGTTAACCATTTCCGGCACCAACCTGGACATGCGGTTGAACTCAGTAGTATACTCGCGGCGTGTCATCTTTCCGCCTTCAAGTTCAGAAACTTCATTTCATCCCTTTCAACCTCAGCATCAGCAGAAAACCTCTTCATTACCAACTCCTTCACATCATCCCACCTCATCGCCATAATATCATCCCGGGTCTTCCTCTGCTCCATACTTTCCCACCAATACACAACTTCATCACCGAACGACTGGGTGGCATAACCCACTGCTTGGTTGGGACGACACTCGCTAATTCGGATAACCTAGTCAATTACAGTTATCCATTGAAGAGTAGCGATTGCATCTCATAAACCATTCAGCTTTGGTAGGTCGCAAACTTTGAAAGACTTATAGTTACACCCACCTCGGCCTTTCTTTCTGTCATCAACTTTCACGTATCGAACTTCACTTGAATCACCCTTCTCTCTCTCATTATCTTTTTTACTATTCTCTCCTGAACACTCAACAGTGTTTGCATGACTTCCAGCAGACTTTTCAGGTTGCATGTTCTTCACTGCCGCAACTACAGCTTCATCAATGGCAGCTTGAACAACAGGGTCAAGTTGATACCCTTCATTCTGGCTTGGCCCTCGCAGAGTCTCACTTGGCCCATCTACAGGGTTAACAACTGGATCTTCAGAAGATTCTCAGACCCTACGTGGCTTACCACGACGTCCCGTACGACCTCCTTGTACATCAACTTTCCTAGCTCCAGCCACTCGTATTCTAACAAGGGAAAACACAACCGTTATCATTCAAGGAATTATTTAGAACATGGATAGTAAGGCTAATAGGTAATAACAGTGGCCAGCTGTGATTAGTTGATCACGTTACTTTCCGTGTCATATACACTTCCCTTTATGAGTCTATTTGTGCTAAGTTCTACTTTTAAACAGTTAATCAATCAAATAATAAATTAATCCTATCCCTAACATACACATATCCTATCTTTAGCAATTAAGCTAACATCATTACACGTTAATTAACCATATAATTTACCTTTACTGAGCTTGCTTGAGTGATACATGACTATCTTGAACTGACGACTTCTTTCTTTTCTTACTTACGTCCCATCCTCATTTCGAGTCTAAGCATGTAGGATGCTTAATTCTCTCGAACTTTGCTCTGATACCAACTTGTAAGGCCCTGATCCCGGTGCCCAACATTTGGTGTTGGATTTACTCATAAACATAGTTCTAAATACCAGAGTTAATTAAAACTTTACGCGGAATATAAAAACATCAATATGTATTGCATATCCTTCAAATATGGTCTTAAAATGATTCAAACTTTCTCTTTTGAAATAAAACATTAATTATAAAACATCATAAAGTCTTCAGATGCCAGTCTCTTATTCTTGTGACATGTGCCCCGCTCAAGCTAACTGCCTCATTCTACTCACATGCGTGCATACTAAAATTTAGCTACGCTAAGTGAGTTCTAGTTAATCAGTCAACATACAATACATACACTTACCTTCACATATGTATCCGAAGATACATACTTAAATACTTTACATATTAACTTTCTTTCATACGTTCATACATACATACATACATACATACATACATACATACATACATACATACATACATACATACATACATACATACATACATACATACATACATACATACATACATACATACATACATACATACATACGTTTATACTTTATTACTTCTATGCTAATTACATTCCATCCTTTCCATCTCAAACATTATTAGGGTCTGGTCCCTTCCTTTTGTATCTCAAATATTATTAGGGTCCGGTCCCTCTCATTTTCCTTTTCTTTTCTCTTTTCTATCTCAGATATTATTAGGGCCTGGTCCCTTCTTTCTCTATCTCAGATATTATTAGGGTCTGGTCCCTTTCTTCTCTATCTAAGATATTATTAGGGCCTGGTCCCTTCCTTCTTCCACACTCGTACATACTTTCTTTACATACCCATATCTTACTATACCTCTCTCTCTCTCTCTATATATATATATATATATATATATATATATATATATATACTTCCTTTAACATGCATACATACTCACATGTCATACATATACCTTTCATACACGTTCATATTTCATATACACCTTCCTTGACAATACGTGCAATATTGAAGATCGTTCGCATACCGACAAGCTTTTGTTCACATTCAAGATATATTATTAATCACATAAATCATACATGGCATACACTTACCACTTAAGGTTAGTGTATTAACTATCACATCGAGTATGCACACAGCCCGGAAAACATAACAAGAAAGTGGGGCTAGAAACTCACCTGGATCATGTTACATTCACCGTTAACTGTCATTCCTCTCTTTAACTGAGCTCGGCTAACTCTACATGAATTACGTGTATCAATACTTGTCCTAATCACATTGTTTGATTTATAACAGAAATGGTTAAGTCTGGTCTATTCTAATAGAGTGTCTTCAATCCATTAGAATACATTGTACTTAAACACACATCGCATTCAGTTACACCTTGTATTCAAGTTTTACTATATATATATATATAAACACACACACACGTATTCACTCTTATTTTCATTATCGTGATATTTTCTAACATCTAAACCTATATTATGGCACCGTGTCATCCTTAAGCCGTTTACACTCCTTCCCTACCCTAGGATCTAGTCCAGGTGTCCATAAAGCTTGGAACTTTATCGATTATATCTAGGGTTTTCAAGCGAGCCGTATATACCAACAAGTTTGTTAAGTCCATTTTTAACATCAAGTTTGTAACTTTATGACACATCTATACCTGATGTGCTCTAGGGTTAAGTTTTAGGGCAAATCGTTCATAAACCATAACCTTTATATGCAAAGAACATACCTTTTGACATTTCTAGGCTACGGTTTTGCTTCACTATGCTCTCACGAGTCGTATGTAGCTTGTATAACCAAGATCTATCAAAATCCAAGCTTGGTTTTGGTCTTGGATCTCCCACTCGGTCGCGACCGGTCTCAAGGGTGTTTGTGTGTGTGTTTTGAGTGTGTGTAGGAGACTTGGAAGATAAGAAATGAGGGTTTTAGGGAGGTTTAAGGAGTATTTATACTCTCTTAAGCCGATGGACATAAGGCCCATCACCACCCTTTAATCTATCCTTCATTAACCAAGTCCATACTCCTTTATTATATTTAATCTTAATTAATTATTAACACACATTTAACAAACATAACTCTCTTTTATTTATTATTATAAAATTTAGGATTTTAAAGCACTGCCCCTTGGACCTTTCTAGGGGATGCCATACCTAGGAATCTGATGCCAGGGCGCCGCCCCCGGACCCTCGTTCGTTTGGGGTTTTACTAACCTAGATATATGATTTTGGTTAGGAGTAGCTAAGTGATGTTTGAAAATTGTACACAGTTAGTCGTGCCCAGATGAGAAGAGGTGTGACCATAATCTCAGAAATGAACCGCATTCAGGTGAGTTTTTAGCCCTATTTTCTTGTTGTGTTTTAGGGGTTGTGTGCATACTCGATATGATTAGTTAATACACTTTCCTTAAGTGGTAAGTGTATGCTAGATGAAAATGAATGATGTATGGACATAAAAAAGGTTAGAGTAGATAGATCAATATATATATATATATATATATATCCAACGTATGTATGATTTTATGGTAAAGTGTCTATGGTTATCTGATGCAGAAGGGATCCGACCCTAATAACATCCGAGGTAGATGTATGGTTGTATGGTTATCCGAAAGTAAGGGAGCGGACTCTAATAGTATCAGAGGAAAAACAGATCCCTAAAAATATCCGAGGAAGAAGAGAGACCGAACCCTAAAAATATCCGAGGAAGAAGGGACCGGACACTAATAATATCCGAGGAAGTAAGGAGAAATGTCTTTAAACGTAGAGATAGTATGTATGAAAAAAGGAAGAATGAAAGTATGAAAGTAAAAAATTACTAACATATGCATGTAAGTACGAAAGCTAAGCAAGTTAAGTAAGTAATATGTGTCCTCGTATACGTATGTGCAAGAATGTGAATGTAATGTATGTTTCCTGTTTACCCATTCAGTTTTAAAACATCGCTGAATGAGAACTGAAGGAGAATATGGCATAATTTCCCACACATTGTTGATCGTTTATTCCTTCTTTCTCTTTTAGGCGACCGACCATCACACACCACCACTATCATTGCTCGATTTATGTCTGATTCTAATCACAACTAGGTACAAATTCTGTCTCCCTACCCTCATTAATTTTTTTTTCCCGACCTCTTGGGTTCTAATATGGTTAGGCTTAGAAGTTGGGGTTTAGTTCAATTTATGTTAAATCTCATCAAGATTCATCAAATTAGAAGATTCGTTTGCTTATGTGTTGAAAAATATAAGGTAATTGAAGTTCAGTTTTTGCCAACTGATTTTTTATTGAGTAATTGGTTCAGTTAAGGTTAAAAATTGAAAAACTTTTCTGCTAGAAATCTAGTTCAACTTTTGGGGTTATTGTGATTACTATTTACGATTTAGGTTTTGTTTGTTTTGACGGTTTTTAAATCAACCCAGAGACAAACCGACCATTACGGTTTTTGATTATTAAATTACGAAACCAAACCGTTGGAATTTAAAATTGAACCAAACCGAACCGTTACTAGCGGGTTGGCTCCGTTTAGGTTCATGGTTTGAGATTTATATAAATTTCATTACAACAAAAATACAACAGTTGTCCAAATACATATGATATGCTACCCAAACGGCCAAACACATGTCATAGGAAGTCTTTATTGTTCATGGAATTCAAGGATGCTACCCAAACAACCCCTAAGATTCGAGTGGGCAACACTCATACTAGTCAGTGGGTATTCAAGAGAAAACAACACCAGCAGTTGAGCGTACTTTGAGAGACAAATATGTAACATCCTACTTTCGATGATAATAATAAAAGAAATTCCATTCATTTAATAACGTGTCATTGTTCTGTTTAGATAAATGAAATATTGAGTGTGATCATGGACATTAAAAGATGGAATAAGGGATGATGGTGGGCCTTAGGTCCATGGGCTTAAGGGTATGTAAACCCCTTAAACCTCACAAAAACCCTAAACCCTCATTCTTATCATCTAGCCACCATAACACACTCAAAAAACACACACAAACACCCTCCTATATCCCGAACCAAGATCCGAAGGAAAAGACCCGAGCTGGTGGGCGTTATAGCATCGTGACGAACAAAAACTACATCTAGACTAGATCGTGTTTGTAAACCGATTTGTTTAAAGGTACATTTTATAACGAAACACTTTTTCGGCTCGTTTAGTATTCCTATATCTACACAAATGATAAATATGAAACAAACGAAATGATTCTCAGTGAAATCCGTAATGTTTGATAGGTTAATCGATGGTATAAAGAACCATATATATATATAAATATATATATATCAAACACACCATTTAAACCTGATGTTTTGATATTATGTGGGTTAGGGTTAGTAGGCGCTGTGATTCCGAGCCTATTGATACCAAACTTGTGTTGTTTCATCGAGATTTGAAGGTTTATTGCAGATCCGATGTCTGTTGACTGTTCTTGTTCATATCGATTTTGACTTTGACATTCGAGTCAACGAATGGATAAGTCTGATGCTCATTCGTTATGTCAAACGAATCGTTGGTCATTCGTTAAAACAGTCATAACGAATAAGATACATTTGCGTGTCTTTATAACGAATGAATTTCTCATTCGTCTTACGCATTTCGTCATTCGTTATCCACCCATTCGCCATGATAAGACAACGAAATAAGTCATTCGCTATAAGATACACGTGCATGCTCTTGTAACAAATGAGCCCTCATTCATCTTATAAAAAGCACAAATGGCCTTAGTCATTCATTATGTACTCATTCGTCTCAGATCAAGCCATTCGTTACAAAAAATGGAATCATTCATCATAACGACTGGGATAGCGAATGGTGCTTATCCAGAATAAATTATTACTTAAATATTTAAAGAAAATTGGGTTTTTGATGAAATTTTAGTAAAGGACCTTTAATGGAAATAAAAATTTTCTAGCCAGGGGCTCTGCCCCTTGAACCCTGCTAGGGGCTGCTGCCCCTAGACTCCGCTGCCAGAGGCGCTGCCCCCAGACTCCCTTTCGTTGAGGGTTATATTAAACTAGAAATACGATATGGGTGGTGGTAATTAATTGATACGTGCAATTATTATACAGTTAGCCGCCCCCCAGTTAAAGAGAGGCGTTATCCTTAACTAGGAAAGGAACCGAGCTCTGGTGAGTTTCTAGCCCCACTTTGTTGTTATGTTTTCGAGGCTGTGTGCATACTCGACGTGATTAGTTAATACACTTACCTTAAGTGGTAAGTGTATGCTATGCGAATGATTATGAATGATGTATGTATGATATATGAATGTCTATGAATGATGTATGTATGATATATGAATGATGTAGAAAAGATTGAGAGTATGTATGAAAGTATATAAATATAACAGAAAAGGAAGGTATGTATGAATTGACGGTAAGAATGTGGCAGACCCTAATAATATCTGTGAAGGAGGGTGGCAGACCCTAATAATATCTGTGAGGTTATAGGGTGAAAGGCTCTTTCAAACATATAAGTATGTATGTAAAGCAAGATAAAATATGATAGTATGAAAGAAAGAAAGAATAAAGGAAAGAAAGAAAGTATATACTTATGTATGTACGAAAGAAGGATAAGCAAGTTGAGTAAGTAATATGTATCTACGGATATGTATGAGTAAGTATGTGAATGTATTGTATGTTACCTGCTTTAACTAGAACTCACTCAGCGTAGCTGACTTTTAGTATGCACGCAGGTTAATAGACTGAAGCAGCTAGCTTAAGGGAGACACATGGCAGTATTTGAAGAAGCTGGCATTTGCATAATGATTTGCCATGATGTTAAATAAGATGTTTTATGTTATGTTTTTAAAGACAAGTTTGAATGTTTGTAACGAATGATTGAAATTTAATTTATTATGCGAAAGTTTTAATTAACAATGATATTTAGAACTGTGTTTATGAGTAAATCCAATGCTAAAGTAGGGCACCGGGACCGGGCCTTACAAAATCTGTCAATAAGTCGGTAATCAAGCACGATTCCCGACGTTAAATGTGTGATTATGAGGGTGGAATAAGGGATGCAAAATGCAGAGACCGACCTTGCTATTTAGAGGCGAACATTTGGAGTTCTCCGCGTATCGCGCGGGAGAAGGAAATGCTACATTGCGTAGCACGGAAAATCCATAACCGCCATTTATATTATTGTAATCTGTCGCGTATCATGACAGACCAATCATCAGATCTTCGCGTAGCGCAACATAGACGAACTAGGTATGCTTCGTCATCCTAGCCTTGCCACATGCCTGTCAAATCGTACGACGTGTTCCCACGTGGTGCAACATTTGTCTATTGACCGTAGAGGCCACGTCGCGTATTGCGATCACCAAAGACTTGATTCATTGCGTAGCACGAACCACGCCTTTTCTCAAGTTTTGTAAAACATCCATCGCATATCGCGATGCATCTCCTTTTGACCCATCGCGTAGAGTGACGAGTGTTGATATTTGAATTTTTCATTTTTAACCCTTGATCTTTCATAATTGTCAAAATTTTCCCAAACTTTCAAGACGTTACATACTCCCCACCTTGGAATGAATCTCGTCCTCGAGATTCTCTAAAACATATGTGGGTACTTCTTTATCATTTTTGGCTCAAGTCCCAAGTAAATTCCGGCCCTCTTCAGGAATTCCATCTTATTTTGACTAACCGTAATTTTTGCTTATTAAGTTTCCTAACTTTAAAATGTTCCACTTGTGCATAGCTAAAGTTTCCTCTGCCAAACATTTCCGTAAGTTAGTGACATGAAATACATCGTGTATCCTTTTCATTTCTTCTTGAAAGCGTAAGCGATAAGCCATAGTACCAATTCGTTCTAATATTTTAAATGGTCCAACAAATCAGGACTTAACTTTCCTTTCTTTCCGAACACTACAACACCTTTTCTTGTTGATACATTGAATAAAATTTTGTCGCCTACCTGAAATTCCAACGACTTTTGATGAACATCTGCGTAATTCTTTTGTTTGTACCTTCTTGTCGTAAGTCGTTTGTGGATTTGAAACACCTTATCCATGTTTCTTGAACTATCTCGGGTCCAGACACTTGATTATCTCCAGTTTCAGACCAGGAAACCAGTGTTCGACATATACGTCTGTATAACGCTTCAAATGGCGTTGCTTGAATACTCGTTTGATAACTGTTTTTATATGAAAATTCCATCAAAGGGAGACGGTCATCCCAACTTCCTCCTAACTCGATCACACGAGCTCTGCCAATCAGTTTACATTCTTAATGCTGGTTGAAAACTACTCTAGAAATGAGACGTGAATTGATGTATATAAATGTATACATCTTTTCAACACTAATATATCTCCAAATAGGCGTAATATTGACAATTATATTAGAATAAACAACCACTAATGTTTATAATTTCTATTTCTAGGTAAATATAACCATAAAGAATAAAACAAGCTGATATACGAAGAAAAATAGAGCAAAAACTGTGAAATCGGATTCAACACACCCCATAGTGAAGCAAGGCATGTCCATGTTAAGAACATACGAAGAAAAAACAAAGTTCAGAATTCACAACATGGCCCATGTTGACACCAAAATACCCTATGTTGAAAGAACAAGAGAAAAAGACAAAATGGAAGATTCTGAAGCTCAACACGGGCCGTGTTAACCCTCAACACGCCCTTGATGATAGTACAAGAGAAAAGACAAAAAGGACACTTCCAGGCTCACCACAGTCATGCCCAGAGGTCAACACGACTACGTTATCTCTCATGTTGTACCATCTAACAACGAGCATTTAATACAATAAGACAAAGTGATCAACACGATCGTGCCATCGTGCCCGACACAACATGAGGCGTGTTGAGAGCTGATGTGGTGTGGATGGTATAGAAAAAGTTGTCAAGATTTTCAGAAGGTTGTTTAAACAATGTCTAGTTTTAAATTTATAAAAATGATTATTATATTAATTAAACCACACACAAATAGGAAAGTGTATATATCGTATATGTAGTAAAGTATAGGTAACAAAACAAATAGAGAAAAGCCTACTATCATAATCGAACCGATGACCATCGCATTACAAATGCGATGATCTAACCTCTGAGCTAAGCAGGCTCACATAACATATATTCAACATGCGTAGGAAATCAACATACTCTTAGTATCCATTGGTTTCGGGGTGGACCCTTTCAATCTATTTTATTATATACGTTTAGTGAAAAGAATGTTTTTTGATACACCTAGGACATGGATTCTTTATGAAGCAATGGATCGTGACAAGTCGTTACTACTAGCAATGACTTCCTCTTTCATTACTTCATTCTTTCCATATCCCTCTCATTTGTTCTCAGTTATTCATAAAATGGCACTCAGTTCATATATTTAATTTCGTTCGATCATTGACAAGGTTCAAAGAAAGGGTGGGCTATTGATAAAGAATCGATTCCAAACCACAGTGCTATTAGATGGCGGGAGCTCCGCCTAGAAGAAAGACACAAAGGGGATAGAATGCCTTTCTTCTCTTAAGATATTTCTTAAAAAAGAGGTGGTATTAGTTTTGTAACACCCCGTAACCGCAGCGGAAACGTAAACGGGATGCAACAGACACATCTGATATCAACAGCATTGCTTATAAAGAAAACACCACTACAATAATTTAAACGTATTACATTGTTCCGAGTTTCGTTACCGACTAGGCGTTATCACATAAGTTTTACCAATAGTACATTAACATGTTTAAAACAAAATATAGACCCTTAAGCTTCCACAAAATAGCACACATCATCAAGCACGTATCACTCATTCCAATTTGGGTGTACCTAGAAAGCATGTAAAGAAAACGGGTCAACTACGAATAGTTGGTGAGTTTCACTAATTTAAATAAACCATGGCAAATCATTTTAATAATCATAAACTAATGATGTAGTTATGCTGAGCCTACAAGTGAAAACTCTGTTAACCCAGAAACACATTTAATAACCTCTGGGGACACTGTTAACCCAGAAACACGTTTATTAACCTCTGGGGACACTGTTAACCCAGAAATACATTCAATAACCTCTGGGGACACTGTTAACCCAGAAATACATTTAATAGCCTCTGGGAACACTGTTAACCCAGAAATACATTTAATAACCTCTGGGGACACTGTTAACCCAGAAATACATTTAATAACCTCTGGGGACACTGTTAACCCAGAACACTGTTTCGGGCCTTACAATATTAGCAACTCAGACAATTACCATCTTAATACATTACCGTACGCTTCCTGTACAATAAACATTTTATAATACATTCATTTCCATGCGATCGGCATGTACTTAAACACTTTGATAAAAACATGCTTTCCGCCCCGGGAAACTATTTAAAATAGTTCAATAAAAAGGGGCTCGTGAAACTCACCTTTTTGGTGAGCAGAGATGTAATACTGGCACGGCTACCTGTCCGGATCTGTTATACGATCCCTAAGTCGTTACTACACAATTTCTATTAATATAACTTAAATTCGTGTTAACCGGTACGTCCGGGGACACTGTTAACCCAGTACCGTACACGATCCGGGGACAATGTTAACCCCGATACACTTCTCAGGACTTAGATTGTGATATCACTTAGAGTTCTTTAGTCAAAACTACCATTAGTTTGTTTTCTCGTTTTGCGTGCCTAGCACGGTTATTCGTCTTTATGTTTTCAAAAATGAGTTTGGCCACATAAGACCCGAAAATAGTTGTTATTGATATTTTAATTAAAGTGGTGAAATTAGAGCTCGGTTTAGACACCCCGTTTGGCCGCGGGGCCCGTTTCCGTCTTTAATATACCGGAAACGACTAAATCGGGTAAAATTACCCAAATCATCCGAATTACTTTCGGATGATTTATTTTTACTTGATTTACTCAGTTTCATGAAAATAGTCCATTTTTAGGGTTTTTATACACCAGTCAGCTCGCTTAGGCGAACTTTGCCGGTTTACGCGTTTTAAGCTTTAAAAGTTTGTTTTTATGTTCTGTTTAGCACAAATAATTATCCGTTTAGTCTCGGATCTTGAAATTTTGCACAAATCAGTTTTTGACAGTAAGGAATTTTATAAAAATATTTCCAGAATTAATTTTTATATTTAACATTTATTTATCTATTTTTAAACGTCATTTAAACACCAAATATGTCGAAAATACCAAACGACCTTAGAAAAATCCCAAATTTTTCTGGGATGACTCCTGCCATCCACATAGTTCCCAGTAATTTTTACAGAACCAAAAACTCATTTTTCATGCTATTTTTATCAAAACCAAGCTAGAAAACCCTAGATCTCGTTTTACCGAAACGCCTACTTAGACTTCTCCAATGGACCTGAAATTTTGTGTGTGACTTTTATATGTTATAAAAAGCTTATCTGAATTTTTCCAGAATTTTTCATGATGTTTAGCTAGTTTTCACCATTTTTAGCCAAAACCGAGCATTAAATTCACCAAATATTCATCCTTTATCCAAAAATTACCAAAATTTCACAGATCTCATATTTTCATGTGTAGATCATCTCTGTGAAATTTCATGACTCAACTCTAAGTCTACCACAATCTGTCCAAATCTTACAAATCATTCGAAAAACCGAACTACATTGTGTTTCTAGCTTTAGATCGCAAAGATCTTGCTTTCTAGCCTTTGCTAGCAACTAGATACAACACCTACGAGCACAACAACACCACACCAAGCAAGTTATACCCACAATCAAGCCATTTCTTTCATGGTTTCGGTTAAGACATCAAAACAAAGATTTTAACCGTAAAAATTCGTTTTTGACTCTTTTAACTCCTTTCTTGGACCAAGATCCCTTGTATAACTTGTATACATCACTTGATCATGCAAGAATCGGTTTCATCTCGGGTTTTCACCCATTTTTCACTTGAAACCTCATTTTCTCATGATTTGGAATTAAAAAGCAAGATCAAACCATAATAACATGTTTATACCTTGTGGATCTTCTTAAAAATCAAAGGTTTTTGGTTGAATGAGTGAAGGATGGAGAGAAATGTGGAGTTGTGATTTTAGAAAAAAGAAAATGAAGTGTGTGTGTGTGATCATGGACCGATCGGTCCTAGTAAGGTGTGGGGTGGGGCCCACATCTTCAACCTTGGCCACACATTCGGATTGTGTAATCCGGATAATGTTGTGGATAATCTGGTTCAGTTCGTTTTTCGGTTAAACGTTTAATTCCGCTCAAAACGAGGCCAAAACGGTCGTTTTTCGGCTTAAAATTTAAATTTATATAAAACCGATTTAAAAACTTTAAAAACTTAAACAATGACATTTATTGACTTAACACATCATATTGTCGGTAATTGTGCATCTTTTTCGGCTTGATCGATCGTCTCTTGCTTGGTTTGATGTTAAAGGTTTCGTTTATCGTACCGACGTACTAATAAATCGAAATCCTTTTTATGTGCTATAATTCACTTATCCCGAAGCTTTAATACTTCGTACACATCACTAAACATTATATATTTCGTCTATAATGTAATCCCCGATTCGTTCGGGTTTCAATAATCGTTCATCGATTAATCGTAATTTCAATACGACTAGCTGTATATTCGAGTATAATTCGTACTGTGAATCTTGTATACTCGTATAAACACATTATAATTCATATATTCAGTATTGAATAACACGTAAATAGTATATTCCGGCTAGGGTATACCTGAATTTGCCGGAATCGTTACATTCTCCCCCGGTTACAAAAATTTCGTCCTCGAAATTTTACGCATCAACTACTTCCTTTTGCGGAAATAGGTGGGGATATTTCTTCCGAAATTCGTCCTGTCGTTCCCATGTATATTCTGGGCCTCGTAGCGAGTTCCATCTAACTTTGACCAACGAGATCTTATTGTGTCTAAGTTGTTTGATTTTCCCGTCTACTATTTCTATGGGCTCCTCTACAATGTTGAGCTTATCATTTATTTGGACACCCTCTAAAGGTAACACCGATGTCTCATCCGACAGACACCTTTTCAAGTTCGACACGTGAAACACATTGTGAACTGCACTCAGTTCATCAGGAAGTTCTAATCGGTATGCTACAGGACCGATTCTTGCAGTAATGTCGAATGGTCCAATGTATCTAGGGGCTAACTTCCCCGCCTTTCCAAATCTGACTACTCCTTTCCAAGGTGATACTTTCAAATACACTTTATCACCTTTCTCAAATGATAACGGCTTTCTACGGGTATCGGCATAACTCTTCTGCCGATCCCGTGCGGCCTTCAGATTGTTCTTAATTTCAAGGATTTTGCTGGTCGTTTCCTGGACCAGATCTGATCTAATAACCTGTGTGTCGCCCACTTCAGTCCAGCAGAGTGGTGATCGACACTTCCGTCCATACAATGCTTCATACGGTGCTGCTTTTATACTGCTATGGTAACTGTTATTATAGGAAAATTCAACGAGCGGGAGATGCTGATCCCAATTTCCCTTAAAATCCAGTACGCATGCACGAAGCAAATCCTCCAGGGTTTGAATGGTCCTCTCAGACTGACCGTCGGTCTGAGGGTGGTAAGCTGTGCTTAGATTAATACGCGTTCCCAGCGCTTCTTGCACAGCTTGCCAAAGCTTGGAGGTGAAATGGCTATCTCGGTCGGAGATGATTGAGATGGGTATCCCATGACGAGACACAATTTCATTTATATAAATCTGCGCAAGTCTCTCGGTGTTATAATTATTTCTAATCGGAATAAAATGTGCCGATTTGGTTAATCGATCCACGACTACCCAAATTGCATCATGTCCTCGGGACGTCTTGAGGAGATGTGTCACAAAATCCATCGTGATCTGCTCCCACTTCCATTCAGGAATTTCCGGTTGTTGTAACATTCCCGAAGGTTTCTGGTGCTCCGCCTTAACCCTCGCACACGTCGTACACTTGCCGACGTATGTGGCTATATCCTTTTTCATACCCGGCCACCAGTAGAACTCCTTCACATCCTTGTACATCTTATCCGATCCCGGATGTATGGAATAATTTGATTTATGCGCTTCGTCCATGATTAATTCACGAAGGTCATGGAGGGTCGGGATCCAAATCCTATTTTTGAAATAGAGAATTTCGTCCACGCGCTGTTCGAAATTCTTCTCGTTACCATAAAGTCCCTCTTTTACCAATTGTTCCTCTTTCAACGCCTCGCGTTGAGCGACTCGAACCTGGTCCGAAAGGTTCGACTGGAATATCATTTCCAGTGCTCGCAATCGCAATGGCTTAACCCTATCCTTCCAACTCAGGGCATCGGCTACGACGTTAGCCTTGCCGGGGTGATAACGGATGTCACAGTCATAGTCGCTTAACAACTCGACCCATCTTCGTTGTCTCATATTCAGTTCTTTCTGATCGAATATGTGTTGCAAACTTTTATGATCGGTGAAGATGGTGCACTTTGTACCATAGAGATAATGTCTCCAGATTTTAAGTGCGAAGATAACTGCTCCCAGTTCTAAGTCATGAGTAGTGTAATTTTTCTCGTGTATTTTTAACTGTCGAGAAGCATAGGCTATGACCTTATTATTTTGCATCAACACGCATCCTAACCCTCTCCGGGATGCATCACAATACACGACAAAACCATCGTCTCCGTCGGGGAGACTTAAGATCGGCGCTTGGCACAATCTTTGTTTTAGCGTTTGAAACGCCGTTTCCTGCTCTTCACCCCATTCATACTTTCGATCTTTTTGGGTCAGAAGGGTTAAAGGTTGGGCGATGCTGGAAAAGTTCTCTATAAATCGACGATAATATCCAGCTAAGCCTAAGAATTGGCGGATTTCCTTTGGCGATTTAGGCGCTTGCCAATTCTTAACTGCTTCAACCTTACTTGGATCAACGTGTATTCCTTGATGGTTTATAACGTGACCAAGGAATTGCACTTCTTGTAACCAGAAGTTACCCTTGGAGAATTTTGCATACAGCTTCTCCTGATTTAGAAGCTCTAAGATTAATCTTAAGTGTTGTTCGTGCTCTTCTTTACTCTTCGAGTATATCAAAATATCGTCAATAAACACGATGACGAATTTATCGAGGTAGGGTTTACAGACTCGATTCATGAGATCCATGAACACCGCTGGCGCATTTGTTAGCCCGAAAGGCATAACTAAGAACTCGTAATGGCCGTAGCGAGTCCGGAATGCGGTTTTTGGGATATCCTCCTCCTGAATTCTAACCTGATGGTATCCCGATCTAAGATCTATTTTTGAGAAGTAGCTCACACCTTTTAGTTGGTCGAACAGATCATCGATTCGGGGAAGAGGATACCTATTTTTGATTGTCAACTTTTTCAGCTCCCTGTAATCAATGCACATTCTAAGGCTTCCGTCCTTCTTTTTCACGAATAGAACTGGTGCACCCCACGGGGAATAACTAGGACGTATAAATCCTTTATCCAACAATTCTTGCAATTGGTTGGATAATTCTTGCATCTCTGATGGTGCAAGTCGGTAGGGTGCCTTAGCAACAGGGTCAGCTTGAGGTAATAGATCGATTCTGAATTCGACCTGTCGGGTTGGCGGTAATCCAGGAAGTTCTTCTGGGAAGACTTGTGGAAATTCGCGTACCACTGGAATATCATCCACCCGTTTCTCCTCAGAATCAGTGGCCGTCAAGCTTGCTAGATACGCCACGCATCCTTGGCGTATGTATTTTAACACCTTGAGGTGGGATATAAATGGTATCATGGTGCCTGACTTTTCTCCTTGCACTAATATCTCTTCGTCATCTGACACCCGGATCTTGACGATTTTCTTTTCACAGTTTATTTCTACTTTGTTACGTGCTAACCAATCCATTCCCACTATCACGTCAAAACTACCCAATTCTACCGGTAACAAGTCAATCGGAAGGGATTGATCGTTCAGAATAAAAGGGCAATTCCGAACTATCTGATTAACTATCATGGTTTTACCGTTAGCGACTTCTACGGTGTAAGGTTCTATGGTTTCACCAATTGGGAGGTTTGCTATCGACAGGAATTTAACGGAGACAAAACTTCTATCGGCGCCCGTATCAAATAATACAGAAGCGTAATGATCAGAGACGAGGAATGTACCTGTCACTACGCTGGGGTCCTGGCGTGCTTCGTTCGCCCCCATCACGAATGCTCGGCCTCGCGCCGGATTGGACGACGATGCCTGACCCGCGGTTTGCCGCCCATTTCCTCCCTGGTTCAGCTTCGGACAGTTTCTCTTGAAGTGATCTGTGCCACCGCATTCAAAGCAAGCACGACTGGTGGTCATCACTTGATTTCCTTGTGGGTTTTGTTGTCGGGCTGATTGGGTCCTAAATGGCTGCGCACGGATGGGTTGCGGTTGCCGGTTCAAGTTGTTCAGGTTTGTCCTACAACTCGGTGCGTAGTGCCCAATCCTGCCGCACCGGTGGCACACCACTTCTTTGCACATGCCACCATGGTGGTAACCGCATTTCCCACACTTAGGAAACGTTCCCTTCTGCGGTTCTTGCCTTCCGCCTGAACTAGTCATGGCGTAGTTCTGGGCAGTGGGCCTAGCACGTTTACCTTGCTGCTTTTCCTGGATCCTATGGTCATGTGTACCCCGCTTTCCCCCAGCGGACTCTCCCGCCACCTTCAGTGACCCGCTCCTTACGAAATCATACGTGACGATGCCAGCTTGCGTCACCGCACCCTCATACGTCTGGTGTCCCCCAGAATTGACTATACTTCTTACAACTGGAGTTAGCCCCCAAATATAACACTCAACCCTCTTCGACTCTGGGGTGACCAACCATGGTACCAATCGCGACAACTCATTAAACCGGTTTGTATAACCCAAATGGTCTGCCCCCTGCATCTCCAGGTTCCACAATTCATTTTCTAATTTTTGCAATTCGTTTTTCGGGCAGAAATGTTCCAGTACAAGAGCCTTGAGCTCTGTCCAGGTCATGCGGTTTGTCGCCGTCTGACCCCGGGTCTGCACTATCGTGTTCCACCATGTCAAGGCATGGTCCGTGAATGTGCAGGTAGCATACTTAACAACACAATCCTCGGGGCAGTTGCTGATATTCACAACGGATTCTATTTTCTCCATCCACTTAACCAACCCATTTGGTCCTTCAGACCCGCTAAACTCTAGAGGTTTGCACAACATAAAGTCTTTGATCGAACATCCCCTGGATGCACGAATCGGTTCAGTACGGTTCGTCTCTACCGTAGGTATAGGGCCATTACTGTCTGTAACGACCACCCTAGGCGGTGCGTCATTACTCGGAATCGTGTTATCATTCTGTGGAGGATTAACATTTTGTTCCCCGTCATTATTGGTGGTCGTTTGATTGCTCGGAGGGGCTGGATTGGTCGAATTGTTAATACTGGCGGCGATGCGCGATACTATATCCGGTATCGCCGCCTCTAACTGTTGAGCAATCAAACGGCTCACGTCCACTTCCGACAATTGGGCTTAACGTTTTGGTGCCATTCTACACAACATCAAGAAAATATATATAATTAATACAAATTCCAATCATAAAACACGACAAACATTCCATTCATTAATAAACATTAGTACATATTACATCCATGTCAGTTCACATACTTTCCTGTCATCATTACATAAGTTAAGTTTTCCTACATAGGGCCTATGTCGGCATCATTTCGACATAACCCACAATGGGTCAGTGCTTGAATGATACCCAAAAGTATCTATAACGATATACCCCAAAAGAGACCCCCTAAGGGCCAGTGGTTGTATTATAACTACCCAAGATTTACTCTATGTTAGCATCACCACTAACTGCTTACACAGAGTATCAAAAAGCGGTCCCTGTCTACTCCCATCCTAACACAACTAAACACGGTGGTATACCAAACCCACCAACACCGCCACCAACACCACCATCACAGCCAGCATGACCCGGATCCGCATCTCCATCCGGCCGATCATCCACTGGGAGTATGAGCACTCCCTCTTCAGCTGCGAAATCGCATACTGGTGGTCCAGTATGCAGTCCCCTAGGTACATCCGCCTCTGTACCCCCACCGTCAAGGCGGCAGAGTGCTCATTCACCTGTTCGGTGAGCACTCGTAGCCACGCCGCCGCGTCCCTCTCCTGCCTAGGGAGACCCCACACAGGTGGAGTCACAGGCTCGGGCTGGGAGCGGGAGGACTCGCCCCTGCGGGTAGCAGGTCTGGGTGGGGGCGAGGTAGGTGGGACCTGCGGAACACTGATCCGCGCCGTGAGGCGGGGTCCGAATCCGGGAGGGATAAGGACGGCCTGTGGTGCGGGTGGGGTAGGAGATCTAGCAATCCTGGCAGGGGAGGACTGGCTAGAGCTCCTAACACTAGCCTCGCTAGGTTCAGAGCTGGATGATACGGGGAGGCTCCCAGAGTTCCCGGAGCTGACTTCCTCCGGGTCCTCCTCCATCGATACACTAGGTGTTCTTGACATTCTAACCTACACACAAGTTAACAAACATATAGTTCTTTCCATAGTGTAAATCTTAATCAAATTAATATACACTTACTTATACAACTTGACCACACACAATATTATCATATATTTGCACATATGTTGCCAATTTTACCTATTAAAGTCTCCCGTGACTTCCCCTGAATTCCCTCGTGCGGACAAGTCTGTTATTATGTTCCGGACCATAATAACTCACTTGTCCATCCAAGTTCATCCAGACCTCGTCACAATAAATTATTAGTTGATATTCAGATCCTATAACACTTGAGCTACTGGTTATATTTTAGGTATCTTTTAAAGACATCCTAATTCTTTATAACCAATGGCTCTGATACCAAGTTCTGTAACACCCCGTAACCGCAGCGGAAACGTAAACGGGATGCAACAGACACATCTGATATCAACAGCATTGCTTATAAAGAAAACACCACTACAATAATTTAAACGTATTACATTGTTCCGAGTTTCGTTACCGACTAGGCGTTATCACATAAGTTTTACCAATAGTACATTAACATGTTTAAAACAAAATATAGACCCTTAAGCTTCCACAAAATAGCACACATCATCAAGCACGTATCACTCATTCCAATTTGGGTGTACCTAGAAAGCATGTAAAGAAAACGGGTCAACTACGAATAGTTGGTGAGTTTCACTAATTTAAATAAACCATGGCAAATCATTTTAATAATCATAAACTAATGATGTAGTTATGCTGAGCCTACAAGTGAAAACTCTGTTAACCCAGAAACACATTTAATAACCTCTGGGGACACTGTTAACCCAGAAACACGTTTAATAACCTCTGGGGACACTGTTAACCCAGAAATACATTCAATAACCTCTGGGGACACTGTTAACCCAGAAATACATTTAATAGCCTCTGGGGACACTGTTAACCCAGAAATACATTTAATAACCTCTGGGGACACTGTTAACCCAGAACACTGTTTCGGGCCTTACAATATTAGCAACTCAGACAATTACCATCTTAATACATTACCGTACGCTTCCCGTACAATAAACATTTTATAATACATTCATTTCCATGCGATCGGCATGTACTTAAACACTTTGATAAAAACATGCTTTCCGCCCCGGGAAACTATTTAAAACAGTTCAATAAAAAGGGGCTCGTGAAACTCACCTTTTTGGTGAGCAGAGATGTAATACTGGCACGGCTACCTGTCCGGATCTGTAATACGATCCCTAAGTTGTTACTACACAATTTCTATTAATATAACTTAAATTCGTGTTAACCGGTACGTCCGGGGACACTGTTAACCCAGTACCGTACACGATCCGAGGACAATGTTAACCCCGATACACTTCTCAGGACTTAGATTGTGATATCACTTAGAGTTCTTTAGTCAAAACTACCATTAGTTTGTTTTCTAGTTTTGCGTGCCTAGCACGGTTATTCGTCTTTATGTTTTCAAAAATGAGTTTGGCCACATACGACCCGAAAATAGTTGTTATTGATATTTTAATTAAAGTGGTGAAATTAGAGCTCGGTTTAGACACCCCGTTTGGCCGCGGGGCCCGTTTCCGTCTTTAATATACCGGAAACGACTAAATCGGGTAAAATTACCCAAATCATCCGAATTACTTTCGGATGATTTATTTTTACTTGATTTACTCAGTTTCATGAAAATAGTTCATTTTTAGGGTTTTTATACACCAGTCAGCTCGCTTAGGCGAACTTTGCCGGTTTACGCGTTTTAAGCTTTAAAAGTTTGTTTTTATGTTCTGTTTAGCACAAATAATTATCCGTTTAGTCTCGGATCTTGAAATTTTGCACAAATCAGTTTTTGACAGTAAGGAATTTTATAAAAATATTTCCAGAATTAATTTTTATATTTAACATTTATTTATCTATTTTTAAACGTCATTTAAACACCAAATATGTCGAAAATACCAAACGACCTTAGAAAAATCCCAAATTTTTCTGGGATGACTCCTGCCGTCCACATAGTTCCCAGTAATTTTTACAGAACCAAAAACTCATTTTTCATGCTATTTTTACCAAAACCAAGCTAGAAAACCCTAGATCTCGTTTTACCGAAACGCCTACTTAGACTTCTCCAATGGACCTGAAATTTTGTGTGTGACTTTTATATGTTATAAAAAGCTTATCTGAATTTTTCCAGAATTTTTCATGATGTTTAGCTATTTTTCACCATTTTTAGCCAAAACCGAGCATTAAATTCACCAAATATTCATCCTTTATCCAAAAATTACCAAAATTTCACAGATCTCATATTTTCATGTGTAGATCATCTCTGTGAAATTTCATGACTCAACTCTAAGTCTACCACAATCTGTCCAAATCTTACAAATCATTCGAAAAACCGAACTACATTGTGTTTCTAGCTTTAGATCGCAAAGATCTTGCTTTCTAGCCTTTGCTAGCAACTAGATACAACACCTACAAGCACAACAACACCACACCAAGCAAGTTATACCCACAATCAAGCCATTTCTTTCATGGTTTCGGTTAAGACATCAAAACAAAGATTTTAACCGTAAAAATTCGTTTTTGACTCTTTTAACTCCTTTCTTGGACCAAGATCCCTTGTATAACTTGTATACATCACTTGATCATGCAAGAATCGGTTTCATCTCGGGTTTTCACCCATTTTTCACTTGAAACCTCATTTTCTCATGATTTGGAATTAAAAAGCAAGATCAAACCATAATAACATGTTTATACCTTGTGGATCTTCTTAAAAATCAAAGGTTTTTGGTTGAATGAGTGAAGGATGGAGAGAAATGTGGAGTTGTGATTTTAGAAAAAAGAAAATGAAGTGTGTGTGTGTGATCATGGACATCGGTCCTAGTAAGGTGTGGGGTGGGGCCCACATCTTCAACCTTGGCCACACATTCGGATTGTGTAATCCGGATAATGTTGTGGATAATCTGGTTCAGTTCGTTTTTCGGTTAAACGTTTAATTCCGCTCAAAACGAGGCCAAAACGGTCGTTTTTCGGCTTAAAATTTAAATTTATATAAAACCGATTTAAAAACTTTAAAAACTTAAACCATGACATTTATTGACTTAACACATCATATTGTCGGTAATTGTGCATCTTTTTCGGCTTGATCGATCGTCTCTTGCTTGGTTTGATGTTAAAGGTTTCGTTTATCGTACCGACGTACTAATAAATCGAAATCCTTTTTCTGTGCTATAATTCACTTATCCCGAAGCTTTAATACTTCGTACACATCACTAAACATTATATATTTCGTCTATAATGTAATCCCCGATTCGTTCGGGTTTCAATAATCGTTCATCGATTAATCGTAATTTCAATACGACTAGCTGTATATTCGAGTATAATTCGTACTGTGAATCTTATATACTCATATAAACACATTATAATCATATATTCAGTATTGAATAACACGTAAATAGTATATTCCGGCTAGGGTATACCTGAATTTGCCGGAATCGTTACAAGTTTTGAAAAGAAAATAAGGCCACCGCTTATCCAATTCATTGCCAATTGCAGCAGCAGACTCGAACCGATCGTTTTGAGTGAAGGCCAATATGGGCAAAAGGGTTTAAGTTGTCAACCGCTGACGAGGCTAAGCTTTAGCGTGAATTCAAAGCCGGGAACCAAGCTAAGGATTCATGATTAGCGCTAAAGCCTAGCTAACAAAGAAGCACAACCCTCGACCAAGACTACTTCAATATGCACTTTTATGTAAAGTGGATTTAGGTGCATGGTCATTGCCTCTGTAGGTCAATACTCGTGTTGAGCTTACTGGTCGTAGTATGTGTCCTTTTTCTTTTTGAAGATGGTGATCATAGGACAGCCTTTTATCTATGTAACAGGCTCAGTCTGCTTCTCCGAACCAAGTATCGATCCACTAACACACTTGTTTGATTAATTCTACTAAATCATTGTATTTATTTTAACAAGAAGTAAACATCATAGTGGTTTTGGTTTGACAAGTAAGTTTTAAATGAAATTTAAAGACAATAATTTTAGTTTTTATATTTTTAAAGAGATGGTCAAGAATAAAAGTGTATCATTTTGGTTAGAACTCCTCTTAAATTGGTTTAACAATTAGTTAGTAAACATGTGTTATGAGCTTCCTATGGTGATTAAATGTGGAAATGACACCTTATTCTTAAGTCATGTTATTCCATGATAATTAAAGAAAGATATACGCACAACCTCATGATATCCACTAAAACATCATTTTTATGTAAGCAAGTGGTATATAAGAAGTATTTATAAGATAGCTTACTTTAAAGATGAGTCCACTCCTTAAATTACTAAGTAAATTGTCCTTGATATTTTAGTAAAAATAACTTTTATATTATACTTAAAATACCAATTAAGATTAGTTCAGTCGTAAAGGATTAGCCTTGAGTTACCAAGTACTAATCCACATAACTTTTGGACAATTATAGAACTCATGAAATAACCACCCAAGAGTTGTTTTAAATATGTTATGATGCATACTCACTTGACAAGTAATCAACTGATTTTAGTGGATAAACACCAGCAATATGTTTTCACAACATTGTCAATTATTCTCATTTTAAGATGATTAATTACTACTAACACTTCATATGATCCATGTTTATATTAGGATTTATGTTTTCTTCTCAACCAAACCCTTACAAGAATGGCAGTTTCCCGGCTTATCATCAAGCTTGGTACTTGGTGTCTCTTTTAAAGTTTGTAACCAAGGCCCTACAAGACAAGCAATTCCTCGAATTATCGTCAAGCTTGGCACTTGGGGTATCTTTTAAGAGTAGTTTAACATTCTTCATCAAGTGATACTTATAACAAAACGTTTACTTATTAAAACCGATCTCAAGTTCAACCAATATTGTTAAACTTCAATTAAATTTCATTATAAACCAAGATGATACTATGAAAGTTTAGCCAATAGTAAACATAATGTTATCCATAAAAGTAATATACAAAAACATGATCAAATTAAAACAATCTAACTATATACATTTAGTGAAAATAATGTTTTTTGATACACCTAGGACTTGGATTCTTTATGAACCAATGGACCGTGACAAGTCGTGACTACTAGCAATGAATTCCTCTTTAATTACTTCATATTTTCCATATCCCTCTCCTTTGTTCTCAGTTACTCATCAACTGGCACTCAGTTCATATATTTTATTTACGTTCGATCGTTGATAAGGTTCAAAGGAAGGGTGGGCTATTGATAAATAATCGATTCCAAGCCACAATGCTAGCAGATGGCGGGAGCTCCGCCTAGAAGAAAGACACAAAGGGGATAGAATGCCTTTATTCTCTTAAGATATTTCTTAAAAAGAGGTGATATTAGTTTTTGTTGAGTCAAAGATTTGACCTAAGGGAAGTATATGGAAGATTGGAATCTTCTCAACCTCCTCAGAATTCGCTAAGTATGGATCCGGGCACACCTTAGACTTCCGAGCAAGGTTTTTCTTAGCCGGGCATGATATTTTGTCTATCGGGCAAGGTTATCTTCTAGAATTCTTCTTTAGTGGATATCCCGACAGGGTTTGCAAATCTGTGTATAACCGGGTTAGATTTACTAGTTTATGCATATCCGGGCAAGGATCACTTTATCAAGCAAGTCTGTTCTTCTTATCCAAGTAAGTTTTACTCCCGAGTAAGCTTTTGGCTAACCAAGCTCATGAAGCCAAGTGACTGGAAGACCGGGTAAGGTATTATTTAATAATACATTTGTCCAAGTAGGCTTGATGAATAATGGAATATCTCAAGTAACATCGGGCAGTGTTCAACTCTAGCAAGGAATAGTGCTAACGGGCACACTTTGCTAATAAGCTATTTTCTAGTAAAGAGTTGAAGGGACCATTGAAGAACAAGGTTGCTCGTAAGAGTTTGTCGGGCAAAGTCTGATAAAGTCAAGAAGATTGAAGTCTACCTGGTGAGTATTTCACTTGGAGAAATATTCATTAAGTAAAGTCTACCCGGAAACTGATCCCTAGCACACATCTATGTTACCAAGTACTGAAGGAAGGCAGAGCACACAGTCTACTCGGAAAGTCATATTGCTACAAAGCCTACCCGGAAGACTTGTTTTACACTTAGAATAGTTTTGAATATGTTTTAGCATTTAGGGTTTCTAGAAGGAATGACAGCTGTAAAGGAGGTGTCAAGCCTATAAAAGGAATAATTTAGGGCACGCCTCCTATGGAGGACGGATTCAGGCAATCACACTTTTAAGATAAGAAGGAATATTTCTGAGTGTGATAGCCGTCCTAGGAATCGTACGGATATAACTTTCCTTTCAAGAAACCCTAAATCGATTATCGTTTGTATGATGAACGTTATATGAATGGAAATCTTTTGAGTGAATCTTGAGTGTGTTAGTTACCTTTGATTTATTGTTTAGCAACTACCCTGTTTGTTATTGATTTCGCCTTTAACAAACGGTTATCTTTCTAAATATAGCAACCCGTCATTAACTCCCTTGTCAACACATTTATTTGTGTGAGTTATGACTTGATATGTGTAATATCTACCTGAAATCAGGGACCTAACAAGTGGTATCAGAGCTTGTTGCTGCTATTTTAGTAAGATACTTGTTGCTGATTGAAGTTTCGAAGAAAGATGACGTAAGCAGACCATTGTTCCATTGGAGAGTGACGTCAGCTGCTCTGTTCTTCATTATTCTTCCAGATCTACAATCTCTTGGAGTTTTCTCTTCCTTATTTCAATTAAAGCTTGAATTTTTATTTCTAAATCTTGTTCTAATCGCACCAGATACATCAGATTTGAACAACCGATTCTCAGATCTGATTATTTTATTAAACTCTATTTTTACAAATTAACTGATTTTGATTTTCAAAATGTCTGGTTACGAAGAACAAGAAGTGTCTACTAACAAGATTCCTAGACTGTATGGACAGGAAAATTTCACAAAATGGAAGGTCTTGTTTGAAGCATCCGTTTGCGATAATGATGTTGATATATGGAACTCAATCAGGAATGGTCCTCAAGACACCACTGAGGGTGCAAATCCAGCCACAACAGCAGCTGTGCGTGAGAGAATGAGGAAAGTGGATGACAAGGCCTTAGCCATGATAAAGCTAGGTCTGTCATGAGAAATATTGACCAAAGCTGCACATCATGCCACTGCAAAGGCTATGTATGATGCAATTCTTGAAATGTTTGAGGGAAACACAGAGCTGAAGAACATCAAAAAGCAAAGGCTGAAGCAACAGTTGGAAAGATTTAAGTATAAGGAATGTGAGAGATTGAAGTCAATTCTAGAAAGATTTCTAGCAATTGTGAATGAGTTGAGAACCACTGACTATGTCATGACTGATTATGACTTGAATAACAAGCTGCTCAACTCAATGCCTAAGGAATGGTACACTGCCTGCAAGTTCATCCTGCAAAAGCCCAATTTCAATGATTTAAAAGTGGATGATGTAGTGTGCTTCCTTCAGGCTGCAGAGATAGAAATGATTAAAAATGAGATGATCAAAGAGGAGAGGCCATGTTTCCAGGTCACTAATGCTCTTATTGAACCCATGAGCAACTTGTCAACCAAAAGCCAATAACAAATTCCCATAATTGAAGAACCAGTTGAGCATGGTTTTGACACACCAAAGTCTTTTGTTGGTGGTAGCACAAGTCACCATAGTAACCAACAGAGGTTCAAGGTCCAGTTGATAGATGATAATGATTCTGCCTCCATGGCAAATAGGCATGTACCTTACACTGGTGGTGGAAATGGCCAAGGAAGTGAAACACAGGCTTTGTTCTCAATGTTTACAGAGTCATATAATGCTTTTGTTGCAAAGAATTTGATTCATACAAGTGTGGTAAAAGATGACCTTGAGCAAATAGATGCTGATGATTTGGAGGATATGGATTTGAAATGGAAAGCAGCCATGTTGGCTCTTAGAAGCAAAAGGTTATACAATAGGACTGGTAGATCACTTCTATCAGGGCCTAA
The DNA here is from genome assembly GCF_021521415.1 of Bidens hawaiensis. Taxonomy (NCBI): domain Eukaryota; kingdom Viridiplantae; phylum Streptophyta; class Magnoliopsida; order Asterales; family Asteraceae; genus Bidens; species Bidens hawaiensis. Next base: position 132,096 of record NW_027493457.1, on the reverse strand, counting down.
TGAAAGAATTGGTTTTGATAAGTCAAAAGCCATTTGCTATAACTGCTAACAGCCAGGTCACTTTGCAAGAGAGTGTAATATGCCAAGAAACTATCAAATGAACCAGTTCCAAAATCAACCAAGAAACCAGCAGCATCAATATCAATATAACCAGATGAGAACCAACAATCCCAATAACAACAACTTCAACAACAATAACTATAACCCCAACTTCGACAACTTCCAGCCTCACATGAACAATCACAATCAAGTTGTGCCATAGAATCAAGGTTTTCAAAGGAATAACAACCAAAACCTTCAAAATAATCCAAATAACTCAGTCCCAACCAATCAAAACCAACCCAGAAATCAGGGAAATGTGGCTGTAACTACACAACATGAGGGTAATTTTGACTGGAGCAATCATGAAGAAGACATTGCTGATGACATCAAAAGGGCTAATGTGGCATTCATAGCCTTGATTGAGAAAGAAGCTGGATCAACATCTCAGGTACACTCTGCTCCTACTGTTGATTTAAATGAAATTGTCAATGATTTGAAAACAAAAGTAGGCAAGCTGGAAAGTGAGTGCTTTAAGAAACAAAGTATTATAAATGGGTATGAGGCAAGTGAGCTGATAAGTGAAGTAAGAATGGAAAGTTTAGAAGAAGATTGTGTAATCAATTACAGAGCTCAGAAAAGGTTTACAACAGAGATAGATGGGTTGAAGAAAATGATGGTTGAAGAAAAGGTGCAACACACAAAACTGCAGGTTGAGAATGAATTCTTGAAGAACTTGGTTTCCACAGGAAACGTCTGTGGTATTCTAAACCAAGTAAAGGAAGAAGACAAATACAAGGCAGTGCCACCACCATTCAACAACAACTTTATGCCAAAAGTTGATAAAGAGAAAAGAAATGCATATCTACAACAATTCAAAGATGTCTTTCAAGACAAAGAAGAGTTTGTGGATTTGTATAAGAATGTTGAGGTGGATGAAGAAGGAGAATTTGTGGTAAAGAAAGATGTGAAAGAAGACAAGTTAATTGGAGTTCAAGTCTCTGAAGATGACTTTGATTCTGATGATTTGAATCAAGATGATTTAAGTGATTTGAGTGATCAAATTATTGATGAAGAGATTAAAGCTGCTGAAAGAGGAAGAAGGTACAAGAAACCTGATTCAATTGAGAAACCGCCACAACTTCCACCAGTGATACCCAAGATGAAGAAAACGAATGAAAGACTCAGAAGATAACATGTATCCTTTGATATATGTGAGAGAAAGAAGGTAAACTACAATGCAGTCAAGCCACCTAGCATTGATGTATTGGAAAAATAAGTAGAAACAAAAAGAAAAGAGAAACTGAAGAAATTAATATTGAGAACTTTATCCCAGTTTACCCTGGTTTCTCAAGTCATGAGGTGTTTGACATTAGGGAAGTGGAAACCTTGGAAGAATATGAAAAGAAGCAATCAAGACATAGAGAGAGTCAAGATGAAGAACCACTGAATATGCAAAAAATTGTGTTTGTTAAGAGGAAGATTGAAAGACAGGACATCAAGATTGAGGAGTTTGTTCCTTTCTCAATTAATTTTGATAGTCTAAAAAATCAGAAGACAATTGGTGTCAAAGAACCTAGACCAAGTGAAAGGTTCAGAAAAGGAAGTGATCATGAAATATACAAAGGAAATGTTTGGTGCAAGAAATGTGATGAGTATGGCTATCATACAGATTCTTGTAATGACAGACTCAAATTCAAGCCTTTTCATGTCCCAGATAAAACAATGTATGGACAAGACTTTGTTGTGTACAAGCAAAAGTATGAAAAATACCTAGGAAAAGGAAAGGTGTGTGAGAAGGAAGCATTGAATGAGGATAGCTTGAAGCCATCAGTAAAAGCCAAGAAACAAGTGGCTGAACAAGCTAAAAGAAGTAAATCTCCTATGAAGCATGAGAGAGATGTCAAGAACAACTTTCAGCCCTTGAGAATCATTCCCAAAAGAGATACACAATCAGTCAAATCTGATAGCTCTCGAGGAACACTAGATAGTGAGAAGACAAGAATCAGAGGTGTCTTTCCTAGAAAGAAACCAACTGGACTTACTGGTGATGAGAAGTTTCTGATGAAACATTGTTATGAACCTGAAGGATTCCTTTGGAAACCTAAGGTTGAAACTAAGGTGGAGACAGTTGCTAATGTAAGAGATTACTCTGAAAAGAAAAATTATGTGGTGCAAGAGTATGACACTGCATCAGAAGAATTCTAAGCTCAACCTCATTTGTTAAAACCCCAAGAGAGTGTGGCTATGAAACAGACTATTCAGACAATATAGAAGTCACTCATGAAGATCTTGAACCAACAACACTCACTTCCCATGCTGACACTGAAATTCAAGTTGATGAGTTGCAAGCTGAAATAGCTTGCACTTCATCACTCAACTGATCAAATTCTTTCTTTTGTGCAGGAACAGTCCACTCCTCTGAATGACATATGGTACATGGATAATGGTTGTTCTAGGCACATGACCTGTGATAGGAGGTCACTTGTCAATTATGAAGAAAAATTTGAAGGTCCTGTGGCTTTTGAGAGTGATGAAAATGGTGGAAAGATTGTTGGGAAGGGAATTTAAACAAATGGAAGAGTTTCATTTAATAATGTGTTTCATGTTGAAGGTCTACAGTATAATCTGCTGAGCATATCACAAATGTGTGATAAGGGTTACAAAGTTGGGTTTGATGACTCACATTGTTTCATCCAAATACCTGAATTTGTTATCCCACCTGAAATGATTATGATGATGGCCCTAAGAAATGGCAACCTATAAGAGTTGAATATGAAAGAAGCTGTTTCTAGGAAGGTGCATGTTTTGTTCCAAAGCCACTGAAAATGAGTCAAAATTGTGGCATAGGAAATTGTGTCATGTGAACTTGAAGAACATGAATAGACTTGTCAAAGGTGAGCATGTAATTGGCTTACTTACAAGAGAGTTCAAATTGGAAGATCATTGTAGTTCATGCCAAAAAGGCAAACAACACAAATCCTCTCATAAGACAAAGCTCATCTATTCAATTGATCAAGTACTTGAATTACTTCACATGGATCTCTTTTATCCTGTGAGTGTGCCAACTATAGGGAAGAAAATATATTGTCTTGTGATCATTGATGACTATTCAAGATATACTTGGGTTTATTTCCTAAGTACAAAGGATGAGACTGCAGAATTGATTAAGGGCTGTGTGACAATGATTGAAAACAAACTGAACAAGAAGGTTAAAATGATGAGAAGTGACAATGGAATAGAGTTTAAAAATGGAATTATGGAAGAATTTTGTGTAGGAAAGGGAATAATTCAACAATTCTTAGCTCCTAGAACTCCTGAACAAAATGGTGTTGTAGAAAGAAGGAACAGAACATTGATTGAAGCTGCAAGAACCATGTTAGCAGATGCTAATTTACCAGTTACATTTTGGGCTGAAGCCATAAATACAACCTGCTATGTTCAGAACAGGGTACTTGTCAACAAAAGGCATAACAAAACTCCATATGAGATTTTCTTTAACAGAAAGCCTTATATCAAGTTTTCAAACCTTTTGGATGCAAATGTTTTCTTCTAAACACTAGAGATTACTTGAACAAGTTTTAGACAAAATCCCTAGACTGTTTCTTTGTTGGATATTCTACACACTCAAAAGCATACAGAGTATATGTGAAAGACCATTTGAGTGTTATTGAATCATCTGACATTATCTTTAATGAGAATCAATTACACAATTGATGGTGCATCATGGCTGTTTGATCATGAGAAATTGATAAGGTCTTTCAAGATTTATCCTGAAGACTTTGATGACTCATTCTACAAGACCAGTGTAATTGAAGAGAAAAAGAAGAAAACATTGGACTTGGAAGAATTGTGGAAGAAGGTTGCTAGTAAAGAAAAGGAGTATACATTTGTAAAAGTTCCTTCAAGTGATATGGTTGAACAAGTTCAAGACAACAATCAGGAGAACAATCAAATTCCAGAACAAGATCATGTAGATTTGAATCAAGAAAATGAAGAAACAAACAATGATCTAGGTCAGGATGAGGGAAACTCAGGCAACCAACCAAACAATGAAGAAGCTGTCACTACAGCAAGGTTTCAAGATCTGTTTCAAAGACTAAACTTGGACAACAATGGTGCATCCACTTCAAGACAGAATAATGAAGAAGCATCAGAGTTTCATGATGTAGAAACTGAATTGATCATTGAAGAACCAGATCTCAATGAATCAAATCTTGACACAAATGTGTCTGCTGATATGATTGTTCAAACCCCTTATGTTAAGAAAAATTATCCTTCTGAAAACATCATTGGAAATGTATATGAAAGAGTCACAAGAAGCCATTCTGAAATTGCAAATATTTGTTTATACTCCTTCTTTCTATCCCAAATAGAACCAAAGAATATTGCTCAGGCACTAAAGGACAATAGTTGGGTGGAAACAATGCAGGAGGAGTTGGCACAGTTCAAAGATTTACATGTGTGGGATCTTGTTGATAGGCCAATAGACAGATATACAATTGGAACTAAATGGGTTTTTAGAAACAAAATGGATGAGAGGGGTTTGGTGATTAAGAATAAAGCTAGGATTGTGGCACTGGGATGCCTTCAAGAGGAGGGAATAGACTTTGAGGAAGTCTTTGCACCTGTTGCAAGACTTGAAGCTATCAGAATTTTTCTTGCATATGCTGCCTCAAAGAACATAAGGTTTTCCAGCTTGATGTTAAGTCTGCATTCCTAAATGGCAAGATTGATGAAGAGTTGAATAAAGCCCTATATGGATTGCATCAAGCTCCTAGAGTTTGGTATGATGAGATGTCAAATCATCTTCTTGAAAATGGGTTTCAAAGAGGAGCCATTGACAAGACACTCTTCTACAAAAGAAAGGGATCACACTTGCTTCTGTTACAAGTTTATGTAGATGATATCATCTTTGGATCTACAAATGAACAAATGTGTATGGAGTTTGAAGGGGTAATGAAATCCAAATACAGCATGAGCTCTATGGGAGAAATGAACTTCTTTCTTGGACTGCAAGTTCAACAGAAAGCTGAAGGAATTTTCATTTACCAAACCAAATATGTGTATACATTTTGAATAAGTTCAATTGTCATGAGTACAAAACAACTTCAACTCCAATGGACACAAAAGAAAAGATGATTGCTGATGAAAAGGGGGAGCCTGTGGATGAACATGAATATAGAGCAAAAATTGTATCCCTGATGTACCTTTCTGTAACAAGACCAGATATTATGTTTGCAGTATGTGTGTGTGCAAGATTTCAATCAAATCCAAAAGTCTCCCATATGAATGCTGTGAAGAGAATTTTTAGATATTTGAAGGGAAGACCAGACTTAGGAATTTGGTATCCAAAGAATCAATCTTTCGATCTGATTGCCTACACAGACAGTGATTATGATGGCTGTAACATGAGTAGAAAGTCAACTTCAGGTGGATGTCAATTTTTGGGTGACGGGCTAGTGTCATGGCAATGCAAGAAGCAGACCACTGTCTCAATCTCAACTGCAGAAGCTGAATACATTGCTGCATCTGTTTGCTGTGCACAAGTTCTATGGATTCAAAACTAGATGCTGGACTATGGTTTGAATTTTCTGAATACCCCTATTCTTATTGATAATACTGCTGCATATTTTACTGTTAAGAATCCAGTTCAACATTCTAAGACTAAGCACATTGAAATCAGACATCACTTCATAAGAGATTGTAGTGAAAAAGGTTTGATTGAAATGCAAAGAGTTGATACAAGTGATAATTTGGTAGACATATTCACCAAACCTCTTGATAGAACCAGGTTCAACTTTCTTTTGAAAGCCCTGGGAATGATCAACTCTGATGAAATCTGATTGATGATGTGTGCCTAGTTGTGTACTTCTATGTGCTAACTGATTATATTGTTAGAGTTTGCACATAATGAATGCTAAGTGAATACGCTTGATTATGTTACTTGATATGTTGACTGATATGTGCTTTAACTAATTATGAGTGCAAAGTTTTGATATGATTGATGTTTTTGCATATTTATCAGTTGATGTGTGTTTTTGATGTTAGGATGAGTGTTTTTGTTTTGAATTACTTGAAAGTGTAAGCTTATCTAACATCACTGCTTAATTGCTTGATTATGTACTTTATCTGATCATTTGATATTATTAAGATAGGCTAGACCTTGAATGTTAGTACTGTCTGCTTCTCTTGATGATATTATGTTTGATTAGGAATTGATTATGTTTGACAACTGTTTGTGTCAAAATAAGTTTTATGTCAAAATTAAATGATATAATGAATTTTTCATAAACACTTTATTTTGGTCAAAACATGAGCAAGTTGATTAATGGTGTAGAGATATGATAAGACTATTCATTTCAAGCTTTAAAGAAACTTAAAAAAAAGAATTTTTAAAGAAAAGTCTCAAGTAGTTGTTTTTGCTGAAAATAGGTTCCTGGACGGATCGTACACGGGATGTCGCTATCTGCGCAGGTGCGGAATCCCTGCGTAGGTAGATACGAGCGTAGAATACGTATATAACAAACACACGAGCAATAACCGAAACACGTTATATTGATAACCCGAACACGTGACACGAGGTCACTATTACAGACTCTGACACGTAACTCTCACTGAAACGAAAACCTAATCAAAACTCGCTCACACCCAACTGTTACAGAGAACAGTTTATATAAACACGACAACTTCGCCTCAGGCGAAGTTGTCTATAACTTCGCTTGTTCAACAAGTTCGCCTGAGCGAACTTGTTGACAACTTCGCTCGTTACATAAACATAAACATAATCAAAAACATAATTACATTACAGACTCGATTACAATCGTTAGACTATGAACTACTGACAAACATGTACCAACACTTGATCATGCAAGAATCGGTTTCCATCTCGGGTTTTCACCCTTTTTCACTTGGAAACCTCCTTTTCTTGCAAGAACACTCAAGAAACGAATATGAACACGTAAATAACACGATTTTACCTCGGTTTTTCTTGCTAGAATTGTCGGTTTTTGATTCAAGATCTTGAGAGAATTAAAGGTTTGTTGGATTGTGTTTGTAAAAAAAGAAAATGAAATGTGTTTTGTGGATAAGGAGTCCGATCGGACTAAAGGGAGGGGTGGGGTGGGACCCACCTCTTCATTTCTAGCCACATATTCCGATTTCCGAAATCTGGATAATGTTTTGGATAATCTGGTTCAGTTCGTTTTTCGGTTAAACGTTTAATTCGGCTTAAAACGAGGCTAAAACGGTCGTTTTTCGGCTTAAAAATAAAATTTATATAAAACCGATTTAAAAACTTAAACCATGACATTTATTAACTTAAAACATCATAGTATTAATAATTGTGCATCTTTTTCGGCTTGATCGATCGTCTCTTGCTTGGTTTGGTAATAAAGGTTTCGTTTAATGTACCGACGTACCATTAAATCAAAATTCTTTTTCTGTGCCGTACTTTACTTATCTCGAAGCATTAATGCTTCGTAACATCACTAAATATCATAGATATCGTCTATGATTGAACCCTCAATTCGTTCGGGTTTCAATAACCATCGATCGATTAATCGCATAATCAATACGATGAATTATATATTCACGTACAATCAATACAGTGAACCATGTATTCTCGTATAATTACTGTGGTAATTCATGTACCCGACATTAAATATGACGTAACTATTGTCTACCGGTTAGGGTATACCGGTTTTCGTCGGAATCGTTACAACATCGGACATCATGTACGAAAAATGCTTTGAACAACTGGATGAGGAAGATAAAGTGAGGTCGAAACCTACTCACGCGCCAGTTATAGGATTTAGTTATGAAGTAATGCATCCACGCGGTGTTATTTTCTTTCCGGTTACTCTTAGTGATGGAAATCATTAGAGGACTGAAGATGTTGAATTTTTGGTATTGCCCGCAAAATCGAAGCGTGAAATAAACTTAGGTTGTGAAGCAACTGGTTACTTTAATGCTAACCCATCTACCACGCATGGTGTCTTAGGGGTACCAACTCGCACAGGTGTTGCGATCATACATGTCAATAAGCACTGTTTTACCACAGAAAGTTCGAAACCATGTAAAGTGTCCAAGTTGATTATATGAATTGAGCCGGAAAAGTGGGCAATGAATTCAAAGTTCCCAGCAAACAATAATGATTGGTCCCACTATTTCTGAAATAGTGAGCACATTTTTGAAGCAATTGATCATTAAGAACTTAAATGTTTTTTCCTGGCAACCCGCAGACATGACTAGTGTTCCGAGAGAAATTGCGGAACATATATTGCGGGTTAGTACAGCTTTCTCTCCTATTGTCAAAAAAAAGCGGAAGATGGGTCCAGATCAGACAATGGCGATGAATGAGAGGTACAGGATTTGTTGAATGTCGGGATCATTAGGGAGATTCAGTATCGAACTTGGGTGGCAAATCCAGTTATTGTTCCCAAAATCAATGGAACATGGACAATGTGCATTGACTTTAAATATTTAAACAAGGTATGCCTAAAAGATTGTTATCCTTTACCTGAAATTGATCTGAAAGTCGACACGGTCGCACCGTTCAAATTAAAGTGTTTCCTTGATGCATACAAGGAGTATCACCAGATTCGCATTGCGGCTGGAGATGAAGATAAAATTGCTTTCCGAACAAATCAAGGTACATTTTGTTACAAAATGATGCCTTTTGGGCAAAAGAATGCCCAAAAGTCATATTGGGCATAATTTGAAGGTTTACATGGATGATTTAGTGATTAAAAGTGTCGAAGAAGATTAGATGCTATGGGATATTGAAGAAACATTTCATACGTTGAAAAGGATTAACATGAAATTAAATCCTAGCAAGTGTTCTTTTAGGATGAAAGAAGGCAACTTTTGGGCGTTATCGTCACAAGCGCAGGCTTCAAAGCTAATCAAGACGACGTTCAAGCGATCGCCCGCATGTCTTCACCATCTTCCCTCAAAGAAGTGCAAACGTTGAATGGATGGTTGGTAGCCTTGAACAGATTTTTAGTAAATCATGCGTCTAAATCATTCCCTTTTGTGTCAATGTTGCGCAATTGTTTGAAAAAAGCACACCTCAAATGGACCGCGGAGGCTGAATAAGCATTCATGGAAGTAAAGAAGTGTTTGATGGAGTTACCTACACTGTCCGCACCTCAAGCAGGAGAGGTGCTAAAATTGTATCTTCCTGTGTCAGATATAGCCATTGGTGCAATATTGCTAACATACAGTAAAACTATCCAGACACCAATCTATTATGTTAGCAGAACATTGACGGACACTGAAACAAGGTATTCTATGCTTGAAAAAATGGTTTTAGTTTTGGTTTATGTGGCCAGACGCCTCTGTAGATATTTTCAAGGTCACCCAATCATTGTTTTGACGAGATATAAGTTAAATAGTATTTTAAGCAGACCTAAGTTGTTTGTAAGGTTGGCAAAATGGGCTATAGAGTTTGGTGAACATATGCTTGAATATAAGCCAAGTCCAGCAATTAAGGGACAGATCCTGACAGATTTTGTTACCGAGGTTCCGCAACACAAGGAAATAGGGTGTTTGAATGAACAACAAATTCTAGCTCCACCAGAAGAAGACCAGGTTTGGTCTTTTTTCACGGAATGTGCGTCAAGTGGTGAAGGGTCTGGTGTGGGACTGAGATTTGTTAAACTAGAAGATCATGAGTTTACTTATTCCATCAAGTTAGATTTCAAAAGCACTAACAACATAGCAGAATATGAAGCATTCTTGGCAGGATTGCGGATTGCTAGGAAACTTGGTGTGCAACATATAGAGGCACGCGTTGGCTCAATGTTGATTGTGGGACAGATTAATGGATCATACGAATCCAAGAATGAAGTGATGGCTTCATACTTGTCTCGGGCGAAATAACTTATACTCCAATTTGCATCTTGCAAGGTCATTCATATCAAAAGATGCAGGTTCCCAGCCGGATCTACACGGAATATCTCGTTCTACGTAGGTGCGGAATCCCTACGTAAGACGTTACGAGCGTAGAAGACGATACGTGTTAACACGATCAAACACACGTTACAATAAACAAAGACACGTTGTATTGCAACTGGAAACACGTGATTCACTGATCACCGATTACACAAACTCAATAACTCGTAAACTAAAACTCTAACTCGTCTCTGATCTAGCCGTAACCTAGCAGTTTATATAACACGACAACTTCGCCTAGCATGTTTAGGCGAAGTTGTCCCTAACTTCGCTTGTTCCACAAGTTCGCCTATATCAGCGAACTTGTGAGAACTTCGCTTACATCCAAATACAAATCCAACTAACTCGATTACAGACACTAGAAACTGAACTACTGACATCATGTACAAACAGACTCCCCCTTGGCAGTAGCTTCATATCTCTATCTTCAAGCACGTGTCTTGTAATCTTCAACAATCTTGTATCTTTCATCTTCAAGCATGAAATCCTTCTCGTACACAAACCGAAACAACTCTTTGATATTTCTTCGCTTCTTCTTTCCAAGCAGGAATATAAAATATTTTCTTCTCGTTCAGCACCTGCAGATCAGCTTGAGACAAATTCACCAAGTGCATTGGATCATACACTCTCAGCAGCTCTTGTTCATCTTCATTCTCCATTACTGCTTCAGCTGTTTCACAATCAACGTACCACCACTTCAAATCCTTGAGCACATTCTTGGGCATTTGTTTCATCGGCACTTTTTTTAAACACCGGATCGGCTTATACTTCATGATCATCCAAGGCTTGCCATCTGCTCTCATCCCTCTATCTTTGTCTTCAATAAGTTTTCCTTTCTGTGGTTTCAACAGCTCGAACTTTTTCTCCTTTATACTTTCCTTCCAAACAATCTTCCCAATGACCCTAGCCATGTTATCATCACTCCTATTTATTAACCCCAATCTGGCTAAGTCTTTCACTTCACATTCAGGCAACGTATTCAACGATCTCAACAGCCTCTTGAAGTACTGAACTCCATCATACCTTTTAATCACAAAGAGCCTCAACTGCTCATCATATAACCAGCATATAATCCCCTTTTTCGATTCAGCATAACCCCTGATGTTGTAACTTTTCTTGAACATAGTAGGGACCGCCGGCTTCTTCGTTTTTACGAACCACTGAGCGTAGCCTTCTTTTCATCTTGGCTGCTCTTCCCATTCCGTCTCATCGCTTCCCATATCTTGACTTATATCTGTCTTATCAACTTCCGGAATCTTATGCTCAATGTTCTCCTCTACAATCTCTCCCTCTTCAATCTCATTAACAATAACAATCTCTGCCCCAATCTTCTCTATCTCTTCAACCGGTAACACATCCTCATCACCTACAATATCATCATACACCTCTTCAGCATCCACGACCACCACATAATCATCCGAACCGCCAACTGCACTCGTTGACTCCCTCTGAGATGTGGAAGTCCCAAGAGCTTGTTCAGTTCTTGGCAACTCTCCACCTGCACCTTTCGATGCATTGGGATCATCGTCTCGATCATTACGCTTCTTCGTCCTCAGCTCATCTCCCTTACAGCTCGTCTCCCCCTGAGATGCCAAGAACTGTTTCAAAGCATCAATTATTTTTCCATGTTCGATCAGCAGGGACGACTGTATCTGATTCTCTGCAACGAGGCGCTGAATAGCATGGGTCTGGATAAGATTTACCCTTGATTGTTCTGCCACGACCCTTTCAAGCGCTGCTATTCGTTCCGAGTCGGATAAGGTTGCATCGAAATCAAACCTCAGATGTGATATGTCTTGAGTGTACTGAGGAGGGATTTCCAATGTAACCGGGACCTCAGAAGTAGGCGTAAACGTAACCGCAGGTGGTATCGTAACTGACAACCCTGCAGTAGCTACAACTGTCGACTCACTAAATCTTGCCACGACCTCCGTTGGAGTAAGAGTTGGAGGTGGCAAAGATACAATCTCCGGAGTCGAGAGTTGGAATGTAGTGGGTGGTTGGCCGAATGAGGATGAGGTAGCCACCACGGGAACGTCCGTGGCGATTGGCCTTGTAACTGGCAATGATGAAGGGACTATTGTCATACCGGACAGTGCGGGTGGAGTGAAATGAACCACTCTTGAGCTCTCACCAGCTCCCGAACCTGCACCTGTCCTCTCCCTTCTTGATCTACGGACCAACTGATGTACTTCTTCCTCAAAATCTGACTCACTGTCATCATCGGCTCTCTTCCTCTTCCCATGAATCCGTTCTTGTGTTACCAAAATTCGTCTCGCTTCAGCCACATCATCATCTGACGAATCTGAATCAGCCACCGTCGTAGCTGCCCTAGTAACATACACACTAGAAACCTGTGCAACCGAGACTTGCACATTTTCCTCTGGATCAACACGTTCCATATCAAAGAAGCCTTGACCACCAAACGCTGCATCAAGGTCTACATTTTCCTCCGGTGACACAACAGGAGCTGCAGGTATAGCTTGGGGTGCTCCAGCCTGTTGTGGTGCCGGATCCCAAAACTCGTCCCCACGAGCTGGAACATACTCTGGGTTGATCAAGTACCCGAATAATGGAGTATGTCGAGGACGGGAGCTCAGGCTTGCTTCTTGCACTCGATGATCTACACTGAGCGAAGATCCTTTTACTTACACTTTCCACGTATCTAATTGGGCGGCGCTGAGGTAACGTGGGAGCGACGTGATTCAAGATCATTTGTAGGAATCTTGGATACATCAGAAATCTCTCACGCGCCACCGCTCGTCTTTGACGATCTATCTCTTAAAATACCATCTGACTAAAGCTGTAACGCTTATTGTAAGTCAGTGCAGTCATCGCCGACTGCATGGTCGCACCCATCCCGTCTGTACCAGCCTTTCTCCCAGACATACACACGATCATCACGTGCATGAGAAAGCGCCACTGGTCTAGCAAGAACCCCTTGCGTCTCTGAGTATCCCCAAAGGACCAGAATATCCCATCCTCAGAAACGCACCATCTCGGAATGGAGCTACAAAGTCTGTAGGATCGTCTCGCGTTTCATCCCCAAACTGTAAAGCCACCCTGATCTGTTCAGACGAGAACTGAACTATCTGATTGTTAACCGTTGCACGCATAACCGGGGGCTCGACTTGCAGTCATATTCCACTGTCTGCCAGAAATCCTCAATGTTTGGCAAAGATATAGGCAGTGTTGTGGTAATAGCATGGAATATACGCGAGCGAAGTAGAAATGTGATGATCTCGCGGAAATCATCAACACCACTCGCATCCGGGTCCAATGTGATGTACATGTTATGCCCCGGGAAAAACTGTCGGTTGTTGTCTCCACCTTCATCACCACCTGCACCACCTGCTCCAGCAACAGCTGTCATTTCTGCAACAAACAGTCTAAGTTAGAGAATCGTCGAGGCAAATCACAAGTTCGCCTGTTACCATGAGCGAAGTTATGATTTATTCTGTATAGGCGAAGTTAGAGGTGGGGCGAAGTTGGGAACAACTTCGCCTCAACTTGAACTTCGCGTAATAAATTTTAAATAAAAGGGGCAAGGCGAAGTTAATGATAACTTCGCCTAACCACAACTTCGCCTCATATACTGTTACATAATTAATTATCAGGCGAAGTTAAACCTCAGGCGAAGTTAAGAATAACTTCTCCTAAACTGTAAGTTCGCCTGAATATGAATCGGCAACAGTTAGACTTTCGAACGAGGTGAATTGGGTCAATTTGGAGATTGCGGACTCCATAAAACATGATTTTATGATGATTTAGACGATTAAGTTGATTACGACCACGTAATAACAAGTTTGAAAATCGGGTGGTGAGGTTTCGAAAGACCGAGGTCACGAAACGGGTCGAAACGACCTTTGATTTACATCAACGACAGTGAATATACTTTATATCGACACTACACACCTTGAAATTGGATTAGTATTGAGAAGAATAACACAGATTGGATTCGACGCTATAAGTTCGCTTAGGGTTAACAGTGAGTAAGTTCGCCGGTTTTGAAAACAATAAAGAGTCTGACCTAAAATTTCCTTTATATAGGGTCAAAGTTATTACAGGCGAAGTTATGGATAACTTCGCCTATTGCAGGCGAAGTTCTGGATAAGTTCGCCGGTATTAAACTTTACACAACAAACCCCTATAATTCGAACAATTTGCAATTAAGTTTTAAAACATCCTTTAAAGCGTTAAATGATACGATCAAGACCAAGTAACCAGGTATAAAATCATACAACTACATAAGTAGAATAAAATTTTAAAAATAAAGTACACGGGATCAAATTTCAGTCTCGACAGGGACTACCATGTTTTAGAAAAGATCCGAACATGAATCATACTAATTAAGTGACTGTCACACAGATCCATGTTCAGCTGTATTATGACATAAAGAAACAGGTTGTAAGCAGGTAAATAACTTAGAATGGTTTTCATTGTTTCTATGATACGGGTTAGGTTCAATTAAGCTCAAAACTTAAATGGGCAACATCTCAGAGATTATGATGTCTCCTATCTATTCTCAAAGCGTATTTGGCTTTCCCCAAGTCACCCCGAGTTGACCTCGACCCGTAGTGTCTGATTAAATAGTAAGTACTCTTCGATCTTTAGACTCTTCTTCCCGTTCTCTTTCTCACATTTTGATTGAGAAGTATTAACCTTATAAGCTCTAGAATGTCTCAGTAACACTTTTTTTTTTAAACAAAGACACGTTGTATTGCAACTGGAAACACGTGATTCACTGATCACCGATTACACAAAACTCAATAACTCGTAAACTCAAACTCTAACTCATCTAATGATCTAGCCGTAACCTAGCAGTTTATATAACACGACAACTTCGCCTAGCATGTTTAGGCGAAGTTGTCCCTAACTTCGCTTGTTCCACAAGTTCGCCTATATCAGCGAACTTGTGAGAACTTCGCTTACATCCAAATACAAATCCAACTAACTCGATTACAGACACTAGAAACTGAACTACTGACATCATGTACCAACAAAAGAAGTGAAAACAAATCTGTGGATGCCTTAAGCAAACTGGCATCAACAAACTTTGAACGTTTTGCTAAAGATATACGCATAGATGTTTTAGACCGACCATCAGTTCCGCAATACCAGCTGTTGGTCATACAGACAAGAGTTGAATCTTGGATGGCTCTGATTTTTGCATACTTGTCGTCTGGAGCACTTCCAGAAGGAAAGTTAGCAGCCCAAAAAATTAGACACAAAGCGTTGAATTATAAGTTGCAAGACGGGGTACTTTATCGCCGATCTTTCTTAGGTCCACTCTTTAGATGTGTTGATACGGAAGATGCCAACTATCTAATCAGAAAGATTCATGAAGGTATATGCAGCTTGTGGGCGGGCCCTAATATGGTGGTTGATGCATTCGAAACCAAGTAAAGTACCCAAGTTGATGAATGTAGGATATTATTGGCCTGGAATGCATGTTTATGCGGTTCGTGAGATTCAAAAATGTGATTCATGCCAACGACACAAACCAAACACCTTGCAGCCAAAAACTGAGTTAGTGCCAGTATCGTCCGCTTGACATTTCAGAAGTGGGCAATTGATATTATGGGACCATTCCTAGAAGCTCCGGGACGCGTCAAATTCTTGATAGTGGCAATTGATTATTTTACTAAATGGGTTGAAGCCAAACAAGTTTCCTATATTACTTCTGCGAGTGTGAAAAAGTTTATATGAGAGTTCACCATTTGTCGCTTCGGCCTCCCGCAAACAATAGTTAGTGACAATGGAACTCAATTTGCGGACGGCTGATTGCAAGCATGGTTGAAAGAACTTCAAAAAAACCAAGTGTTCACATATGTGGCTCATCCGCAAGCCAATGGTCAAGTCGAAAGGGCCAATAGAAGCATCAAATATGGGATCAAATCAAGTCTAGGAACTAAAATGACATGTGTTATGGGCTTTCAGAACCCAAAAGAAAGAAAGCAACATAGAAACACCATTCAGCTTGGCATATGGCACGGAGGCCATGATTCCCGCAGAGGTTGGAATTCCATCTGCAAGAACATTATGTGTCATTGATAATGATGAAGAGTTGCGTCTGATTATTAATCTTCTTAAAGAATGACGCGAGTTAGTACTCATTCGAGAGAATAATTATAAATGTAAACTTCAAAAATACTATGATTCTAAGGTCAAAATTTGTAAATTTCATGCGAAAGATTTTGTATTCCGTAACAATGAAGCTTCAGGGCAAGAGCCTTCAAGAAAACTAGCTCTAACTTGGGAGGGACCTTATAGAGTCAAGGAAGTTTTGGGTAAAGGCGCTTATAAGTTGGAAAAGTTGGATGCAACTGAGATTCCACGAACATGGAACACAGCGCAGTTAAAAGAGTGTTACATATAATGGCCCGTGGTAGGGGCCTACGTGCCTTATTTTGAGTTATGTTTATGGCCTGCGTGCCACTATTAAACGAAGTAATCTGAGTATTACTTAGTGTCAAAAAAATTGTAAAGAAAGCTTGCATGCCACTTTTCTTTATAAGAAATGATTTACCTGTTTATAATTAGAATGTTACAAAATTTTTCATGGTGTGCGTGACATAATGACCCGCGAGCATAAATATTGTACTTGGTGTGCGTGCCATAAATGACCTGCGTGTCATAAATATTTTACTTGGTATGCGTGCCGTAATGACCTGCGTGTCATAAACATTTTATTTGGTGTGCGTGTCAAAAATATTTTACTTGGTGTGCGTGTCATAATGACCCGAGTGTCATAAACATTTTATTTGGTGTGCGTGCTACATAAAGAAGTAATCCTTTATTGACATATCTGAAAGATCCTAAACAACACTTTTATTATTTACAACAATAAAACAAAGTGAAGGGAAAATACTTCATATATATCATCAAAAAGAGGATTACAAAAGTCTGTAAATGGAGTAAAACAGGATCTTATTTAGTTGGTGGGTCTTGAGTTTGCGGGTTCTCATGGCCTTGAGTCTGAGGATTCTCTTGGTACTGAGGAGTAGGGGAGTTTGCAGCTTATCCTCTGAGGGACCGCATAAATAATCCCAGAGTAATTGAACACCGTTTGCATCAGCACCAAACTCTGGTATCATGTCTTGAAAAGGAAATGTTAGATCATCGAAGACTTGTAACTTCTCACTATATTCCACCTCCATATATCATCCATGAAGTAGATGCTCTTCAAGAGGACGCTGGGTTTTCATGTACACAACAGCTTCCTTAAAACCATCTTTGTGTCCAGCTTGTGAGGAAGCGTTAAGCAGAATTGCAAGACAGTCTCCTAGATCATGTTCATCCATGATGTGCTCAATTACCTATCAATAAAATCGATAAAAAATCACGAAGGGAAAAATAGAAAGAGTTTGAAATATTTAAGTTAACGTGCTTACCAGCGGAAGGCCTTCAGTCATCAACCACTTCTTGTGTTCCTAAAACCGCTTGCTTTCCCTTCCCAGTCATCTAAATCTTTCACGAGCTTCACATTATCGACCTTAAGCGTATCAACACGTTTCTCCATCTCTTCCGCATGTTCCTTCCGCAGCTTGGCCTATTCATCATACGTTTTGATCAGATCACCTTGAACGGTGACCTGAGTTTCCAAGGCTATATTTGCCTCCAAGGCTTTGGCAAGGTCAGCTTCCTTGCGACGAGTTTCTTCTCGAGCGGCTGCAAGAATAGCATTTTGATTCTTGCAAGCCTGCTCCCATGATTTAGCCGCAACCACTTGACGTTCCTTCTCAGCCGCCAAAGCTGCTTCCGCATCTTTAAGCTTCCACTTGGCAGTATTAGCTTCAAGACGTTGCTCGTCAGCAGCTTTCTGAACTTCCTCCACCTTGTTGGTCATCACTCCCCACTTCTCTCCTATTGCTATCCATTCTCTAAATATTTCTTGCCCACTGGCCACTGTATTGGCTAAGTTAAAGTTAAATCCATAGGCAAGACCGTGGCATTATCGACCACGTTAGTACGCACGCTCTACAGGCGGGATTCAATGGCTGAAAAATTCAGCACAAATATCCGCCTCCGAGAAACATGAACCTTGAGCTAAGGTCCAACGCGGTTGATGAAGATAATCGTCCTCTCTAGGATTGTCCATTCCATAGTTATCATAATCGGAAGGTCGATGAAACCTTCTTCCCTGAGGAGATTGTTGTGCATAGGACGATGCTCCTTCACCTGCATGGAGGGCATGAGAAGATTAGGAGAAATGCAGTGGGGATTGCGGAGGATTCTGCGGGGTCTCCTATGACTCCGGTTTATCAAAGACCAGCACCGGATCTTTTTGTTTGGAAGCCTGCACATCATATGATATGATGATTACTGGTGAAGAGGATGGTGGTTCTTGAATGATCACACCTTCGGCAGATGCAACCAGTTTTTCTGCTGTTAACCAAAAATAAAATCATCAATAAAAGAGATGTGGTTCTGGAAACACTTAGTGAAATTAAAAAGTTACCTGGTGATGTTTGCATGGCCACGCGCTTGATGCGGTCCTCAAGGTGAACCTTCTTCATCTTCTATGGGCCAATCGCCCTCTTCAGTGTCGGCATGGCTATCATCCACCTCACAAGAATTAGAGGATCAATTTTTTTCTCTTGCGTTCAAGATCTGCTTGGGCACGCATAACATCCGATATATCAGAATCATCAACGAGACATTTTTCTTCGTGGGGTGATGATTCATCACTTGAAGACAACAACACAATCACCCCATCTGAAGTTAGTGCGTTCAAAGGACGAGGGTTCAAGGAAAACTCACATAACAAAAAAATTGCCTCTTACACCACAAGCTCAGGGCGTAAAACTTTGGAAAATAAAAGATTGTCCCTCCTTTTGTCAAGAATGGGAAGAGCTGTCAGATCGCGTGGGTGTTTCTGCATAAAACCCTCTGGTTTATAAAAGCAGTGCATTCAGCACATGCCCCTCACCTGCAAGTGCCAAATACGCAAAAAAAAATAAGAGAAAGCGTAAGGAACAGGAAAAATAGATCAATGGATACTTACTCTCATCCGCAATATGAAAGAACGGCTCAAAGCCAAGATATGGCCATAAGCGGCACATACCAGCCCACACCAAAGCCCCCTAAACAATCGCCCGCGTCGGGGTTGGCATTTGGACTAATGATTAGTACCACACTTGACCTTCATAGGAAGCAAACCTCAGGTCTGGAAGCTTCTCGTTGTGCGGACGTCAGACCATATTATCGGAACCACGTCCTCGCGGACCCGGAAGAACTTGGTCCTCCACTCGGTGGCACTACGAGGAGGTTTGGTACCAATGACCCCATGGATATGGTGGAACAGTTAAACTAGCCACTATAACAACTCGGATTTTCTAAATTAGTATTCATTAATCATAACCCGACCCGTTTTTATATTCGGGAAATTTTGCCGAGAAATATCGCGTAATTAGAGTAATATTTTTTTATTAATATTTGTTTGTTATATTTAATTAATATATATGTATATATATATAATAAATTTTGATTATATTCAATTTTTACCCTAAACCATACTTTAACTCTTTAATGCTTCCATCCCTAATCTTCTGGGACCAAAATGCAACATCTTATTTTATTATTTTATTATATTTAAACCCAGTGACCCGTTAACCCGATTACCCTTTGACCCGTATCCACTGATCCGTTTATCTTGCATGTGTCTTAATCTTTGTCTAAACTTGGAATTAAATGAGGGGAATCATTCATTAGGTTATTTTCGGCCTCATCGACACTACAACTATTTTAATCAATATCTTCGTGATTCGTATTACTTATATGAACGAACCATCTCGAACCGTTTATCATTATACCCTATAACTTACACCGTAACTCAATTAAACCTACATGAACAACCCTTTACGCATCACCATCATAGCCCCCAACACTAATTTTATTTTAACAACTTTATGTATTGTGTTTTGGATGCTCTTACGGCTAGCAATGTTCATGCTGATTAACCTCGTTTCCTTCATCGTATTAAATAATTAAATACGTAGTGTTGATCGTCAGGTTCTATTGTTTATTAACCATATGATTATATAACTAAACACTAACGGTATAACGCGATTGATGATCTAGGGTTCTTGATTATTTCTGGGTATATTCACTGACTGGTTATATTTAACAGTTTTTGTGTTTAACCATCTAACACCTTAGCGCAGTTGGCTAGGGTGTGGGTGTATCGTGGTTAGATGGGCTGGGGCGTAGGTTCGTGTCTTTCCACAGCCGTCTGGTGGGTTTTTTTAACAGCAACAGTAACTACAATATATATGCATTATTAAATCTTCAAAACATATTATCAATATAACAAATGTAATAAATAATCAATATTACGTTAAAACTGATACATTTACTAATCGTTTTCCGATCTTTGGTTAAACACCATATACAATCGTGCGTGTATGTGTGTGTGTATACATATATATGTATATAATAGATATTTATGTTAAAGGTTTTTAGTATTAAAATACTTTAAACGGGTTTTAATGTAGAATATACATTTAAAATTCATCTTGTTAATTAATTATATACAAGATTTTTGGTTTATATAAATATTAATGGTCATTTATTATTTATTATTTACAAAATTAATTTAATAAGAAATCTTATTTAATAATATATATATATATATATATATATATATATATATATATAAGTTATTTGAGTTTAAAATAAATATTTTAAAACAATCTCTTTATATAATCTATTCAAGAATTTTATAAATACTTATTTAAGTATATTTATGTAATTTGGTATAATTAAATCATGTTTATTATGATAAAACTTGAGAATGAAATTTATAATAAATTAATGAAATAATAGCTTTGTAAGATTACACCTGATCATCATCGATTTCCCGATCCTCTATCTAGTTTTAGATTCGTGTGGAAATTATATTTATTTCCGCAATTATTGTTACTTAGTATTCGTCGGCATTTGTCCCGAAGAGCTTTATCTACATTATAGCTTAGCGTATCATATCTCTTGCTTAATTTCTAAGGTGAGTAATCACTTCCCTTTTTATTATTTTAAATATTTTTGGGAAACATGCGTATTTACAATATTTATTTATTATCTAGTATTCAAAACCGCAACTGTTTAATCCTTGTGTGTATATCAGTTTGCCTAATTTGCTATTTGCTTACTTGCTTTATTTGAACGTATTTTGGAGAAGTTCCTTATTTATAGTATGATCATACGACTATCTTCAGCAACCGATGTCCATATTTATGGAAACGGTTTAGTCCTTGCTTGGTAACCAATGTCTATTTATATGGGATTGGTTGAGCCCTTTCTTTATGGTTTGATTGATTGTTTATGTGTTCTGGCTTAACTGTTTATCTCACGGGAACACTTTGCACTTTTATTTATTATTATTATAGTGTCTTAAATCTAGTGTTATATTCACTCAACCTAGTGTTGACAAACCTATTTGTATTTTTAACGCATATGCAGGTTATCATGTGATAGGATACTCAAGTTGTTTGAAGATACTTAGGATTGCATGCTAGAGATAAGAAACAAGAACTTTAATTTTATTTTGTCCTTACTTGTTCTATTTATGAAATCATGTACTTTGAAATATTTAATAAAATTTAATAGGTATTGTCACTTTTAAATATTGCATGATAGTACCTTGAGAGCTGTGAGCAATCAGCTCACGCCCCAACATTTCTGCCTTAGGATGGGGTGTGACAGCCACCACACCCATTCATTTTGTAGAAAACGGCACTTTTTTCTACAGTTGGCACGACATAGTTGGCCCTACAAATAAATGAAAAATGAAGAATTCTCATAAGGCCGAATGGGTGGATTTGAGAGAGATGGATCCCGTGGCTGGTCGTTACCGAGAAATTTGGTTATCGGAAACCGAAGATTCCCTGTCTAAAAATACTCTGCATATACAGCTATCTTGCCGGTCGAAGGCTTGTTGGCAGTAGATTTGGTTGCCGGATATTTCGATTCCCACTCTGGTGCTATGCCGTAGGTGGTAACGAGTTTCTCAAACTCAGTCTTTTTCCAATTAATCTCTCTAAGGTCGATCGACTGTGAGTTCTTCTTCTCTGCAGTCATTATACTGGATGTAAATGGAAAGCACTGAGCAATGATGAAAAATTGGTGACATATATCAGGTTTCAAGAAGAAGATGAAAAGAAAAATGAAGATGAAAGGATGACAAATTTTTTTCTAAGTAAACGTTATATTTATACACATCGCAGTTAATGCGATGGGAAGGTGACAGTGAAGATAAGCATAAGGAAGAGTGAAAAAAGGGTACAGTTCGATACAGTGGACAACCGGCACAGACGTCACATCATCATATGGCGCATGCAGATCTGTCACATCACTCTTCCTTATGCTTATCTTCAAACGAAAGAAATATCTCCAAAGGCCCACACAAAAATTGAAAATTCCCATAAATATCTTAAGTCCAAATTTCAACCACATAAAAATTTCAGGCAGAAGAAACAATCGACTAGGGGGACGAATAGAGGTAGGGTAGTTAAAAGCTCCAAATACCCATAAAGGAGTATCCACGGGTCATCCAAGACTTCCTCAAAAGTCATTCGCAGAAAATCCTCATCACCCGTATAACTTAATTCAGAGGAAAGCTAGCGAAAAGCTCCAAGGATCATGAAATAAGATCCGCGGGTCGCTTAGGACTTCCTCAGAAGTCATCCGCAGGATGACGTCAGGAAAGTAGTTGTAACAAACTCTCTTCTAGAAGGTTTACACAAAGATTCTCTAGTGAAGGGAACGTAACGTAGCAACCAATTAAATAAGGATAGCTGGAAAGGTTGTTAAAACCATGCACATGGCCAGTTTTTCTCTCCTATCAAATGCAAACGCGTGTCCAGTTTGTTATAAAGAATACCTTCTAGAAAGAGGACAGCTGTACCAATAATATTTCTCTAATCACCGGCTATAAATACCCACTTCATCATCATGAGGTATTCATTCACACTCCACATACTACATCAATCACTTAAATACTTTCTCTCTCCACAAGAACTGTACTTATTTTCACGCCGGATGGTGGTTACAGGAAGACACCCACTATCATCCTTCCCGTAACAAGCTTACGGTGTTCTGCTTTGCAGGTTATCGTCTCCGGAATTATTGGGCTATTACTTGTGTTAACGTATTACTTGCAGTCACATAATCCTTACCCGGTGGAATCATCATTCTAACCTATTCAAGTTTAGATTTGTGCTTCTTCGGTACCCTTATGGCCTTAACATGGAAAGGGTAAAATATTGGAGCATTTATATTGGGATGTTCTCGCACAATCATGTTTCTTTCAACTCTCAAGTCTAAAGTACATGAAATCAAGGTTTCCTTTCAAAAAGGAGTGAGACTAGTGCCAACTGCCTAGCAAAATTCTTTGCTCTCCAAAATACTATCAGCTCTACCCTAACAAAAACTGCCAAACAAAAATCAAAACCAATAGAGGTAGGGTACGAAAAAGACCCAAATACCCTTAAGGACTACCCGCGGGTCACTCAGGAATCCCTCATAAGACACCCGCAGGGCATACAAGTCATCCGCATAATCATTTGAGGAAGAAACACTTCCATAGCACATGCGGAAGCATCATAGCACCCTCAAAAGTCATCCGCAAGAAGGAATACCCTTCCGCGTAAATAACCACGAGGTAATACTCCGGGACAGCTGTCAATAACTAATTACCTTCTAGAAGATTTACCGAAATGCTTTCTTGGGCAATACATGATCCTTCGGTGAATCAGCCAATAACACCTAGCAAGGTCGTTATAACCGTGCACATGGCCAATATTCTCCCATTAACCAATGATAAAGAGACACGTGTCCAGGTTGTTATACATGCACATGCAACGTATAAACTGAACCAATCACATAAGGACACGGGTCCAGACGGTTATGCAGGTATCTTCTTAAGGGACAGCTGGCACAACCACCTTCCCACCCTCCTTCGGCTATAAATACCCTCTCAAACATCATGAGGTATTCATTCACTCCCACTGTACTCTCTCAATTTACTTAAGTGCTTATCTTCTACAAAACAGTACTTATTCTCACGCCGGAGGGTGGTTACGGAAAGATCCCCCCTCTTGTCCTTCCCGTAACGAGCTCATGGTGTCTATTTTGCAGGTGTTCGTCATTAGACTTTAGGCAATTGGGTTCATATCATTTGGCAGTTAACCGTATCCTACCCTGTTGACTCATTGGATCTAGGACCCATAATTGGGGAGTAGATCTGTGTTTCTTCATTGGCGCCATCCGTGTTTTTTGTTAGAACAACAATTTTTGTTTTCGAAGTTATGATATGAGCCAAATTCCTAAAGGGCCGACGGGGACCTCAGAGCAAACTCCACGTGATACTAATCTAGAAACACGTGAAACAGTAATGTCATTGTTCGCTCAGAATCTTACTTCTGATGAGCAAGATGATATTGTGACACCCGGAGGTTTTACTTTGGGTTTCATCAACTCGAAAGCATTTTACCCCACTGGCAGACGCTGCTCCAGTGGGTACGAGAAATGTAGTAACACCAGCTGGTACCCCTCCCAATGATCTAGGAGGAGTCACAACTCAGAGAGGTTCCAATTTGGGAGACCTTAGGAGAGTTATGAGAAATAATCGCCAGACTCACCTAGAATTGGACCTTTTGGAAAATTCAGGTGACTCAGCCCCGGCAAAAACTCATACAGCATGCCATAGATCTGAAGAACTTTTATCTCCAGATGAATGGTACCGTATCTAACAAGAGAGTATGGCCGCTGAATATGGACGAAGGGTACGGAATGAACGATTTCATGTCTCCAGATGAATGGTACCGTATCTAACAAGAGAGAAAAGCGATTACCCAGTCATACACGAGCCCGTGAGTGTTCTGATTCCCGAGAAGATGGTGTGTCAAGAAACTGCAGTGATCCAGATTCGGGACTTGCAGTAGTTTACTTGAAGCTGTGTAAATCTTATTATTTAAAAAAATAAAATAAAATAAACTTTTAAGCCTTCTAAAGATTATAATGTAATACTTATCAATCATGAGGCAAGAAAGAGAACGGGAAGAAGAGTCTAAAGATCGAAGAGTACTTACTATTTAATCAGACACTACGGGTCGAGGTCAACTCGGGGTGACTTGGAGAAAGCCAAATAAGCTTTGAAAATAGATAGGAGGCATCACAATCTCTGATGTGTTGCCCATTTAAGTTTTGAGTTTAATTGAACCTAATCTGTATCACAGAAGCGATGAAAACCATACTAAGTTTGTTTACCTGCTTACAACCTGTTTCTTTATGTCATAATACAGCTGAACATGGATCTGTGTGACAGTCACTTAATTAGTATGATTCCTGTTCGGATCTTTTCTAAAACGTGGTAGTCCCTGTCGAGACTGAAATTTGATCCCGTGTACTTTATTTCTAAAATTTATTCTACTTATGTCGTTTTATGATTTTATACCTGGTTACTTGGTTCTTGATCGGATCAGTTAACTCTTTAAAGGAAGTTTTAAAAGTTAGTGGCATAACGTCCTAATTATAAGGGTCTGTTATGTAACTTTGTTATCAAGCGAAGTTAATAAAACAGACGAAGTTAAGGGGTAAGCGAAGTAAGCCCCAACTTCGCCTGTTCATCTTTGACCCTATATAAAGAAAATCTTGGTCAAACCCGTGAGTTGCCAAGAACTGAACAAGCTCTTGGGACTTCCACATCTCAGGGGGAGTCAACGAGTGCAGCTGGCGGTTCAGGGGGTGATGATGTGGTGGTTGTGGATGCTGAGGAGGTGTTAGATGATGATGATGATGTGTTACCATTGGAAGAGATTGAGAAGATAGGGGCTGAGATCGTGATTGACGATGAAGTTGAAGAAGGAGAGATTGTGGAGGACAACGTTGAACATGAAATTCCAGAAGTTGAAAAGTCAGATTTGGGTCAAGATACGGGATGCGATGAGACAGAATGGGAAGAGCAGCCAAGATGGAAAGAAGGCTATGCTCAGTGGTTCGTAAAGACTAAGAAACCGGCGGTCCCTACTATGTTCAAGAAAAGTTACACCATCAAAGGGTATGCTGAATTAAAAAAGGGGATAATATGCTGGTTATATGATGAACAGTTGAAACTTTTTGTGATTAAACGTTATGATGGGGTTCAGTATTTCAAGAGATTGTTGAGGTCGTTGAATACGTTGCCTGAGTGTGAGGTGAAGGACTTAGCCAGGTTGGGATTGATCAACTGGAGTGATGATAACATGGCTAGGATCATTGGAAAGATAGTCTGGAAGGAAAGCATAAAGGAGAAAAAGTTCGAGCTGTTGAAACCACAAAAAGGAAAGCTCGTTGAAGACAAAGAGAGAGGAATGAGAGCAGATGGCAAGCCTTGGATGATAATGAAGTATAAGCCGATCCGGTGTCTAAAAGAAGTGCCGATGAAACAAATGCCCAAGGATGTGCTCAAAGATTTGAAATGGTGGTACGTTGATAGTGAAACAGCTGAAGCAGTAATGGAGGATGAAGATGAACAAGAGCTGATGAGAGTATATGATCCTATGCATTTAGTGAATTTGTCTCAAGCTGATCTGCAGGTGCTGAACGAGAAAAAGATATTTTACATTCCTGCTTGGAAAGAAGAAGCAAAGAAATATCAAAGAGTAGTTTCAGTTTGTGTACGAGAAGGCGTTCATGCTTGAAGATGGAAGATACAAGATTTTTGAGATTACAAGACACGTGATTGAAGATAGAGATATGAAGCTACTGCCAAGGGGGAGTCTGTTGGTACATGATGTCAGTAGTTCAGTATCTAGTGTCTGTAATCGTGTTATTTGGATGTGTATTGATGTTTAAGCGAACTTGTCTCACAAGTTCGCCTGATATAGGCGAACTTGTGGAACAAGCGAAGTTAGTGACAACTTCGCCTAAACATGTTAGGCGAAGTTGTCGTTTGATATATAGGTTAGCCTACGGGTTATTTGGGTAGGAGTTGTTGCAGTACGTGTAATTGTGATCGGTGAATCACGTGGTATTAGTTGCAATACAACGTGTTCTTTGTTTATTGTAACGTGTGTTTGCTTGTGTTTAACGTATATCGATTCTACACTCGTATCGTCTTACGTAGGGATTCCGCACCTACGTAGAACGAGATATTTCCTCTAGATCCGGCTGCTTCATCAGCCAGATTGAACCAAAGAACTATCAAATGGCTCTCAAGGACAACTCGTGGGTCGAAGCCATGCAAGAAGAGTTAGCCCAGTTCAAGAAGATGGAGGTATGGAATTTGGTTGCAAAACCGAAGAATGTGCATGCGATTGGCACCAAATGGGTTTTCAAATGCAAGAGAGACACGGGTGTAGAAATCGTTCCGTTCGACTATTCGCGGGACGAGTTTACGTTAATATACCGAGTTTTCGTGTCCTACCTTTCTCCCACCATAAAAAACAACCCATTACACCTTCACATACCTCGCAATACGTGTAAATCAAACCTGCAAAATCGTTGTGTTCATCAGGCGAAGTTGCCGCCACTGTTTGTAGGGTTTAGGCGAAGATATAAGTTTAAGCGAAGTTATTAACAACTTCGCCTACCTCACAAGTTCGCTTAACTTAAGCGAAGTTATCTACAACTTCGCCTAATAAGGCGAAGTTGAGAAGAAGCGAAGTTAAGGAGGGGCGAAGTTGACTTTTAGGCGAAGTTGACTTCTAGGCGAAGTTGACTTTTAGGCGAAGTTGACTTTAGGCGAAGTTAAAAAAAAAAATTGTTTGGAGTTTTTGTCTGTATGGCCAGGTATACACGATTATTGTGAGACCGAAGACGTTGTTCCGTCAACGAGTGAAACTTGTTATCTCTTGGTCTTACGTGTGAACAAATACGTGTCAACTCTGGATATGGAGTTGAGGTTGTGAATGGGATATTGATTGAAACTGGATATTGACACATATTTGGGTGTTTGTGGGCAATGAAATAGTTGTTGTTCGAGGTTGACCAACTGAAGAAAGTCAAATTGAACTGAAGGTTTTCGTCATTACTGGATTGCGGTCAGAGCATATTATTTATGTTATTTTCAAGGCGTTCGAGAATTGGATCCTGAAACGTGATGCTTATTTATTAAAGTGAAAATTCTGGAACAAGTTGGATTTAATCGGGAATTAAAGTGTTTATGTTCTTGATCGTTATCCCTGGTGATTGAAGATGCTTCGGATTAATTAATAGTCATGTGTGTTAGATTCTGTCAAGGTGGTTTTGTGATGAAATTCATCACTTGATGTTGAGTAGTTGAAGATTAAACCTTATCGTATGCCGACGTGTTGGTGAAGTTGTGGAGGGAGCCCAACTTCACGTGTTGGTGAAGTTAGAAGAACTTCACGTGTTGGTGAAGTCAGAAGGACTCACGTGATTGGTTGAGATGATCAATTAGGCACGGGGATGCATGCATTTCAAATACCTCAATCTATATAGTCGGAGAAGCTTACACTGAAGGGGAGATCTGATATGGAAGACGCTGGGTGATTGGTAGATTTGTGAAGCTACAAGACAGTTTCAGACACGGCTGGTTGAAGAGCAAACAGAAGATCATCAGTTAAGAGGGAGTCTGTTGGTGCATGTTTTGTAACAGATGATCTTTTGTGTTTGTTAGAATTGAGAGCAACGGTCAAAGGGGAGTCTGTTGGTGCATTTTGTGACAGTCGCTATGCAATTCTGTTCAGCGGAAACGAAGTACGAAGTTAGCAACTTCGCCATAGGCGAAGTTGTAACAACTTCTGCCATAGGCGAAGTTAGAACAACTTCGCCTTAGGCGAAGTTATAACAACTTCGCCTACAGGCCCAAGCCCAAGCCCGCGAAGTTGTGTATCTATATATAGGTGTGTCTTGTATAGAGTTGGGAATCCAGAAAGTCAGAGTGTTTTGTGATCAGTTTAATTGTCTAGAGAGAAACCGAGAGGGAGAGTCGTGTGGGACGGCCCGAGGTAGAGCTCACCTCGGGTCGGCCGTCATTTGTTTTCGTGTTTGGTATGTAATGTGTTTCGGTTATTATATAAAAGATCTGCAGATGTGTTTATCCCATTCGTGTGTTTGTTCGTGTGTTTGTATGTGTGTAATCGTGTTCTTCGTCTTCTACACCATTAAACGAGTCTAGGAGGATTCCGCACTCCTAGACCTCGTGCGGATCTCGTATCGATCAGCGACGCCCCGCGGGAACCTACATCTGTCCTATTGACAGATAGAAAAAGTGTCCAAACTCCGATTTATTACGTCAGTAGAACACTGTCGGACCCGGAAACAAGATATTCGATGTTGGAAAAGCTGGTTTTGGCACTGGTCTATGCCGCCAGACGACTCTGCAGATATTTCCAGGGTCATCCCATCAATGTGTTAACCGGGTACAAACTCAAGAACGTGTTGAGTAAGCCTGAATTGTCCGGTCGACTGGCAAAGTGGGCCATAGAATTGAGGGAACACTCAATCGAGTATAAACCAAGACCAGCAATCAAAGGACAAGTGCTGACGGACTTCGTCACAGAAGTCCCGCAGCATAAAGAACAAGAGTGTCTGATCGAACAACAATCTCAAGCACCTCCAGAACAAGGACAAGTTTGGTCATTGTTTACGGATGGAGCTTCAAGCAGTGAAGGATCAGGTGCAGGCTTAAGGCTAGTCAACCCCGAGGGGCATGAATTTACATACGCCATCAAATTGGACTTCAAAAGTACCAACAACGAGGCGGAGTATGAAGCCTTCTTGGCAGGCCTGCGGATAGCGAAAAAGCTTGGGGTAAGACACTTAGAAGCACGCGTGGATTCTATGCTAATTGCGGGACAAATAAATGGAACATATGAAGCTAAAAACGATGTCATGGCTTCTTATTTGTCACAAGCGAGGGTCTTGATTCGCCAATTTACCTCCTTCAACGTTATTCACATTAAAAGGAGTGAGAACAAATCGGCGGACACTCTTAGCAAGTTAGCTTCAAAAAATTTTGAGCATTTTGCCAAAGATATTCGTGTAGAAGTCTTAGACCATCCATCTGTTCCCCAGAATCAAGTCTTGGTAATTCAAACGGGCGTCGAATCATGGATGACGCCAATTAAAGCTTACATATCTTCCAGAGCACTTCCAGCTGGGAAAGCTGAAGCTCGGAAAATCAAACTCAAAGCTTTGAATTACCAGTTGACTGATGGTATCTTGTACCGAAGATCATTTCTTGGTCCGCTGTTACGTTGTGTGGACGCGGAAGACGCAAATTACCTCATCCGGGAAATTCATGAAGGTATTTGTGGACTTCATGCGGATCCAAGAATGACAGTTGCAAAAATCATGAACGCAGGGTATTACTGGCCTGGAATGCATTTAGACGTTGTGCAAGAAATCAGAAAGTGCGATTCTTGCCAGCGTCATGCCCCAAATACCTTGCATCCAAAGAACGAACTGATTCCGGTAACATCTGCCTAGCCGTTCCAGAAGTGGGCTATCGACATTATGGGAACTTTCCTAGAAGTCCCGGGACGAGTCAAGTTCCTGATAGTGGCCATTGATTACTTCACCAAGTGGGTAGAAGCCAAACCAGTCGCCTCAATAACGGCATCAAGTGTTAAGAAATTCCTTTGGGAATTAATCATCTGCCGGTTTGGTCTCCCGCAACAGTTGGTAAGTGACAATGGGACCCAATTTGCTGATAGCGAATTACAAGAATGGTTAAGAGAACTTCGGGTAACCCAAGTTTTCACATATGTAGCTCACCTGCAAGCAAATGGTCAAGTCGAAAGGACCAACAGAACTATCAAGGAAGGAATTAAGGCGAGGTTGGGTACTAAACGGACCGGTTGGGTTGACGAGTTACCCCATGTACTCTGGGCCTTCCGCACCCAGAAAAACTCTAGTAATTCAGAAACGCTGTTTAGCCTAACTTACGGCACTGAAGCCATGATCCCGGCAGAAATCGGGATCCCATCCGCGAGGGTTCTGTTAATCAACGATAACGATAGCGAACTCCGGATGAATCTCGATTTGCTCGAAGAAAGACGAGAATTAGCATCAATCCGCGAGCACAATTACAAAAGAAAGCTTCAAAAATACTATAATTCGCGGGTTCAAGAATGCAAATTCGATGCGGGAGACTTTGTCTTCCGCAACAACGAGGCATCCGGACAGGAGCCTCCAGGCAAGTTAGCCCCAACTTGGGAAGGACCTTACAGAGTCAAACAAGTATTAACCAAAGGTTCCTACAAGCTGGAGAAATTAGACGGGACTGAGATTCCTCGGACATGGAATGCAGCACAACTAAAGAAATGCTACATGTAGTACTCCTATTTGTCTTTTATTTTCGGCCTGCGCGCCCACATAGTACAGTAATTGTGTAATTTATTTTTCTAAGAAGGCTTATGCCCAATATATGAGAAATTTCCAGTCAATTCCATGTTATTTTGTTAAGTTGTAATCTTTTATTGACAAAACCGAAGTTCCGGATAGGCACTTATATTATAGTGCATAAGACAAAGTGCACCGGGAGAAACACAAAGACTTCTTACTATTGATCAAAAGAGATTACAAAATAGGAAGGAAAGTACATTTATGGGGCGACATTTTCGCCACACGCAGTATCTTCGGCTCCTTCGTTTTCTTCTTCCTCGAGATCCAGCAACTCCTTTTGTTGCTCAATGGCATCATCCTTATCCGCAAGCTCCGATATATGATCAGAGAGGGAGAATTTCAGAGTGTCATAATCCTTGGTTTTCTCAATATGGATGGAAGATCCACACCAGCCAAGACATACTCCTCCGGCACTTTACCTTCGGAAGCAAAATTATAGCCTTCCTCAAAACCCATTTGCCGGCCTGCTTGTTCGGAAGCACGGAGGAGTATTGCGACACAGTTCCCAAGGTCGTCACTATTCCGAACATCAGTAATAACCTGTTGAAGTCATAAAGCTCTGTATGAACACATACACATGTAAATGAATTATGGCAACAAAAGATTTAGTACCTTGGGAATTGCCGTCGACAGAAGCCATTTCTTGTCCGCCTGAGCTCGGATAAGATCCATCTTATGATTAGCACACTCCAGCGCTTGGTCTCGACTCTTAGCATTAAGGTCGGATAAACGCTTGTCCTTGGCTGCTGAGTTGGCTTGAAGGGTCTTAATCAGCTCAGCTTGGTCATCTAGCTGTTTCTGAAGAGCGACCTTAGCTTCCTCAGCAGCAAGCTGTGCGGCTTTCGCCACTTCCATAGCTCGACGACTGTCTCGAGCATCAGTTAATGCCTTGAGAGCCTCTTTCTTGGCATCAACCAAGTTTCACTCGGTTTCCTCCAACCCATCATTCATAGCTAACCAATCCCGGCGAAGTTCTTGATTGGTAGACACAGCGTTCGTCACATGATAAGAGTTGGAGTCGAACAGATCTTTGCGGACGCGACGACGTTGTCGTTCCTTCTCTGCAGGAGGAAGACTTTCGTTGAGATATTCCTGGCAAACATCCGCATCATTCAGTACCGAGTTCCGCCGTAACGTCCATCGAGGATGATGCGGAGCAGTATCTTCACCCATTTGAGAAGAGGAAGTTTGCCCTCTGTGTCTAGACACATTAACTCCACCCTGATCTTGGAGATTGTGTTCATCAGGGGGTGGAGATGTGGGAGGTTTCTTCAAAACCCATCCTTTAGTAGCAAATAAATCATCGGCCGGACAAGGAAATAGCATTTTTGTTTACAAACAATAATTAAAATGTTCAACAAATATCACACAATAACTCACTTCGTTTTCAAATAGTAACAGAGATTAAACAAAGAATAATAGAAACTTATAATAAGCCATAGACAAATATATGGAACACCACATCGATAACTTCAAATGTTAAACCAAGAACATAAATGTCATATTTCAAGCGTCAAACTCAATAAATCAAACTAATCTTCCTTCCCTAACAAGGTAAGAAGAAATCTCTTGTAATGCCCCGAGGTTTCCTTGGAAATAGCCTGATCAAGTGCCACACTGTTTCTCTTGTAATACTGTTCAATGATGTCTTTCAAGTCTTTCTCTGCTCGGGTGACAATCACCCGAGTTAAAGCATCTTCATTTGTCCCACCCTTTTTAATTGCATTGCGAACAACCTGCATTTGAAGGTTGTAAAGGATACCATTGTGACAATTCACGTTTGTTTCTTTTGAAATAATATAACGTATTTATTACAATATCTAGCCCATATTTATTCAAAATATATATACTTGAAAGCTTTGGATAAAAATGTTATAGGTTGTGCAAAGAAGAAGACTTACCTTTTCAAAGTACTTTATAGGGTTACTAATGCATCTAATTGTCGTACGTAGTGTCTCAACGTACACATTGTTCAAATCATCCTTCAAGTGCTGTCATGAATTTTAAAAGTACGAATATGAAGATAATGTGATTTTGTTTTTAAAAGGAATTGGATAAACAGTGTTTGATTAGTGACATTGTTGTATACCTTGGTGATGCTGCAACTATGTTCGTCTTTGTAACAATTCAAAGTAGCCATGAGTTGTGGCTTGCTTCGAGTAGTAATGATTCGGAGGATGTCTTCATGGTTAAACGACTTTTCTTGAATAGCATTTTTAAGAACATTGGACTCTGAATTTGCCAATTTCAAGTTCACTTCATTACCTTGATATCTATGTATGCTCACCAACCCAACAAGAAGCTATAATATTACACAAATTTGTAAGGACATTAAAAAGCTAAATGTAATCCATCAATCAGTATTTAGTCTTTCATTCCATCATTTTTACAATTGGCCATGAAATTAATTTTAAAAAGTTTTGTGCTCCATTTTATTATATTAAAGGAATAAGTATAATATTGACAATTTCGACCCATCGTTCATTTAGATTTGGGTTAATTTTTCTTAAAAATGTCATATTAAGTTAGAGTGGGTTTTAAGTTGAAAGAGAAACAAAATCCCAAAGGTGTATAAATGCATGTAACACCACTATACTTGCTTTACGTCTTACCCAACCTCAACCTTCTATAACTGTCAAATTCGTTACCTTATAAACAAAAATTAAAGCCGATTAAATGTAAGAACTTGCCTTTCGGAGATCAGAAGAAGTATGAGAAGCAATATCTTCTTCCAACGAACGCTTGTAGCGAGATTGGTATGCACATTTGACAGCAAAAAGCCCTTCAGGTGATAGCGTGCACGATAGTTCAATGATCACTCTATAATCACAATTTTCCTTACGTAGGGCTACGTTTGCTAGCAATGCATCACGATCCGCTGGATCCAAGTTCCATCGGTAAACAGCTCTCTACAAGAACCATAGAAAGAATATTACTTTATATATAGATAATTATATATATATATATATATATATATATATATATATATATATATATATATATATATATTCGTGTGTGTGCATATACATATGTATATGTACACACACATAGGAATAGTTTCAAATGCGGAATTTAAAACTAGTAGAAGCACATTTGCACCCTCCACTTTTGTAGATAGTTTATCAAATTTGTTGGTCTTATTTGAACTCCTGAATACACACATACTTAAACAACGTACAAAGATACCTCAAAGTCACCAGAAAGTTCATGCTCAAGACGCTTCACAAGATCTTCTTTATAAAGTTCTTGATAAGCCTCCCTTATCAGCTTCCTTTGAGTTGCATTTCTATGCCCCAAAATTGATATTACGGTCTTTTCATCGGTCCCCCATCCTTAAACAAACAAAAAGGAAAATAAATACATGATTAAATAAAAAGTTTTTTTTAATGAAAATATGTCCATCATTAACTTGTAGGTACATGCTGTAAAATGGGTGGAATTGGTTAAAATGAGTTTTGAGTTAGAAACGTGAAGTTCTAAGGAAGCTTATCAATATTGGTTTGGCATTGGCAAAGTTGGATATCATATGAAACACGGCAAGTTAATTGTGTTATAATGTAAGACATCTTATAATGACTAGGATCAAGCCTGAGATGTCTAGCTTTTTTTTTACTCAACAAATATTAAGTATATTTATATAATTAGGAAAAGCAAAGATGCATGAAAGGTATATATACAACAATTTCACTAATCGAATACTAATCAATTACACTACAAAACACTACATTTCTCATCTCATCCCCTATCCCCTAACCCCATCTCTATAATTACACTACAATTACACTACAAAACATTACAGTTTTCTCATCCCATCCCCTATCTCCATCTCTATAATTACACTACAATTATAATACTTTTTCACAAAAATAATTTTTAGGTCTTTATAAGTTTGAAGGTCATTGAAATTTGAAAATTTTCAAGAAGTTATATTGTATATTTTGTAGTTACTTTAGTTTAATCTAACATCTAACTTTTAGTTTTTCCAGGAATGTTCACTAAAAACTAGTCGGATCCATATACGTATTCTTTTTAACTATGTCGTTGTCTAGGTTTGAATCTTAAACCTTCAATCTAGGATATAAACACCTCTATTAAATAGGCTAACATCACATTTACAGTCAGATCAATATTGAAGATTTTAGTTTTTGTAAGTGACTAAGATTATAATAAAAAGATTGATTGAAAGTTTGTTGCCTTTAATTATAAAAAAAATTGGGGAAATTTAGAGATATTTTATTCATAGATCACTTCATCCTCCTGTTGTTTATTTATTATTATTTTTTTTAGAATGATAACTTTTATGAGTGTTAAGTCGTCGCACTTCTTAATTTTGAAGAGTTATTTTGTTCTATTTTGGCCATACTATATTCGGCTTGGGAGTTTCTTCGAAAACCATACCGTCGGTTGCCACTTGACAGTCGTTGTGTTACCACAAGAGCAGATTTCACTAGCGTAAGACACGGTGGGAAGAAAACTCGGGTGGGTTCGTGATTCGAACTAACAACATCAAAAGACCTACATCAAATCATTCATTTCCATAATATACGTAAAAGTAACACAAGTAGATATTGAAATTGGATTTCCACCGGAGAACCCAAATCTCCTACCACTAAAACACAAATTAAGATTAATCCTTTTGTGTTTTCCGGTGTGTTTATATGCAAGTCATATTTCGTTAATTTTGCGGGTGAGCGGTCGGTCCGGACCGGTTGACCCGGCGGGTGAACCGATAAAACCCATTTTTTCATTAAATGCCAAATGAAATGTGCATGTCGGGATTCGAACTTGGGTCATTTTGGAGATAAAAGCTTTAATAATTACATATGAGCCAACCAACCAAGATTCATGCATATTTAAAAAGCAATGTATAAAACATAGATAAACATTAAAGTTTGTTATTATTATTATTTTTGGTTATCATTATATTTTATATGTATATGAATTATATATATATATATGTAATTATATATTTAAATTATTTATGACGTCATCCGGGTCAAACACCGGTCCGTCCTTCCGGGTCGGTTCGACCTTTGACTTGGTAAGGCGTCCGGCCCGTATCTGAAAACATTGGACCAGACTACAAACTAGACACCTAGCTTAATGACTCGCTTTTCGGACCAAAATTAAGAATCAAATTAATTCATAAATAACTTAATAATCAAGACAATAAGATATGGAATTTAGTGTGTGAGAGAGAGAGAGAGAACCTTGACAAGCTTTTTTTAAAAGCTCGGCGTCTGTGGAAGGAGAAGCATCTGCATAGGAAACGAGGGTGGCCATCTTCCTGTTTTTGTATTTGTAATTTGTATTTGTTTTTGTATTTTGGTATCGATTACGGTTGAATTTATAGAGAAACTAATTAAGTTGAAACTATCGCCCATTTGCTTTGGTTTCTTCACATGCTAATTTGTTTTAATCAAATTCCAATGTTTGAAATTTTCCATCTCTATATTCCTACATGACCAGTATGTTGTTTCTTACATGTATTTAACTATTCAGATAAAAAATTATTATAAATCTTGCAGTTTTTCTTCACTGATATAAGATGAAATAAATCAATATGTTTGATACATGAGTTGGTGTACAGTTAGCAACAAAAGTTAAAAAATAGAACAAAAAAATTGAATCACATAAGAGGATCAAGTGTTTTATATATTTATATATATCTAGGATTTCAATTGATCGAATTTCCACGTTAGTGGTTGTACTATCTGCATATAAAGTTGTATCCCACTCACCACTTCTTTAAACAATTTGTTCGATCTTAAATGTTTATAGCTTAGGTCTTAATTGTATTAGAAATCAGTCGGGGACGTGTGTGCAATGTTTCGTAGCGCATAAGTATATGTAGTGGATAAGACTTATACGGCGGATATCTTATACGCCGGATAAGACTTATGCGCCGCATATGTCTTGATCATGTCTATAAATAGGTTGTTAGACTTATGCGTTAAGTAGTGATTCATTCCATTGTACCAAAGTTGTAAGCGTGTCATATGTTGATTGTACTTTGACTGTTATGATAATATAAGAAGATTTAAAAGAGAGTTCTTGTGTGTTTTACCTTCCAATGGATTCCGCACATTAATTGAAGATTAGACATTGTTTTACATTGATCCTACATGTCATCACACATCTATTTCAAGTGGTATAAAATATTTTGGGCTATATATCTACTTAGAAACCGCAAGATTTATCTCTTTTCCACCTTATTTTCACCATATCGGAAGTAGTCACCATCAAAATTCTACAACCACTTCACAAGATGTTATTTTACTAGCCTATATCAATTCTTCAGATTTTCAGATTCAAACACCATTTTTTTCATATTCAAAAGTTGCACAGAGTTTCAGAAACAAGCTATCGTGTCACTATCAACCTGTGAAGCTGAGTATGTGGCTACTTCAAGTTGTTGCTCTCGGGTTCTTTGGATTCAATAGTATATGCGCAATTATGGTTTGAATATTCTGACTACACCAATATTTGTAGATAACAATGCTGCTATTTACATAACTAAAAATCCGATAAATCACTCTAAACCTAAACATATAGAAATACGGTATCACTTCATCCATGACTGCTACGAGAAGAAGTTGGCAAGATTCACACCGATGAACAAAAAGACAATCTTTTTACTAAAACATTTGATAAAAACATGTTTCAGTATTTGTTAAAGCTAAATGGTATTAAGAAATTGGGCAATGGGAAAGAGAGTGATCCTGATATTATGGATTCGAATCTCGAGTAAACCTTCATCAGAGTCACCTTTGTTTTTGTAGGTCCTCATTTCTTGAGGGCAGGGGATCACTCTCCAATAGCCCAACTCTAGACTCCAGGCTTTCATACTCCAGCAGTGTGGAGTCAATCCCAGACTTCAACTCATTCCTTAGGTTTTCAGTGAGGTTAGAGGAAGAGGGCATGTTTCTCTCCAAGTTGGATACTCGAGTTTCCAGTCTGAAATGAGTATCATGTCTTTCAGCTCTCTGAAGAGCTTCTTGTGAGATCAACTGTTGTTGACTGTCAAGTCGGTGTTGGAGGTTCTCAATCCACTTCCTTTGGCTCTCAATCAAAGCCCTATCCAATTCCCTATTTTCCTCCAACTTGGCCACTCGTGCAACCAACTCATCCCTTTCTTTCACCACTCTTTCATTCACATTCTGTTGATCCTTGACAAACTTGATCATAAGATGTTCCCATTTGACCATCAAATCGTGTGATACCTCTAGTGCCTTAATCCTATCAAGGATAGGATCTCGGAAGACTGGAGGTTGCCTTAACGTTCCTTGGGAAATAGGTCTAGGTGTAAGGAAAGTTGAGTGTGTGGATTGAATGGTGGTTTGTGTAGGCATAGTAATGGATTGGGTTGGGAGAGATGTGGTTGTGACTATAGGTAGGCTGGTGGTTTGGGTTGTAGATGATGATGAGGAAAATGAAGAGAGTGATGATGGTTATGAGGACTAACATAGTCCTCATGATAGCTTTGATGACGATGGTGGTCACGATGGTAGTGGTACTGGTACACAAGGCGTGGGAGCAGGGGATCAGACTGCTTCCCAAACTGATGCATCTGGATTGGATCCTCAATCCGATGATCAAGTCAAAAAGGTCATGGAGTACGGTGCGGCTCTTGAAGATGAGTACTCATCTACTTCAAATGTTGATAAGTGTGCATACTTCAAGCCTTCAGTTTAAGAAGCCGTGGATGAAGATGACGGAATAAACTACTCTCCCAATCCGGACACTCCGGAAAGGGAGACACAAGAGCCAGTTGAAGAACTTGTTGTCGCTCTACCTGCTCAAAGGAAAGGAAAGAAGAAAAACAAGCTATACGGTGTGAGCAAGGTGGCAAGCCTTAGGTGGAGAAGGAAGCCATATCATGACGACTCTCCCATCCTCAATGCCTGGTGGCACAAAGACAGCAAAAGTTGGGTTGTCAGATGTGCAGACGGTGACCTTAAATATCTGACATACGCAGATATGCACTCTCTGTCCCAATTCGACATGAACTACATTAGAAGGACAATGGGTCGGGGCGACTATGGTGGGGGGTTGGTTCAAGAGGTTCCTGAACCGCGAGTGGGAGGATAACTACCCAAACTTTGCTTTGATACCAAGTGTAGGCCCTCAAACGCCATAGCCGACAAACGAATGGATTTTATTCTTGATAAACGATCGAGACGGGTGCGGTAGATCAAACGATCGAAATAATATTATAAAGATAATAAGGATAGTGAACGACTCCGTAATCAGTAAAAGATTTATATAATAAACGAATCGACCCCACCCAAGGTCAGCTCCCCTTGGGTAGGTGATTTCGCCATACAAAACACACACATAAAAGTAAACGTAAAGTCTTATTTATAGCTAAAAGTAAACATTCTAGAAGATCTCCACCCGTTGAAGCTAAACTCGTTCACCGAAGCTCTCGTCTCGTATTCAGATTTCTCATATTAATTATTATCTTGACCATAATGTTGAACTCGGTCTGCCCAAGACACATATTATAATCGATGTGGCTAGTACATTATGATCCAAGTCGGTTCATATACAATGTAGGTTCCCAGCCGGATCTACACGGAAATATCTCGTTCTACGTAGGTGCGGAATCCCTACGTAAGACGATACGAGCGTAGAATCTATATACGTTAAACACAAGCAAACACACGTTACAATACTCAAAAGACACGTTGTATTGCAACTAATAACACGTGATATATCAATCACCGATTACACAAACTAAACAAAAACTAAATTACAAATAACCCGTAGGCTAAACCTATATATCATACGACAACTTCGCCTAACATATTAAGGCGAAGTTGTCACTAACTTTGCTTGTTCCACAAGTTCGCCTATATCAGGCGAACTTGTGAGACAAGTTCGCTTAAACATCAATACAAATCCAAATAACACGATTACAGACACTAGATACTGAACTACTGACATCATGTACCAACAGACTCCCCCTTGGCAGTAGCTTCATATCTCAATCTTCAATCACGTGTCTCGTAATCCCAAAACTCTATTCACCCGTCTTCAAGCATGAACTCCTTCTCTGACACAAACCGAAACTATTCTTTGAAATTTCTTTGCTTCTTCTTTCCAGGAAGGAATATAAAATATCTTTTTCTCATTTAGCACCTGCATATCAGCTTGAGACAAATTCACTAAGTGCATTGGATCATACACTCTCATCAGCTCTTGTTCATCTTCATCCTCCATCACTGCTTCAGCTGTTTCACTATCAACGTACCACCATTTCAGATCTTTGAGCACATCCTTGGGCATTTGTTTCATCGGCACTTCTTTTAGACACCGGATCGGCTTATACTTCATTATCATCCAAGGCTTGCCATCAGCTCTCATACCTCTGTCTTTATCTTCAACTAGCTTTCCCTTCTGCGGCTTTAATAACTAGAAATTTTTCTCTTTTATGCTTTCTTTCTAAACTATCTTCCCAATAATCCTAGCCATATTATCGTCACTCCTGTTTATCAACCCCAACCTGGCTAAGTTCTTCACTTCACATTCAGGCAACGTATTCAACGATCTCAACAACCTTTTGAAATACTGAACCCCATCATACCGTTTAATCACAAAAAGCCTCAACTGCTCATCATATAACCAGCATATAATCCCCTTTTTCGATTCAGCATAACCCCTGATGTTGTAACTTTTCTTGAACATAGTAGGGACCGCCGGTTTCTTAGTCTTTATGAACCACTGAGCGTAGCCTTCTTTCCATCTTGGCTGCTCCTCCCATTCTGTCTCATCACATCCCGTATCTTGACCCAAATCTGACTTTTCAACTTCTGGAATTTCATGTTCAACGTTATCCTCCACAATCTCTCATTCTTCCACTTCATCGTCAATCACGATCTTAGCCCCTATCTTCTCAATCTCTTCCATTGGTAACACATCATCATCACACATAACGTCATCATCTAACACCTCCTCAGCATCCACAACCACCACATCATCACCCCCTGAACCGCCAGCTGCACTCGTTGACTCCCCCTGAGATGTGGAAGTCCCAAGAGCTTGTTCAGTTCTTGGCAACTCACCACCTGCGCCTTTCGATGCATTGGGATCATCGTCTCGATTGTTGCTCTTTTTTGTCCTTAGCTCGTCACCCTTACAGCTCGTCTCCCCCTGAGATGCCAAGAACTGTTTCAAGGCATCAAATATTTTACCATGCTCGATCAGGAGGGACGACTGAATTTGATTCTCCGCAACGAGGCGCTGAATAGCATGAGTCTCGATAAGATTTTCTCTTGATTGTTCTGCCACGACCCTTTCAAGCGCTGCTATTCTTTCCGAGTCGGGTAAGGTTGCATCGAAATCAAACCTCATATGTGATATGTCTTGAGCGTACGGAGGAGGGATTCCCGATGTAACCGGCACCTCAGAAACAGGTGGAAACGTAACCGCAGGTGGTATCGTAACCGACAACCCTGCAGTGGCAACAACTGTTGATTCAACAAACCTTGCTACAACCTCCGATGGTGTAAGAGTTGGAGGTGGCAAGGACACAATCTCCGGAGCCGAGAGCTGGAATGTAGTGGGTGGGATGCCGAAGGAAGATGAGGTAGTCACCACGGGAACATCCGCGGCGCTTAACCCTGTAACTGGCAGTGATGAAGGGACCATAGTCATACCAGACAGTGCGGGTGGAGTAAAACGAACCACCCTTGAGCTCTCACCAGCTCCCGAACCTGCACCTGCCCTTTCCCTTCTCGATCTTCGAACCAACCGATGTAAATCTTCTTCAAAATCCGAATCACTGTCATCGGTGTCTCTCTTTCTCTTCCCACGAATTCTTTCTTGAGAGATCAAAATCTGTCTAGCCTCAGCCACATCATCATTCAAAGAATCAGAATCAGCCTCCGTCGTAGCTGCCATAGCCACATCCACACTAGTAACCCGTGCAACCGAGACTTGTACATCTTCCTCAGGATCAACATGCTCCATATCAAAATATCCTTGACCGCCAAACGCAGCTTCAAGGTCTACATTTTCCTCTGATGCCACAACAGGAGCAGCATGTAAAGTTTGTTATACCTCAGGTGGTGGTTGAGGTGCTCCAGCCTGTTGTGGTGCCGGATCCCGAAACTCGTCCCCACGAGCTGCAACATACGCGGGATTGATCAAGTACCCAAACAATGGAGTATGTCGAGGACGGAGCTCAGGCTTACTTCTTGCACTTGATGATCTACACTGAGCGAAGATTCTCTTGCTTACACTCTCCACATATCTAATCGGGCGGCGCTGAGGTAACGTGGGAGCAACGTGATTCAAGATCATTTGAAGGAATCTTGGATACATCAAGAACCTCTCACGCGCCACCGCTCGTCTTTGACGGTCTATCTCGTAGAACACCATCTGACTAAAGCTATAACGCTTATTGTAAGTCAGTGATGTCATCGCCGACTGCATCGTTGCACCCATTCCATCTGTACCAGCCTTTCTCCCCGACATACACACGATCATCACGTGCATGAGAAAGCGCCATTGGTCCAGCAAGAAACCCTTGCGTCTCTGAGTATCCCCCAAAGGACCAGAATAGCCCATTCTCAGAAAAGCACCATCTCTGAATGGAGCCACGAAGTTGGTAGGGTCATTTCTCGTTTCATCCCCAAACTGCAAGGCCACCCTGATCTGCTCCGACGAGAACTGCACTACCTAATTGTTAACCGTTGCACGCATAACTGGGGGCTCGACTCGACAATCATACTCCACTGTCTACCAGAAATCTTCTATGTTTGGCAAAGAGATAGGAAGTGTTGTAGTAATAGCGTGGAAGATACGCGAGCGGATAAGAAACGTGATGATTTCGCGGAAATCATCAACACCGCTCGCATCCGGGTCCAAAGTTATGTACATGTTATGCCCCGAGAAAAACTGCCGATTGTTATCTCCTCCTTCGTCACCACCAGCACCACCGGCTCCCGCTACAGCTGCCATATCTGCAACATAACCGGTCTAAGTTAGGAAAACGTCGAAGCAAATCACAACTTCGCCTATTACCATGAGCGAAGTTATGATTTATACTGTATAGGCGAAGTTAGGGGTGGGGCGAAGTTGGAAACAACTTCGCCTTAACTTTAACTTCGCCTGATAACAGTTAATTAGAAATAAGTTAAGGGCTAGGCGAAGTTGATGATAACTTCGTCTAACCACAACTTCGCCTTTTATTTTGTTAAACAATTAAATCAACAGGCGAAGTTAAGCATTAGGCGAAGTTAAGGATAACTTCGCCTAAACTGCAACTTCGCCTGAATCTGAAGCGGCAACAGTTT
Organism: Bidens hawaiensis; assembly: GCF_021521415.1. Taxonomy (NCBI): domain Eukaryota; kingdom Viridiplantae; phylum Streptophyta; class Magnoliopsida; order Asterales; family Asteraceae; genus Bidens; species Bidens hawaiensis. The sequence goes on along the minus strand of NW_027493457.1, from coordinate 88,447 downwards.
AGAGACTAATCGAGGTGAGATTTGGAGAATTTGATGATTGTGGACTCATAAACACATGATTTTGTGGATATCAAAACGATCAAGATGATTACGACCACGTAAAAACTAGTTTGAAAATCGGGTGTTGCGGGTTTGAATGAACGGGGTCCTAAGACAGACCAAAACGACCTCTAAATAAATGATCAACGCGAATTATACGTTACCCCGACTCTACACACCTTTAACGTGGATTGAAATTGAGAGAAATTTAACAAAGATTGATTCACAGTTAACTTCGCTTGATGGTTAAAAAGCTAACTTCGCTGGTTTATGAAAATAATGAAGAGTTTGACCAAAAATATCTTTATATAGGGTCAAAGTTATACAGGCGAAGTTAGGGTTAACTTCGCCTATCCCATAACTTCGCCTGTTTAAACAACTTCGCCTATATTAACTTTACAAAACAAACCCTCATAATTTGAACATTTTGCAATTAACTTTTAAAACTTCCTTTAAAGAGTAAAATGTTACGATCATCTACCAAGTAACCAGTCATAAAACCATAAACCGACATAAGTAAAATAAAATTTAGAAATAAAGTACACGGGATCAAATTTCAGTCTCAACAGGGACTACCACGTTTTAGAAAAGATCCGAACAAAAATCATACTAATTAAGTGACTGTCACACAGATCCATGTTCAGCTGTATTATGACATAAAGAAACATGTTGTAAGCAGGTAAACAAACTTAGTATGGTTTTCATTGCTTCTGTGATACGGATTAGGTTCAATTAAACTCAAAACTTAAATGGGCAACACATCAGAGATTGTGATGCCTCCTATCTATTCTCAAAGCTTATTTGGCTTTCCCCAAGTCACCCCGAGTTGACCTCGACCCGTAGTGTCTGATTAAGCTGTAAATACATCTCGATATTCATCTCGTTCTCGGTCTTGCCTTTTCATTGATAAGTATAACATAATAGACTTCAGAAGGCTTAAATAATAATAATAATTTTTTTTAATTTTTTTTAAACATTTCCATAGCCGTAAACAGTAGACTACTGCAAGTCCCGAATCTGGATCACTGCAGTTTCTTGACACACTATCTTCTCGGGAATCAGAACACTCACGGGCTCGTGTATGACTGGGTAATCGCTTTTCTGCCTATCAATCGGAAAGATATGTATGAAGACATGCACAACTCTTAATGAGTTTCCACTTAAAATCGAGGAGAGTTAGTTAGTATCACTTCTACTTTTACGCACCATAAAAAGCTACCATGACATACAATGACTGTTCTAAAGTCTATTAGGCCTAATAACTTCACTAGTTAAGTACACAGAATTAGTTTATCTATTACTTCCCAATGTTGGATCAATTTCTTTTAAACATAGTAAAGAAACTTCTTACGAAGTAGTAGACTTGAAAAATTATTTCATCTCCCATTTAAAAATATTTTTAACTTCTATCGCCCCGATCAAGTCGAAGTCTTCAGGTAAACGGCTATCCTGAAGATCCAATGGATCAGCTGGACCGACCACATACGAGTATGTGTCCTTCTAACTAAGTATGAACGACTAAATTTTCAGCGAAAGAATAAAAACACATCATAAACCTCCCCGGTCACTTTCAGTCATCTGGTTAATGGCTATCCTCATACTCTACAGGTAGAAATGAGGACCAAACATATCCGAAGATATGTCCTTCAAACTGAAGCAACCGACATAATTCTAAGCGATAGTGACGTTGTTTTTTTTTTTTTTGTAAGTAAAAACGAAAAACACGGTTACTCGGGATTGATCATCCCATTTACCTCAACAAGGTTTTGAAAAACGAGTTTTGTCAAACGCTTTCGTAAACAAATCAGCGAAATTATCTAACGAATCAACCTTTTCGAGAACTATCAATTTCTTCTCAGCACAATCCCGTATAAAATGATGACGGATGTCAATGTGTTTAGTTTTGATATGCTTTACGGGATTGTTAGTTACTGAGATAGCAGCAGTGTTATCTATGCAAATAGGAGTATGAGTGAAATTCAGACCGTAATCGCGCAATTGCTGTTGTATCCAAAGAACCTGGGAGCAGCAGTTCGATGCTGCCATGTATTCTGCTTCACAGGTAGAGATGGCGACTGAGGTCTACTTCTTGCACTGCCATGACACTAATCTGCCTCCAAGAAACTGACATCCACCTGTTGTCGACTTCCGATTATGATTGCATCCTCCATAATCAGAATCCGTGTAGGCGACTAACTCCAAGTCTCCCCCTTTCGTGTACCACAACCCTAGCTTAGGCTTGCCTTTGAGATAACGCAATATCCTCTTCACACCTTTCATGTGAGATTCCTTTGGGTTTGCCTGAAAACGAGCACAAAGACAAACTGCAAACATAATATTAGGTCTAGATGCAGTTAAATACATTAAAGAACCTATTATTGCCCGATATTGGGTGGGGTCCACGTCTGCATCACTGTCTGACTCAGCACCCAATTTATGGTTGACGCAAACTGGAGTATCAAATGGAGTGCTGTCCTCCATCTTGAAGCGTTTGAGAACGTCTAGGACATATTTAGTCTGATGAATGAACATCCCATCTTTCTGCTGATCAACCTGCAATCCTAAAAAGAAAGTTAGTTCACCCATAGCACTCATTTCAAACCTCTTTTTCATGACGGCTTCAAACTCCTGACACATGGCGACTTTTGACGCAGCAAAGATGATGCCGTCCACGTAGACTTGAACCAGAAGAAGGTCTCTTCCTTTTCTCTTCACGAACAGTATGCTATCGATCTTTCCCCTTTCAAACTCATTCTCAAGCAAGTAATCGGATAGAGTTGCATACCAGGCACGAGGGGCCTGATGTAGCCCATATAGCGCTTTACTTAGCTTGTACACGTGATCGGGAAAGTCTGGGTCAGGAAAACCCGGAGGCTGCTCAACGTACACAACCTCATCGACTTTACCGTTAAGAAATGCACTTTTCACGTCTAACTGGAACACCTTCATCTCCTTGTGTGCAGCAAATGCCAAAAACAGTCGAATCGCTTCCAATCTTGCCACGGGCGCAAACACTTCATTGTAGTTGATCCCCTCTTGCTGATTAAAACCTTTTACAACTAGCCTTGCCTTGTTCCATATGATTATTTCTTTCTCATCTCTCTTACATTTGAAAACCCATTTGGTGCCAATCGCATGCACATTCTTCGGTTTTGCAACCAAATTCCATACCTCCATCTTCTTGAACTGGGCTAACTCTTCTTGCATGGCTTCGACCCACGAGCTGTCCTTGAGAGCCATTTGATAGTTCTTTGGTTCAATCTGGCTGATGAAGCAGGTGTACAAGCATTCGTTAATGATGCCTGTATCTTTAATGCTTGTGTAAACACAAGTGTGCTCATTCAAGCTTCGTCTTGTTTGTACACCGTCGGACAGATCACCTATCACGTTCTCCAAAGGGTGATTTTTGTGAACACTCGTAGTCGGAACCGAACTGACTTGCAGATTATCTTCTAGGTTCGAATATAGTTCATCAATGGGTGATTGTTGTTGAGAGTGAAAAGGATTGAAGAATTCCTCTTCTGTAGAGGTAGCAGGGGTATCAACAGCATTTGACGAGGAAGGTTGACATTCATCGTACCGCGGTCGTTGCACAAAATTTTCTTCCTCATCATAAAGAATCTTCGTAGCTATTCTCTCATCAACTTCTGCACAATCCAAGTAAGGCAAATTAAAAGATTTAAAAAGCTTATCATAGTCGAAAGCCCCAGCGGGTCCCGTGCTTGGTTTTGGTGATTTGTAACTTGTGATGTCAGTGTTACACACCACCTCAACCTTGCTGGTCGATAGATTAATGACTCGTCTGTTGGGTGTCCCAACAACATACCCGACTAAAATACCTTCGTCGGCTATCTCACCAAATTTTGAGTTCGTTTTTAATATCGAACACGGGGACCCGAATGGTTCGAGACCACTCAAGTTAGGCTTTCTACCATGCATAAGTTCATAACATGTTTTATTCAATATTTTAACAGTTAAAACTCTATTAAGGATATAACAGGCTATTGCAACAGCCTCAGCCCAGAACACCACAGGAAGTTTAGAATCAGCCAGCATGGTTCTGGCTCCTTCAATTAGCGTTTTGTTCTTCCTCTCAGCCACCCCATTTTGTTGCGGAGTATACGGAGCGCTGTACTGGTGGTCTATCCCTTTCTGTAAGCAGAATATCTCCATCTGATAGTTTTTGAACTCTGTCCCATTGTCACTCCTGATGTATTTAACCTTTTTCCCTATAATATTCTCAACCTTGGTAATCAAATTAATTACCAACTGAACCGTTTCATCCTTTGTCTTCAGGAAATATACCCAAGAATATCAAGAGAAATCATCAGTTATCACCAAGCAGTATGATGTTCCACCTAGGCTTTTTACATTCACGGGACCGAAGAGATCCATGTGAAGTAGGTCTAGGGTACTGACTATTGAATTAACCTTCTTGGTGTGATGAGATTTCTTGTGTTGCTTTCCCTTTTTGCACGATAGACATTGGTCTTCAAAGTTGAAATTTTTCAAGGGAACACCCAGCACCAGCCCATTCTTGACAATTTAGTTCATTTTTCGAAGATGTATATGCCCCATTCTTCGATGCCATAACTCGGACTCCGATTCAGTTGCTTTTGACAGAAGACATGATTCTTCTGTTGCTATCTCAGTCGACCTCATGTCCATAACATATGTATTATTTTCCCTTGGAGCCTTCATTACTATCCATGCCTCTGGTATCTTGAAACCAGGATACAGTACAATCGCTTCATTTTTGGTAAAGTGTACAGTGTAATCTTTGTCACAGATCTGAGACACACTCAGCAAATTATGCTTCAGCTCTTCAACGAAATTCACCTTTTCTAGCTTCATTTTACCATTTGTCACCGTCCCCACTCCAGTAATTCTACCACCACTCTCTCCAGCAAAACTTACTTTACCTCCCTGAACAGGTTTCCATTCGTGTAACAAATTCTTGTTACCCGTCATATGCCGGGAACAGTCGCTATCCACAACCCATAGATTGTTTGCAGCCCTGTTCAACTGTTCCTGCACGATTAAAACAAAGGATTAAAATCTGGGGACCCAAGACCTATTGGTCTTGGGTCGATTAAATCTGTTAAAAGGCATCCCGTACTTTGGCTATCCAAAGTTAGTATTAGAATGATTTCTGTAAGTCCTAAAAGGATACCTTCTTGTAGATTGACTATGAGGCCATCCTAACCTTCGTGAATTAAATGAATTATAACTAATGGTTTGGTTGTTAACAGGGAAAAACTGAGATCGATTTCTTTGAAAACCTGGATTAGTCCAATATCTGAACTTTGATGAGTTTGCATTCTTACCATTATAGTAATTACTGTTAGCTCTATTCTCAGTTTTCGAAGGCCTCATACCTCTGAATCTCTGATTCAGAGGGCAATCAGCAATCAGATGTCCTATTTGATTGCATCTGAAACAACTCTTGTGTTCAACTTTCGTCTCAACAGTTGTTTTAGATGTTGAGGTTGCATTACTGCCCGTTTGTCTAACATATGGTGGGACATACGGGTTTAGTGGAGAATTCTTTTCAGTTGGTTTATGTTCCTCTCTACGTTTTAGTAACACTGCCTCTTCTATTGTCTCACTAGACTCGGATGTCTTGTCCGAATTTGATGAGACAGAACTAGGAACAGAAATCTTAACATTCAAAACAGGCTTACTCGTTTCGCTTTTACTAACTTTTGGATCTTTAATCGTAACTTTAACAGGAACTGTCTGACCAATTTCAACATCAACAGATTTCTGATTACTAGGATCATAAGTATAGTTATGATTATAAGGTGGTGGAACTTCAGAATATCCAATTCCTCCCCTTTTAACTGGGGAACGTTGATCACTTACGAGGTGATCAAGTATTGCGGAGGAATTTCTAAATTGCTCAAGCTTTCTGTTTAGTTCCACCACTTTCACCTGGTAATCAGCTATCTGTTTATCCCTTTCAGCAATTAGTTTGGTTTTCTCTTCTAACACTTCATAGCTAAGATCAATTACTTGTATTTTTTCAGCTAGACTGGCTTTAAGACTTCTGATATCTTTCTCACTATCTTTTATTTTTACCGTGTAACTGTTTTCTCTAGTTTTAGTGTAATAATGATCTTCTTTTACTGTTTTAAATTGAGCATCCAAACTAACAAACTGATCAGTTATTGTTTTCAATTGTTCAGATAGATTTTCACATTTCGTACAAGGGAGTTTGGAACTTACCTCAGAGAGCTGATCATTCACCTCTGCCATATAAGCTTGATCTTCTCTTGTCTCTCTGTTTTTTCCTTCAGTTTCGATGTTAACCAAGTTGGCCTGTTCGAACACTTCCTCAACTTGCAGATTCCAATTGTATTCCCCGTTCTGTCTGGATATCATCGCCCTATTCTCGTTACTTCCCCCATTCGGTTGTGTTGGCCTGTTCTGACTACGTTCTACTCGTTCATTTGTGCATTCTTTAGCAAAGTGTCCATTATGTTGACAGTTATAACACCGAACCTTTGACTTATCAAACCCTGGTCTTTCGCCAACAAACTTTCAACCAGTTTTCTTCATAAACCTTTTGACTCTTCTTACTATCATCGCCATCTGCCACTGCAGATCCATCTCCTCCAGATCATCAGCATCGATCTGATCATAGTCTTCGTCTAAAGTTGCAGGGTCAACGATTTTACCTTTAATGTAATTTTCGTAAGAAGCAATGAAAGATGCATAGAGAGCAAACTGCTGTTCAGCAGATTTAACACTCATGGGCATCTGAGAGTTGTTGTTGTTCGGAACACTTGAAGAAAAACTACCCTTTGTTGTTTGAGTTTTAGAAGTATTTGTTCCACCAGCTACGAAACACACATCAGCATCCATGTTGAGAGTTACATGACCATCATGAGTTGAGTTAGAGCTCGAGTCTCCCTTTGAGTAGTAAGCAGATGATTCTGACTTCGAACTTGAACTTGAATTAACTTTCACACCATACATTCCCGGATCCTGAACCTGATCAGTTGGTGTCTCTTTTCGAACCATGTTAAGTTCAAAAGTTCGTAGTTTGTTGACTGTTGTTTCCAAGTCAATGTTGGCAAACTCTTTATCTTCTCTAATCAAGACAGTGTACATCTCACATTTCGGTGGGAGAGCATCAAGGAGTTTTTCCACGATCTCTTCTTCTTTATAGTCAATTGAAAAGTTCCTGAGTTCGGTCATCAAGTGGTAATACCTTGTGATGATATCATCAAGTGACTCATTCTTCAAATGCTTGAACACCGAGAATTGGGTTTTGAGTAGCTTAATCTTGGATGCACGTATCCCCACATTACCTTCATATCGGTTTTCAAGCGCTTCCCATAGCTCTCTGACGGTTTTATATTTCCTGAATGTGTGAAGAATCTCTTGTGGAAGAGCCATTGTTATCGCAGCATGAGCTTTGCTTTCAGCCTCATACATCTTCTTTTCTTCCTCTTCCATCTTATTGTATTTCTTAATTTGTTCACGACCCTCATACAAAGCCGTTGGTGGAATGTATCCATCTTGAATGCACACCCACATCTTAGCATCTTGATATTTAATATACTGCTCAAACCGATCTTTCCAAGCCACGAAATCGGTACCCTTAAGCATTTTTGGTGCCTTAGTAGCTGAACCTGCTTCCACCTCCATTTTTACCAGTTCCGTAATATTTATAGAAGTCATCTTTGGAAGAAATACGAACGATCACTCGAAGAAACAAACAAAAAATATTAAATTATTCTGAACAGAACCAATAGGCGAAGTTAAACGTAACTTCGCTTAAGTCTTAACTTCGCTTGAATTCTTAACTTCGCTTGAATAGGCGAAGTTGTAGATAACTTCGCTTAAGTTAAGCGAACTTGTGAGGTAGGCGAAGTTACTAACAACTTCGCTTAAACTTATATCTTCGCCTAAACCCTACAAACAGTGACGGCAACTTCGCCTGATGAACACAACGTTTTTGCAGGTTTGATTTTGACGTTTTGCGAGGTATGCGAAGGTGTAATGGGTTAATTTTGATGGTGGGAGGTGAGTAGGACACAAAAACTCGGTATATTAACGTAAACTCGTCCCACGAATAGTCGAACGGAACGACTTCTACACCCGTGTGATAATCCCGAACCACACAATCACGAGCAAATGCTCTGATACCAATTGTAGGTTCCCAGCCGGATCTACACGGAAATATCTCGTTCTACGTAGGTGCAGAATCCCTACGTAAGACGATACGAGCGTAGAATCTATATACGTTAAACACAAGCAAACACATGTTACAATACTCAAAAGACACGTTGTATTGCAACTAATAACACGTGATATATCAATCACCGATTACACGAACTAAACAAAAACTAAATTACAAATAACCCGTAGGCTAAACCTATATATAATACGACAACTTCGCCTTAACATGTTTAGGCGAAGTTGTCACTAACTTCGCTTGTTCCACAAGTTCGCCTATATCAGGCGAACTTGTGAGACAAGTTCGCTTAAACATCAATACAAATCCAAATAACACGATTACAGACACTAGATACTGAAATACTGACATCATGTACCAACACACAATAACAAGCTAGACAAACACCATGGTATTTATTTGAGATATGATCTAACAAAGTTTGAGGTTCTTCTGTCTTGAAGACTCGCCATTCATATCTTCATCTCCTTCATTTCTTCGGTTCTTGAAGGTATATTAGATAAACACCCTATGGTTGTTTATATTGGTAAGCATGCAAATTCGTTATGGATCTAGGATTTGGGTTTTGCTTATAAAATCGGTTTTATATTCATCTAATTAACAAGACTTAAAACTTAATTATCCGCTGCGTTTTTCATATAAATGGGATCATATGACTTTGATAATCTTGTTAAAACCCAACAAGTAAAATACTTAACGAGTTTCGTTCTTTTGATATCGTAAGTTACATTTTCACCTTACGAATTTTGTAAATATGTATTTGCTTTTAGGGGGATAAATGTTGGGAAAATCCAAAAAACAATATAAAGGGTTAAAATCCAAAAACATTCAAATATGTTAAAATGTCAAAAACTAAAAATGCTTCTCAAAATGAGTTTTTGAAGTATAAAGGGAAGATGATAGTACATTGATCATCTGGTCCAAGTCCAGTAAAAAAGTAAGCATAAAAGGCTATGTTCTTAATTGTATTAGCGCATTGGTAGGCCTTAAACAAACAAGTAAGAAAGAGTATGTGATATAAACCTAAAATTGCCAAATTGAAGGGGTGATAGTCTCTAACAAAGTCTTGGTAATAAAGGCATAAATGTAATAATCTCTCATACTCAAACATTAAGTCAGTAATATCACCAAGAAAAATTTATATAAAATGAGGATTGGTTATCATATGATGCTCGGGTAGGCCTAACTTATAAGTATGCTAGACTGCCTATGATCCAAATTAAATTTTTATGCTATTGGTTAAAGGTTAATACTTCAATAGCATATGGTTTTATGGCCTTATATCAAGTATTGATGGGATGCATCGGCGTTCCGGACACCACTGGTCTTTATGCGGTTTCTCATCTAGGTTCACAAATGTGAATATTATTTTGCTCAAAAGGCGAACCTGCAGTTTTTCTTCCAGATAAGTCATTAAACTTGATCACAGAGTACTTTATAGTACAAATTCACTAATGACTTGATCAAACCACATTGTTAGTCATACATGGTCCCCTTGTCGCGTCTTATTACCACTAAGAAATGGACCACATGGGACACAATGTATGTAAGTTATACAGATAAAATCGTGCATACTCATCCATGGGAATGGACCTCATGGTACTGTTTGAAAACATGGGTATGTCTTGTAGTGGGGATTATTTGTCAATTATCTGTTATAAAATGTTATAAAGATCATGTCTTTCTGGTAGACTTGCATGTGTAGATATAGGCGGACAACATTATCCTTGATCTTCTTAGCTAATTCTTCATAACAAAAGTTGTGTATTGTATATGCCAAATTTTGATCTGCTAATTCTAAGGTTTAAGTCAAGTTGGGGCGACATGGTAAAAATCAAAATACGTCTTAATCAAGATTAGAGGGTAAATAGTCCTAATATGTTATGCCTTAATTGAACCAGTTAATCAAATCACAGAAATTTTTGAAAATTTTGTTATAAGGTTTAAGTGGATTACAATATCAATGACTAACTTAACACCGATCAAAATATAGCCGAAAAATAAAATTGTGATGGAAGGATAATTTGGTCAATATGATTCCCTGCTCAAACTCATTATAATATGTGATTTTTTAGTTTAGTTCAATGTTTGTAAATATTTATTGTCATTACTGTCTTTACTTTTCTTTAAACCAAAAAGTTTTTACAATTCTGAGTTAAATTTTCGACTCTTGATGTTTGGGATACTAACTGATGGTAAGATCTGTTGAGAATGATGAACTGAGCTTGTGTTTCTAAATCATTTCATGTTTTAAAAGCTAAAACGTTATTTGTTTATACAAGGTCATTAATTTGAACTTGTTAAATAGTACATTTTCAGAAAAATATGCAATATATAAGTTATAATTGTTTAACCAAGCTCATTAAATTGGACTTGGTCAAACACATGGGTGTGAACATTCGGTTTTTTCAAAATTCTAGAAATGTTTTTCGCAGCGTATAAGTTTAATAATTATATGTCACATAAGTTTCATACTTATACGACGCATATGTAATAAACTTACATGATATCTTTCAAGAAATATACGCCGTATATCACTGAACAAGATTCCATGAACCGACATCGTATATGTTCTATGTATAAATGCAAATCTTAACTTCTGTATTGATAAAAATGCTTGTCTATCTTTACCTAGGTTCTTTCAAATCTACAATTCCTAAATAAAATTAAGATTGCGTTGAAGCTTCTGATTTTTTTTGCATTATCAAAAGGTATGATCGGATTTAATTTGATTGCTTTTGTTTCCAAGTTTGAGTTTATATGAAGATTTATGAGGGCTAAAGATTCATTTTGGTATGTAGTCTGTTGATTCTTGTTCAAAATTGATTTTATTAATCAATGGTATAAGGTTTATTTGAGGTTGATTGGTTAAAAATGAAACTATACAAGTCAAAATTGAGTTTGTTGAATTGAAATTAGGTGTTTTGAGATTGATAACTGCTAATTAATCAAAGATATCGAAGACACCTTTCAAAGGCTGCGGAAGTTCAGTATGAAACTAAACCCTAGCAAGTGCTCTTTCGGGATGGAAGAAGGCAAGTTTTTCGGGGTGACTGTCACAAAAAATGGATTCAAAGCCAATCCCGAGAAAGTACAAGCAATCTCCCGCAAAAGAGGTACAACAACTAAACAGGTGACTGGTAGCGATGAACAGATTCCTAGCAAATCATGCCACCAAGTCATTTCTATTCGAGTCTACGTTGCGGAACTGCCTAAAAAAATCACAGTTCCAGTGGACACTAGAAGCAAAATAAGCTTTTCAAGAAGTAAAGAAATATTTGATCGAGTTACCAACACTGACGGCGCCGCGGAAAGGCAAAGATCTAATTATGTACTTATCCACATCAGCCAAAGCAGTAGGAGCAGTGATGCTAGTAGATCGCGAAAAGATTCAAACGTCGATTTACTACGTCAGCAGGACTCTCACAGATGCGGAAACAATATACTTTTTCATGGAAAAACTGGCCTTAGCACTGGTATACACGTCAAGGCGCCTCCGCAGATGTCACACCCCAACCTACGGTGGAATTATCGGGGCGCGAGCTGATTGCTCACAGCTCTTAAGGTACTATCATGCAATAATTAAAATTATAATATCTATTATTCCAATTCAAATAACCCAACAATTTCAAATACCAAAGTACATAATCCATAAATAAAATAAGTAAAGACAAAATATAAATTTAAATTCTTGTTCCTTCTCTCTAGCATGCAGTCCTAAGTTTTTTCAAACAATCATATCACATGGTGATCTGCATATGCGTTAAAAATACAATAATTTTGTCAACACTAGGTTGAGTGAGTAAAAACACCAGATAAGTAAATATATAATAAGTATAGAAAAGTGCAAACTATATCAAGTAAGATAAGAAATTTAACCGAATAAGAAAGTAAATATTTTGTCGATAAGCTCTATGATAGATGAACCGGGCGATGGCTACTACGACGGTATGACCAAATAAGCAAGTAAATAATTTATCGATAAGCGCGATGCCAGATGAACTGGGCGATGGCTATTACGGCGGTATAAGCAAATAAGCAAGTAAATAAGTTGTCGATAAGCGCGATGCCAAATGAACTGGGCGATGTCTATTACGACGGTACAACCAAATAAGCATATAGCACGTTAAGCATAAATTGTTAAGCACACATGAATAACAGTTGCAAGTAGAGTATTAAATAATAATAAAATATTTAGAAACGCATATGTCCTCAAAACAGTAAAAACGAGTTAAAAAGAGAGGAGTGAGATACTCACCTGATTAGATGAACGAAATACAAATGAGGATGATGTGAGAAAGATAAATCTTTCGGGATATACCGTCAAGAATTCCTAGTTAAATAATAGTAATATGAATTAATTATAAAAGATGTAGCACGATTTAATGAATTAAGATTTTTGATGAGATTTGAGTTATGTGGTGATTAGAATGGTTATTGATTGATCGATTGAACTCTACGGTTACTATTATGAAATCATTATTATTAGTTTAAATAAATAAATAATAATTATATAATTATTTAAATAATAGTTAATTAAATATAATTCCATTATAAATATGTACATATATAAATATAACTTGTAATAAAATAATACAAACGTTAAAATATATATTTATCATATCATATATATATATATATATATTGGTAACATTCGTGACATTCGTGACAAACACATATAATAATAAGGTTACCAAAAAAGGTAACATTCGTGACAATATATGTTTTGTTTTTCAGATGCAGGCAGGAGCGGTTGTGCTAACCGACTGTGTTTTCTGGTTTATCATCGTTCCGTTTCTTGCCATTGGAGATTATAATTTGAATTTTGTAAGTGCAACATACCTTTCTTCAATTCGAATAAATAACGTTTGGTTATGTTTTTTTGATTTTTTTTTGTTTGGTATTATATGGTGCAGTTGATTATAATTATGCACTCTATCAATGCTGTCTTTTTAATTGGTGACACTGCCTTAAATAGTTTGGTAAGTTTTTTTTACCACAAAATGAGAACTTTTATTTCTGATTATAACTCTTACATATATGAAATTTGCAGCAATTCCCATGGTTTCGAATCGCATACTTTGTCCTATGGACTTGTGTTTTCGTGGTCTTCCAATGGATCGTTCACGCGTGCATAGCACTTTGGTATATTATCAGTATTTCATATCTTTTAATTACTTATGATATAAATAATTACAATAAATGACAATCTTAACAGGTGGCCATGTCCTTTTCTTGATCTCTCATATCCATTATCTCCATTATGGTATGTTTTCTTACACGAACATGCAGTCTAGGTGTCATGTGTGTTTTCATCAAAAAATTGGTTCTAAAATCTAAACCTTTGACATGTATGTTTGCAGGTACTTATCGGTGGGAATGTTGCACGTAACATGTTACGGAATTTTTGTTTTAGTTATTAAATTGAAGCATTTTCTCTTGTCAAAATGGTGCCCCGAGTCTAACCAATATTTTTAGATTCAAAGTCAAACATTTTGTATTTCAAGACTTGACATTAAAGAGGTATGAAACTCTCTACCCAAGATACGTCAAACATCTTCTTCTTTTCAGTCTTTCTTAAAATAATTTCTAAACATAAATTTCAAACTATCAAAAACTTTTTACAGACATTAAGATTTGATATTATAAAAGGATAAAGATATGTGATTTGACCTTACATATAAAGGTTGAAAACTGTAAAAGTCTCATTTTTTTTAACTTTTCAACTTTTTACTTTTTAAGTATTTGAGGAATGTCGTGTTCTATATAGCTTTGGTTTATCTATTAGGTTCTATTTTGTTACATTTTCTACAAACAATAAAATCCCCATCATTAATCATTTGCTCAATTAAATTTACATGTACGAACACAAGCACAACCCATTTATTTTGTTTACAAACCTAATTTCGATTATTGTTTTAATGTATTTTAAGGGTTTTTGATAGACCAAACAAGCCAAGGAGAAGAAGAACTCGCAATATGTTCGGGTGTTACAGTTTGGCTAACCAATCCACTTTGGTTCAATTTAGTAATAGATTTAGATTGTAAAGGACATACCCTCTTAACAATGTAATTTCTTTTATTTTAAAATATTCTTTGGGAAAAGCCTATGTTTACATGTAGAAACATGGCATGTGGCATGATTTATACAAATTTTTTTTTGTAATGGGTTCTGCTAGACATGTATAACATCTAATTTTTTATGGGTTGGATGGAAGAATTTGTACCTTTTTATTTTTTTCTTAAATTTGGTTTTCATACATTGTATGGAGGCATGAAATATATCTATTTTATATGAAACCAATCTTTGTGCAGTGTCCTTTTATATGTCCAAATGGGTCAAAAATGGACAGAGTGTATGCTTAAGGCATTAAACCTGATAAATAACATTTAAAAGTATTGAAATGATATATTGTAGTAATCATATTTAAGGTACTGATTAACATATATGGAGACTATCCATGCCATACAAATTTGGTGTTTTTAATGTTACTGTGAATTCAAAACTTCAACAGGATATAGGCTATCTATTAAAGCTTCTAAATAAATATTTATGACAAACCTTCTAAAAATATAAAATGAAAAATGGAACTGACAAGTGTCCAAGCATTTTTAATTTAAATTACTTGATTTTTGTTAATTTAATTTTAAGAATTCATAGATAATATTTATAAACAAGTTAAATAAATTTTTCAACCCGTGTGGCACACGGGAATATAAGCTAGTAATTATATATATATGTATGTATATATATATATATGTATATATATATATACGTAAAAAAAGATTTTAACGAGATTTGACAAGAAACATAAACTCCAAGATGTCGGTTTTAATAAAATAATATTTTATTCATAATTAATATTAATTATAATATATATGAAAAAATCATTTAACCTTTATAAAAAATAGGAAATAATAAAGATCCGAAAACCGCTTCCAGAGGGCTCGAACCCGCGCCCCTGGCTGGTTCACAGAGTTGAACGCACACACCCGAGCCACCTGTGCTAGGGTGTCTGTTGGTTATTGTATCAGAAGGTAATTTAAAAAGATATTTTATATATTGATGAACGACTTAGGACAGTTTAGTTTAAAAGGTTATTACGAATCTAACTTGATCTTGTTTCTTAATTACGAGTCTGCATGATTGATTAAGGTAAGAGGATCATATGCATGATTAAATTCCGAGTTTAGATGCGAGGATTAGGGTGCAAGCTACATACACGGGTCACAGGTTTGGTAATCAGGAACCGGGTTTGGGTTTGGATTCGGGTAAATGGGTTTGATGGGTTATAATAATAAATTGCACTTTAGTTCCTGGAAAATGAAGGATGGAAACATAATAGGACAAGAGTTTAGTTTGGGGTTATAATTGCCATAAATTAAAAGTTTTATATATATATATATATATATATATATATATATATATATATATTAAATAACTATAATACATATTTAATAATAAAAGATTATTAGTTCGATAAATGTGGTATATAAATTGAATAAATTATCCGAAGTCGAAAACGGGTCGGGTATTTAGATGTTAACAAAGTAAACGAAAACCCGACTTGGTATAGCAGATATTTCCATTTCCACCCAATCAATGTGTTGATGAATTACAAAATTCAAAATGTGCTCCGGAAACCAGAACTATCAGGACGATTGGCAAAATGGGCCATTGAACTAGGAGAACATACCCTCCAGTACAAGCCCAGGCCAACAATAAAATGACAAGTTCTGGGGGACTTCATCGCAGAAGTACCTTCGAAGAAAGAAGATGAATGTAGAGCAGAAGAAAAACCAACTGTGACCATTGAAGAAAGCGAGGTATGGTCGATATTCACTAACGGAGCATCTAACGATGAAGAGTCAGGGCCAGATTGAAGTTAGTAAGGCCAAGCAAACAAGAATTCACATATGCTATCCGCCTGGATTTTAAAAGCACAAACAACGAGGCGGAATACGAAGCATTCCTGGCTGGATTACGCATAGCGGAAAAATTTTAAGCACAACATGTTGAACCACACGTTGATTCAATGCTCATAGCCAGCCAATTTAATGGTTCGTATGAAGCGAAGGACGAGGTCATGGCGTCATACTTGGAGAAATCTAAACAATTGATTTGAAAATTCAAGTCCTGCAAAGTGAAACACATTAAGAGAAGTGAAAAAAAGTCAGCTGATGCGCTAAGCAAGCTAGCAGCAACCAGCTTCGAACACCTGGCAAAAGAAGTCATAGTTGAAACATTAGCGGAACCATCAATTCCCCCAAGGCAGGTCTGCATCACGCAAATACCTGAAGAATCATGGATGACTCTCATCAAGGCATACCTCGCGGAAGGTCTCTTACCGAAGGAGAAAGCGGGCATAAAGTGTTGCAGTATCAGATGAAAGAAGTAATTCTATATAGGAAGTCATTCTTAGGACCACTACTACGATGTGTCGACATGAAGGACGCTAATTACTTGATAAGGGAAATTGAAGAAGCACAGATCTAAACCTGGATAGGCTAGATCAATGATTCCAAAGGGTACGGGTCAAATAACAAATAACACGGCGGTATGAGTAAAAGCTCTACTAGTCCGATGACAAAAACCTGCAAAACAGAAAACTGTGAGCTCGTTATGGGAAGGACAAGAATGGGGGTCTTCCCGTAACCACCCTCCGGGGTGAGAATAAGTACAGTTCTTAGAGAGAGAAAGTACTTTAAGTGATTGATGTAATATGTGAAGAGTGAATGAATACCTCATGATGATGGATTGGGTATTATAGCCAGTGGTTAGGGAGAATATTATTGGTACAGTTGCCCTCTTCTAGAAGATGCTCTTTGTAACAAACTGGACACGTGTTCGCTCATGATAGGATGAGACAACTGGCCATATGCACAGTTATAACAACCTGGCTAGTTGTCCTTCCCTAATTGGTTGTTTCATCACGTGCTTTCCAAGAAAGAATCTTCGCGTAAATCTTCTAGAAGGAAGTTGGTTAAAACTGATCTACTGATGTCACTCTTCTGTCATCTCGCGTGTGACAGAAACCTTTTACGAATTACTTCTGATGGAGTCTAGAGTAGCCTGCGGATAGTCTTTTGGAGTTATTCGTTATTCTTCCTCTGACTTTGAGTTATGCGGGTAACAGGAATGTTCTGCGGGTGACTTCTGAGGACTTCCTTAATGTCCCGTGGATGATCCTTTATGGGTATTTGGATCTCTTTATTACCCTACCTCTATTAGTCACCCCAGTTCATTGTTTTCTCCGCGTGAAGTTTTATGCGGGTGAAATTTTGGACTTAAGATATTTTGTGGTGAATTTGAATATTTGGCGTGTGCTTGTGAAGATATTTTTCTTTTGAAGATAAGCATGGAGAAGTATGACGTGACAGGCCTACAGACGTCTTATGGTGTTGTGACGCTGTGTCGGTTGTCAACTGTACCTCCTTTTTCGCTTTTTCGGTTTCCCCGCGTGACGTGGCGTATTCTTTCTGGACCCCTCGCTTTCTCTCTCTAGTGTAACCTTCCCAATCGCATTAATTGCGATGGGTATAAATAAGACTTTTGTTTTCATTGTGGAACTTTTATCACCTTTGTTTCTTCATCTTCTTCAAATTAGAAATTATTCTCAATTATTCACCATTGCTCAGTGTTTTCCATTACCTTCTAAAATAATGGCTCAAGAAAAGAAGATGTCACCTTCGATAGAGCATACTGAAATAAACTGGAAGAAATCTGAGTTTGAAAAGCTCATTTCGACATATAGCATAGCGTCGGAGTGGGGACCAGAATATCTTGATGCCGGATCTACTGCCAATAGGCCTCTGGCAGGCAAGATGGTCGTATATGTGGAATACTTCACGACTGTGAATCTTCGGTTTACGATAAACAAGTTCCAGGGCAACGTCCTCACCGGCCATGGTCCTATGCAGATTCGACACTTCGAATTCATCTGCAGGGCCAATAATATAGTACCCAAGGTGGACAAATCTGCAATTATTTATAAGATGAATGTGCAGGTTAGCTGGTTTAACTATTCTAACCTCTAAACGAATAGTCGGCACCAAGCCTCCCCGCAGTGCGTACGAATGGAGGACGAAGTTCTTTTGGATTTCGCGGAACGTGGTTCCTATAACCATGGTTTGCTGTCCGCTCAACGAGAAGTTCCCATACTTGCAGCTTGCACATCATGAAAAACAAGCGTGGTTTAATACGCTAACTTAAAATCCAACCCCTATGTGGGCCATTTTTTAGGGTGCCCTTGTATGGGCTGGCATGAGCCGCATATGGTCGTATCCTGAGTTTGAGCCTTTCTTTCAGAATGCGGACGAGAGTAAGTATCTTTATCGTTTTGTAATCCTCATTCTAAACAATTTTTTAAGTGTTTGTTCTTGCGGCGATTGTAGGTGAGGGATCAGTGCGGAACGCACTATTTGATAAAACGGTGGGCTGTATGCAGAAACGCCCGCGTGACCCGATTGCGCTTCCCATCCTGGATAAAACAATGGACCATTTTTTGTTCCCAAAAGACTTGCGCCCTGAACCCGTGGTGTCAGAGGCAAATTTTGAGTTAGGTGAGTTCTTTCTCAACCCTCGTCCTTTGAATGCACTTACTTCTGATGGGGTGATATTTATGGTATCCTCGAGTGACGAATCATCACTCGCAAGGAAGAGGACTTATTACTGATACATCTGAACTATCGGAAACTATGCATGCTTTAGCAGAGCTTGAGCGCAAAAGGAAACAGCGGGCTTCCAAATCCAGTGAGGCGGCCGAGACTGATGATGGTCCGCCTAAGAAAAAACACGCGGCAGGGCCCAAGAAAGGGAAGAAAGTCCGTCTTGAGGACCGTGTCAAAGATGTGGCCATGCGGCCACCACCAAGTAAGTTACTATGTTTGCAAGTATTCTGTAAAATTATTTCTTTGAACAACCAATTTTACGTATTCTTTATTGTTCATAAAGAAGATAGTTGCACCTGATCAAGGTGTAACTATTCACGAACCGCCATCCTCCCCATAAACAATCATTATTCTTGAAGATGATTCGGGTTCCAAGGGGAAGGAACCAGTGCGGGGTGTGGAGATCCTGGAGAGGGAAGAATCACCGCAACACTCACCGCTCTCCCCCGCATTTTTCCCATTCTTCTCCCATCCATCAAACAGTGGAGGGGGCAACCTCAGATTCCGAACAATCTCCTCAAGGGATTCGATTTCATCGTCCTTCTGATTCGATTTACTATGGGATGGCCAACCCGGAGGAGGATGACCACCTGCATATACCACGATGGACCTTAGCCCAAGGGTCACGTTTCTCGGATGCGGATGTCTGTGCTGAGTTCATCAGTCACGGAATCCCGCATGCAGAACGTGCATTTCAGCATGGTCGTCCTGTCATGATCTCTCCTGTGGTTTGAATTTACTTTAGCCAATGTTGTGGCTAGTGGGCAAGAAATTTTTGGTAAGTGGATGTCCATGGGGGAAAAGTGGGGCATGATGATGAATCAGGTGGAAGAAGCGAAGAAGGTTGCTGATGAACAGGGTTTAGAAGGTAACACTGCCAAGTGGAGAGTGAAAGATGCTGAAATCGCACTTCAAGCAGAGAAGGATCGTCATGCTGCCGCATCCCGGGCTTGGGAAGAAGCATGCAAAAAACAAAATGCTATCCTTGCTACTTCCCGCGGGGAAACCAAATGCAAGGAAGCCGATCTAGCTAAGGCCTTGGAAGCCAACACTGCCTTGGAGAGTTAGGATACCAATCAAGGTAATCTGATTCAGACATATGACGAGGAGGTTAGGTTGTGGAAAGAGCAGGCGAAGAAGATGGAGAAACGCGCGGAGGAGCTGAGGGCTGAAAATGTCAAGCTTGCGGAGGGGAATAGTGAGTTGGAGAAGAAAGCCAAGCAGGCTGAAGGATAAACAATGGCTGATGTCTGAGGTCTTTCTCTAGTATGTTATCTTCCTTATCTAAATTCTTTTACTACTTTGTCATAGGTACTCATTGCGTTCGTTTTGTAATAGGTGGTTGGCCACATAAAGGATGGGCAAGAGCTTGGCGACTATCTTGCAATATTACTCAATGTTTCTTCACAAGCCGGCCGCAAGGTTGGTTTTGAGGAGGTTGTTGAGTACATGAAAAACCAGCGCCCTCTGGAAGAACATCCCTTACATGACCGCGATCTGGAAGCGAAGTATAAGAAGAGGCTACCGGGAGTTTGATGATTTATCATTCCCTCTTCAAGACGCAATTCCCGCATTCGCTGCGGATGAAAATGGCGTTCAATCACTATGGGAATACTTAAGTGGATCTTCATATGACAAACCTTTGACTCCTAGTGCCACGCAAGATCAAGGAACCTTCCAAGACCAAGGTCATGGAGGACCTCAAACTCAAGAACAAGTAGAATAGGTTTTCATATTTTGATAACTTAGGGAACTTTTTGTAATTTCAACCATTGCAATCCCTTTTGATATATATGAAGTAAGTTTTCTTTTCCCTTTGTTTTATTGCTATAAAAAATGTAAGTGTTGCTTAGGATCCTTCTTAGATGTCAATAAAGGATTGCTTAGGAATACTTATGCCAAACAAGAATATTATGACACGCGGGTCACTTCTGGCACTCTGGCCAGGTACAAGTTTAATGACACACGGGTTACTTCTGGCACGCAGACCATGTATAAGTTTAATGACACGCGGGTCTCTTCTGGCACTCAGGCCAGGTGCCAAGTACAAGTTTAATGACACGCGGGTCACTTCTGGAACGCAGGCCAAGTATACGTTTAATGTCACGCGGGTCACTTTTGGCACTCAGGCCAGATATAAGTTAAATGACACGCAGGTCACTTCTGGCATGCAGGCTAGGTATAACAATATTTGTATGCAAAACATATCGCGAGTAAACAATTTCTTAAAAAAAAGTGGCATGCAAACCTGTTTACAATATAATACTCAGCGTGAAGTGATACGCAGATCACCTTTAACTAACAGTGGCACGCTAGCCATCAACAAAATCAACATAGGCACGCAGGCCTTTAATAACGACACGTGGTCTATTACATATAACACTTTTTCAGTTGTGCTATATTCCATGTTCTTGGAATCTCAGTTTCGTCTAACTTTTCCAACTTATAAGCACCTTTGGTTAACACTTCTTTTACTTGTAAGGGTCCTTCCCAAGTTAGGGCCAATTTGCCCTAAGGCTTTTGTCCTGACGCTTCATTATTGCGGAAGACAAAATCTCCCGCATGGAACTTGCAAATTTGAACTTATGAATCATAGTACTTCTGAAGCTGACGTTTGTAATTACTTTCTCGAATCAGTGCCAATTCTCGTCTTGTATCAAGGAGATTAAGATTCAAATGTAATTCCTCCTCATTGTTAATGGCAGACAATGTTCTTGTAGATGGGACTCCAATCTCAGCGGGAATCATGGCTTCAGTACCATATGTCAAACTGAAGGGTGCTTCTGAATTGCTTGTCTTCTTTTAAGTTCTGAAAGCCCATAATACATGAGGCAATTCATCAACCCACCCCATTCGTTTAGTTCTGAGTCTTGACTTAATTCCATCTTCAATGGTTCTGTTAGCTCTCTCAACCTGACCATTAGCTTACGGGTGAGCCACTGATGTGAACACTTGGTTATTTTGGAGTTCTTACAGCCATGCTTGTAATCCACCATCCGCAAATTGAGTTCCATTATCACCGATCAATGTTTGCAGAAGGCCAAAGCGGCAAATAATAAATTTTGGCTTCCTCCATCCCAAAAGAACACGTACTGGGATTGAGTTCATGTTAATCCTTTTCATAGTATTAAATGTTTCTTCAATATCCCGTAGCATTTGATCTTCCTTAACACTCTTAATTACTAAGTCATCCATGTAGACTTCCAAATTATGCCCAATTTGGTTTTTAAGGGCTTCATCCATCAGCCGTTGATACGTTGCACCCGCGTTTTTCAACCCAAAGGGTATCATCTTGTAACAGAATGTGCCTTGATCAGTTCTGAATTCGGTTTTATCCTCATCTCCAGCCGCCATGCAGATCTGATGATATCCCTTGTACGCATTAAGGAAACATTTGAATTGGAACGGTACAAACGCATCCACTTTTAAAACGATTTCAGGTAAAGGACAACAATCCTTTGAGCACGCTTTGTTCAAGTCTTTAAATACGATACACATCCGCCATGTTCCATTACTCTTGGGAACAATAACCGGATTTGCAACCCATGTTTGATATTGAATTTCTCGAATGATCCCAGCATTCAACAAGTCTTGAACCTGCTCATTCATTGCCTTTGTTTGTTCAAAACCCATCTTCCGCTTCTTTTGGACGATTGGATTGAATGCTGGATTGACCTGCAATTAATGTTCTGCAAATTCTCTTGGAACGCCAGTCATGTCTGCGGGTTGCCAGGCAAAAACGTCCAAGTTTTTTTCTAAAATTTGCTTCAAAAATGTTCTCACTATTTCAGAAATAATAGGTACAATTGTAATCGTTTGTTCTGGAAACTTTGGATTCATCACCTACTTCTCAGCTTCAATTCTTTCCACCATTTTTGGAATTATACTCGGTTTCGAACTTTATGTAGTAAAACAATGTATGTTAACGTGAATGATTGTCATACATGTGCGGGTTGGGATTCCCACTGCACCATGAGCTGTCGAAGGATTGGCATTGAAGACACCAATTGCTTCTCTTCCCAAAATTACATCATGTTTTAATCTTGAAGGCCAGACCAAAAATTCTGCATCTTCAGTCCGTGAGTGAAATCCATCACAAAGAGTAACAGGGAAAGGTATGCATATTGATGCTGTGAAAGAACTGCGAAAGTGTGACTCAAGCCAGCGGCATGCGCCGAATACCCTCAAACCTAAGATTGACCTGAATCCAGTCTCTTCCGCATGGCCATTCCAGAAATGGGCCATCGACATAATGGGCCCATTACCTGAAGCACCCGGAAGGGTAAAATTCCTGATAGTGGCAATCTATTATTTCACAAAGTAGGTCGAGGCAAAACCTTTAGCATTAATTAACACCACTATCGTCAATAAATTCATATTGGAATTTGTAATAGGTTGCTTCGGACTACCTCATACAATAGTTAGCAATAATGGCACCCAATTTGCAGATAAGGCCCTTCAAGAATGGCTCACGGAACTTCAAATTAAACAAGTATTCACATCAGTAGCACATCCGCAGGGAAATGGCCAATTGGAAAGAGCCAACCGCACCATTCTAGAAGGGATAAAATCAAGATTGGGACTCAAAATAGCTGGCTGGGTAGACGAGTTACCACATGTATTGTGGGCGTACAGAACGCTGAAGAGACTAAGCCACGGTGAAACACCATTCAGCCTCATTTATGAAACAGAAGCAATGATACCGACAGAATTAGGACTCCCCTTTGCCCATGTACTCCTAGCCGAGAAAATAATGAGTCTGAATTGCGCTTGAATTTAATACTGCTTGAAGAAAGAAGAGAACTGGCGGCAATCAAAGAAGAAAAATACAAACGCCAACTCAAAAAATATTACAACAGCAGAGTAAAGACAAACATGTTTATAGTCGGTGAATACGTGTTCCGCAACAGGGAAACATCCAACGCGGAACCAACAGGGAAGTTGGCACCAAAGTGGGAAGGCCATTACGTGGTCTCCTAGATATTGTGTAAAGGAGAATATTCCCTAGAAAAGATAGACGGGTCACCATCCCAAGGACATGGAACGCATCACAGCTGCGGAAATGCTACCTTTGAAAACAAAGTTCATGTACTAAACGAGCCAAGGGCCACTTTTGTTTCAAGTTAATAAAATAATTTCTCATTATTTATCTTTTCAAGCATATTCTTATGACATTTAACAACAAACGCGTAACAGAAAAGCAAACATGAAAAGATCAGACAAAATAAACCAATGGAGTATGTTATTAACATGGGCGAAACTGATGAATCGCATACAAAAGACAACCAAAAAAGTGATAAGGGGAACATCCGAGTCTGCACCCAACAGGTCCTACAAAGTCATACCAAACATACATCAAACAGACTAAGGGTCAGCGGAACATCAGAGTCCGCACCCCAACCAACAAAAGATTACACCAACACTAAACAAACTAATACTACGAACTCAGCCGTAGTCCACTACCTCCTCCTCTTCTCCACGCTCTTCACCATCACCATCGTCGGCATCACCACTGCCACTGCCATCACCGTGGCCACCAACAGAAGGACCGCCAAGTGCAGTAACGCCGCTTTTAGTCGAGCAAACCCATCAAGTTTCAGCTAACTTGGCGGCAGTCCCAACCACACCAAAGGCCAAATTGTCATATTTCACTTGCAGATCGTTATATCGATGGTCACAGTCGATATCATGCAGCAGGAAATCGGTCAATTGGGGGTCAGCAACAGCAAGATCGTGAGCCTCCTGGAAGCCGGCCTAGAGTCCAAATTCGCGAGTGGCAGCTAAAAGATCCACAACGCAGTAAGTAAGCTGAGGGTCATCCTTAACCAGGTCAACAATCTGAAAGAAAAACAACAAAGTGATGAACACAAGAATTTAACAAAGAAAATGTGGGAATAAACAAACAATGTACCTCACGTACGAAGTCGTTCATTAACCACCTATGGTTCGCTTGAAAGGTTTGAACATTGAGATCACTCATGCGGAGCTGATCCGCTTGGCCGTCCCTAACATCTTGGAGAATGGCATTCCCCTAGGCCAAGGCCTCCAACTGTGCATCCTTGGAGGGCACCACTGCCTTCAACTCGTCTAATTCAGCTCACATACAAGCCAGCTCCTCATCCTTGTCTTGAATAAAACAATCACAGGCAGGCAAAGAGTGGGTAAGATCAGCAATCAGAGTGTCTTTGTTCTTAGCAATAGCTTCATGAGCCGTCTCCTGCTCCCGCAAAATGGCAAGAACATTATTAGACACCTCAAGCTCAGACTCCACCTTATAGAGCTTATCTCGGACACCCTGCAGATGAATCATCTGACGCTGACATGATTCCTCCCAACGTTTCACAGCTTCACCATGTGCGGCCCGAGCACCGGCCAATTCTTGACGAGCTGTGGCCAAGTTCCACTCAGTTGTTCACGCTTCATGGTGATGATCTTCAGCCTCTTGCAACAACCTATCGCGGTCAACATTCAAAGCTCCCTAATCATCCTTCATAGCCATCCACTCACGCAAAATTCGTGAGTCGCAGATAGAGAACGGGAAGTCCCGCAGATATAGTCATCATATAAGTTACTCCGGGCACGACCACGTTGATACTCGACTTTTGCGGGAGGGAAGCAATGATTGAGAAAATCTTGGCAGACTCCAAGATCCTGAAACCAAGAGTGAGAGGTAAGACCCCAAAAAGGTACATAATAACCAACATCATCACGAGGAGGAGGACCTAATAAATGGAAGAATCATGAAAAATCGAGTGTGGGGGAGTAGGCAAACGTCCACTAACAGCCTCAAGTGCTTGCACAACCTCTCTTCCCCCTTCTTCAGTTTCCGCCTCCCTAGGAGGCGAAGGAGACTGAGAAGGCATTTGGAGAGGACCCTCCTCAACTGCAGGAGGTGGAGAAGGTTGATGGACGATTTTTTCTTTCACCACGGGTACACCATATGACCCGCCAATAGGTTTCTTGAAGGAACCTACGAAAAAACAAGGTAAAAAAAAGAAAATTTTGACGAGTAGAAGAAATCAAGAGTCTAACCTGTATAGGAAGAGGATTTCTCCGCAAGCTTCTCACTAAGCTCAGCTTTCTTCCGAATGGGAGAAAGAAGATCCAGATTAAGCGAACTCTCTGAAGCAGCGGGTTCCATGGCAGGCTTCACAAATTTAACATTCAGATACTCAACATGAGATGACTTAACATTCATAGACTCAACATGAGATGGCTCAACACGAACGTGATCAACAATAGGATTCTCTGGACGCTTCTTTTTTTTTGCGGGTCTTCTTACCAGGAGAACCGCTGAGATCAACAGTATCCTGCGACACAGGACCTATTAAAAGCAAAGTACGAGAGTCAAGAGAAGAGCGCCGTGTATCCTTAGACTCTTCACTAGTCGATAGGATCATTTGCACACCATCCACGGCCATAGCAATTATAGGTCGAGGATTAAGAATCGGCTCACCAGCACCCTCAGCACCAACCATCAAAAACACAAAGTTCTTGTTGGTTTCATCAAGAATAGGAGGTTCTCCCTTCAAAAAATTTTAACGAGTCATGACTCTGGGTCCATCATCAAAGAGAGATTTGATGACACGACCCGTAGCTGCATGCAATAAACAAAATAAAATTCAGTGAAAACACATAACAAGCGGAATGTAAAAAGAACACTGACATAAGTCGTCCTGGCCGTAGATGGGAGTCTTATTATGCCGAGACAAGATCTTACTCATCCCAGCAGCAACCAAAGCATACTCTTGAATGTGTCAGAGAGGAGTCTCTCGCGTAGTAAGAGTCTTGTACCAATGTTGATCTTGAAAATCGCGCAGAGGCTCATCTTCAATCGGAATAGATGGATCACGGTAGTTCATTGGGATGGGAATGGCACTGGTTCTAATAAAAAAGAACTTTTGTTTCCATTCGTCGAAGCTCCGTGGTGCATATCCGACGAAAGTTACCTCCTTATCTCGAAGAAGAAAACCATACCAGCCACCCTTGGTATACATCTTGTAGAACACCAAAAACTTGTCAACAGAAGGTGTAACAAGCTTACTAGGGCAACAAAACTCAAAGTGACACAAACACATCATACCCAGCGGATGAACCTGGGTAATGTGCAAGCTATAATGTAACAAGACATCACGAACAAACATGGTAATGGGAAGACGGAAATTCCCATGGCCAAATAACAAAGAATATAAAGTAAGCTCGCGTGGAGGAGCATCCATGGTAATGCTACCCCTAGGCGGGAATTCCGATTCCCAGGCCGGAGAGATTTGTTACAATGGGATAATATTCTCATAATCAGATCGGCGCCACTTAATAACGACATCATGAATGGAGGATCCACCAGTCTTCTTTTTACCCTTTCCTTTGCCGTATTTCTTACCAGCTAATGAAGATGCCATTAAAGTATAGAAAGGAGAAAGAAATATGAGGGAAATAAGGAAAGAGAAGAGATATATGAGAAGAATGACTGGAAAACGGAGCAATCAGCCTATTTATACTAATTGCTAGTGGTGGTTAAAATTAAAGTGGAAATTTCCAGAAAATAGGAGGACCAATAAAGAAGCGACACGTCACGCGGGAAGTTAATGCATTCAGAAAAAGTGGGCGCATCATGTGCACACAGTTGAAGAGACGTGACTGATGCAAGCGTCGTCTGCCTAGTCAGGCATGTTTGCAGAAAGATCTTATATGCATTAGAAGATCCTGTCATCACTCAGTTACTTTTTACGAACAAATTTAATGTTGCACAACAGTATACCCGTGAAGAAATCATCACGGAAATATACACCTAAAAAATACATGGGTGGAACAAATGTTTAGCCCAAAACTTTTCAGTACACTGCAGAACAATAACCCGGTAAAAATACTCAAAATACCAAACCTTCACATAGAAAATCTAAGCAAAGACGCTTGAAGGGGATGAATCCGGGTTTGATAACACAGCGACAACTCACCAAGGGAGACCGGATGAGTACACGCAATAATTTTGGACCAGGAAACACACCGGTCAAGAAAGTCAAATTCCACAAAGGAAAATGAAGAACGAAATAAAGCACCCAAAAATGGAATGCATAGGAACGAACGGTCATCGCCCATTTATACCAAAAGAAGTAAATGAGGTAGTTGGACAACTGGAGATCCAATTCGAAGTTAACCAACAAAAGGAGGCCACGAGTCGTGGAACACAGAGAATTCAATGCGCCGACATACAAAGACATTTATACTCACCTGGAGTAAATGAGCAACAGTCTAATACGCATGCTGGCATCATCACAGCTAGACGTAGACAAGACAGCCAGTTACTACTCCCATAAGTACCCACTTGCTTAACTGCCAAAAGCAAAAAACAAATGCAGAATAAGTCCAATATTCCCCCCGTAGAAAGAACCGTGGAAGCAACAATGTACTGGGGGACTTTTGGGGGTAAGGTACCAAACACACCATAACAGTGCGAAGTAACAAAGTGCAGCGGAATTGCCACCATAGGTAGGACATGTTGTGAGATACCACTGCATAGTACATGGTAATTATATGGGGGCATGATAGACCAATAGGAATGGGCCAACGTAGTACTTAAATAGAAAAAAAGAACATCATTGGTCAGACTATCCAGCAATCAAGATAAGCCGTCATGCGCAACCATAAGAAAAGAAGCTTCCATTGAGCGGAACAGCTGGCCCAACTCTTCTTCCCTCTTCGGCTATAAATACAAGATGAAGACTAACGGTAAAGGGATCTGATTCCATACTCTCTAACTCTCTAAATATATTCCGATCACTTACCATACCGATTATCACGCCGGAGGGTGGTTACGAGGAGACCCCCCCTATTCCCCTTCTCGTAACGAGCTCACGGTGTTTGGTTTTGCAGGTGTGTTGTCTGTCGGAACTCATCATCATTCGTAATCGTACAATCGGTAAACATAGTGAGCTGAGCTTGTAAGCTCAGTCTTACCTGTAAACTTACCCCCTGGCTAAGATACTAGGTTTAACCGTATCGGGTTAGACATAGTGTTTCTTCAAAGGGTATTATTGTCTTTTCAAAGAAAAACTAACGTTGTTACTTGATGGTGGATCAAAGTGGAAGAAAAAAAAAGGACCACCACAGGGCCCTGCGAAAATGCCACCACGGGTTGAAACTTGTGTTTTGAGTTTCACCACAGAAACCATAATTGAAATGAAGATTTTATGAAGAAAACGGTGTTTTGGTGCTGTAGCCGTCATAAGGCAGTGACCAAAGGCCGTAAGCTACGCCCAGGCTGTAAGCTACGGCCGGGTCTGATGGAATATCGTTTTTCTTGTTTTTCTTCCATATTTAAGCCCAATTAAACCCTAAATTGATTATCCAACATACCCTAGCCACCAAGGACGATTTTGGGGCAATTCTTCACCATCTCAATGCCTCTCAATCACCAAATCATCCATGGTTTCATCCTTCCACTCCATAATCAAGCTTATCAAGATGAAGGTGCAAGGCTAAACCATTTGTAACTTCCTCAAGGTGAAGGGTTCGTTTAGGTTAAACATTAAACTTTGTTTCATTCTTGTTGGATTTGTTTTTGACATGGACAACGTTGTATACGCAATTTGATGTGTTGGTTATTTAAACTATTTGAATGTGTTAGTAATCCTTACTTTACAACTTTTTTGGTTGATGACAAAACCTGGTAGCTTGTTGGGTGACATGGAGTAGTTTGATTCATACTAGTAAATAAGGTAATTGAATTATAAAAGATCTAATGACAAAGATCTGTTTTTATTACTTAATTAACAGACTTTCCAACACCATGTCAATGTGGTGTTTCATTAATAAAATGAGTTTTGTGTGAAACCTAGAACATGAAACCTGGATGAGATTGCATTTTCCTTAAATTGTTTTAAAAACAATCTTTCAATTTCTGCTTGACATCGTTTGTCCATCTTAGTTAGTTAAACTTAGATTAAATAATCAAACAAATTTTGTAACACTGATCACATACTCCTCGTGAATATGATACCCTACTAACTCTATCTATATAGTTTAATTAGGTTTTTGAATGACTAAAGCGACAGTCATCAAAATGCATTTTGATCGATGTAGAAAGGTCAATTAAAAACATTTATAAAATACCTTTACTAGCTAGGGAAAGTAAGGTCGTCTAGGAAATCAGTGGAAAGTGCAAGTTATGTTTATTATTAGGTAATTAATTAACTAAGTATGACTGACGATGTCAAGCGGTTTAAATATTGTTTGGTTGTAAAACAATTGAGAGAAAGATAACCAACTCCAGGTTTCAGGTTGTGAAGCACACTAGACCAATTGATTAAACTTATTTGGAAAAATTTTTTGATTACAAGACTAGATATTTGACCTTACTGATTGACAGAACTTAATCCGAACAATTGGTTTGGATGAATAATAACCTAATTAATTACCAGTTTTAGGGTTTGATAAATATAAGGGATTTAATGGCTAAAGATAAACGGGTCAATGACTCAAAGAACTTAATCCTAAAAGTTGATGATCATAAATCAATAAACTGATAAAATCACAAAACATTCAATTACGAAAAACTGTTGAACGCATAAACAAACATAAAAGGTTAATCAACCGGATGATTGATCAACTCTAGTTCCAATTTAAAGATTCAAATACCAAAAGGTCTTGCTTACAAACACAACCCTACTCCCGGAGATGGTCACAAAAGCTTTAGCCTAGCATATGCATCTTGAAGATCTTGATTCTTGGTTGAGATGATGAGAACATTGATGATTGTGGTGATTGTTAGGTGTTAGGATGGTGTATGATGGCTCCAAAATCACCCAAGGATGTTAGGATATATAGCATAATCGATTTAGGGTTTATCCCAACTTAAATATGGAAGAAAACAAACCCAAAACGCAATTCCCATCAGACCTGGCCGTAAGCTACGGCCAGGCCACCGTAGCTTACGCCAGGGCCGTAGCTTACGCCAGGGCCGTAGCTTACGGCCTTAAGCCTCTTCCTTACGGCTCCTATTATGCCATTTTCATATTCTTCTCGTCGAGAAACCCAAAATTCATATATTGTGGTTCCGTAACTCATTTTCTAGCCTCGGATATGCCCGTTTTACTTTAGGTACGCACGAATCACTTCCGAACTCATTTTCTTTTTAAAATCTTCATTCCAACTCCGTTTTCCTCCCCGTTTGTGGCCACGTCTTCGTATTTCAATTCTCTATCATATAATATACCATTCATTTTATTTTCACTTCATCATAAATGCTCCAAATTACTTCCTTTAAGATTCGCACACCTGTAAACATTAAATCCTTCAAAGTACTCGTGTTCGATACATATAAACAAATAAAGCGCATGAGATTGCATCCCAAAAACGCATACTTTCACCCATACATTACATCCCCACACTTGTCATTTGTTTGCCCTCAAGAAAACTCTCATTCAACACATACACCTCGATCGATGGTTCATCAATTATCAACATTAATACTAGTGAGGTATAAGGTCATACCCAATTCCCAAGAACTGACACGATCAAGGTTGATAACCCACCAAACAATTTAATGATACGTTTTAAAACTTTGAAACCGCCCAAACGAGTGTACTTTGTTTCCGGTTAAGGCACACATGGTCATACCCCTCATATATAATATCTCTCCACTCGGTTTAATATCTGTACCAGCAAAAAATGTGCTAGTATCTCTCTGCCCTCATTACCAAGTATGAACACAATTAATAAGCTTAGAAGCAAGTCATATCTCCACCCACATAAATGCTTTGACATAAATACAAATCAAGGGGGCTTAAAACGGGTTGTAACGGGGCTAAGTGAAATGGTATGGAAGGGAATTTTTAAAGTAGCTCAAACGATTCTATCCGGCTTATTACAAAACACCTAAATAAACAATGACATAAACAACTGATTTCATCACTAAATTTTTTCTTTTCTTTTCTTTTTTCTCTTTTTTTAACTAGTAATACTTGAAATTTGCAACTTTAACACAATTCATTTCAATTTTTTTTTGAAGCATAATAAACATAATGCTTACACATCCTATTGATACATTCTAAAACAATTACAAAGAAACCTATTAAGCTGGATCATCTCGCAATGTAACACCAGGGTTGATTAAATGAAATAATAGGTCCAACAATGTTTTCTAAGGGAACCAACCCCCCGCCCCTCTCATTATCCACGCTCATATATATAACGTATGAGGCCCAACCCCCAATACCCACACTCTCACTCATCCAAACGAGGCTTAATCTAATTGCCTCCATCACTTTTGCATTCATGCCAAGCTAAGATCTCGAAATGCATGAGACAACCAAGTTCTAGATATTATGGGCATAATGGTTATTCTCTATAATAGCACTCACATGACATGTGTATATACTATATATTATATGTGTATTATATATAAGGCAAATCTTACACACGTACCGGAGGAATTAGGCTGCCGACATGAAACATGTGTACCTGTCCCCATGACGCCACCCAACCATAAACATAAACACCACCCACACGACCCAAAAGTTCATCACGCCACCCAGCCACCCATGAACACAAATATTAAACAGTCAACAGCAAATATAATATGGGGAGAGACACATGGACCTGATTCAAATCTCTTATGTCAAACGGGTCCTGTTGATGAGTACTTTTGCAACCTTGACCCACACTTCTTGAATATGATATGACAATATCTACTTCACCGAATCTTGACAAAACCACCATGAGCTTCCCCACACTTAAGGTTCACTATGACCACAAAACATAAACAAAAAGTAACACGCAAAAAGAAAACCAAAAGTAAGGAAAACAAAACGAAACAAAAAGATAGGGTTGCCTCCCGGTTAGCGCTAGGTTTTTGTTATGGTCTTCAGCCAGACCGTTACCTCATTTTGCGGTTATGGTGGTCGAATGGAACATTTACCAACTGAGTTTCCTATAAAAGCTCGGTAGTTGACACGCCTCGGCTCTACCTCCTACTTCATGTTCAGCATGTCTGATAAACAAAAACGGGCCGATGTGAATGCACCTTTACCTTTAGAATTTCCAGCATATGCCCGATAATTAACACGTCTATACTGCACATTATTTCTTATCTTCGAAGCGTCAAATGTTGATCGGGGGCGAATTGAACATTTTCCCACCGAGTTTCCCGTGTAAGCTCGGTAAGTGATATATCGAACCCACACCTAATTTCTCATGGTTAATACTCGTGTAGACCGTCTACAAGGCCATTTCATCAAATTTTTCTCAAGGTCTTCTAGACTCACCTTTCTTTTTCTTGAACTTGCACTATTTCCCCAAACTTCATTTATCAGTGTGACTAGTATGGGAGAACAGTCAGGATTCACACGGTCTACTTCAATCACCGGTATTTCAAAGGTTGTTATGTCTTCAACAGGGTCTAAACTTTCAACTTCATGGCCTAAAAAATTGAACTCTCTCCCTCTATATCATCATCTTCAATCATAACTATTTCACTTTTTGACTCTTCAATGATTGACAGAATTGGTGTGGTATAGTCACCACAACCTCTTCCCCCAATTTGTGCTCTAAGAGCCCCTGAACCTAATCTATCACTTCATCATCCAACACGGCACCACTAACCAACTTCTCTCGTTCTCGTTTAATTTGAGTTACTTCATCTAATAGTTGACTCACCAGCTTATCTTGAGCAGCAGTAAACGTTTCCTGAAGTTGTAACCTCTGATTCATTTGCTTCAGTAACTCCATCACGTCTTGAATAGACTCTTCTTTGTTACCCAAGGAATCTTCTTGATCCTGCTGATAATTCCTTTGATAGGTACCACCATGATTATAATATTGAGGGTCTTCTTTGTATATCGATTGGGCGTACTCATCATAATGTAGCCTTCCTCCTCTCGA
Organism: Bidens hawaiensis; assembly: GCF_021521415.1. Classification (NCBI taxonomy): domain Eukaryota; kingdom Viridiplantae; phylum Streptophyta; class Magnoliopsida; order Asterales; family Asteraceae; genus Bidens; species Bidens hawaiensis. The sequence goes on along the minus strand of NW_027493457.1, from coordinate 54,654 downwards.
TAACTTACAAAAGTTGGCGATTTAGGTCCATCACTATCATGTTCACTTGACTCGTAATTTTGTTAATAATCTAGTGGAGGTGGTGAATAGTTCTGGTACTGCCAGTTACGACCCTGCTGGTTGAGGTTCCTTTGGTTATAATTATCTGAATTGTAGAAGTCTTGAGAGTTTGCTGAAGGTGGTTCATGATATGAATGTGGATGGTATGAGTCATCATCCTCCACAACCTTATATCTTTCATGTGGGTCATAGACCCGACTCCACATCATCTTGATTTACCTGCACACATGAGACACAAATACCACACGTAAAACTGGAAAAAATAAAATAAAACTATAAGTAAACAAAACAATAAACTAGCACTTTGCGCGTTGATCCCCCGGCAATTCTTGTAGTGTGCATGGTGGGTCTGGTAGGCCACCCGGTGAACTTTGATAACTATAATAACTCATAATCGAACTATACGTATGTTGTCATCACTATAATAAGTTCCTGCACAAGCAAAGACAATCAATACCAAGCGTAATACCGAACTTAAACAAAAAGAAATAAAAAGAAAAATATTTTTGGATTTTTATTTTTATTTTTAATCAAACAAACAATGTGACACTTAGCGCACTAGCTTCCCGGCAACGGCGCCATTTTGATGACCGTCGTTTTAGTCATTCAAAAACCTAATTAAACTATATAGATAGAGTAAGTAGGGTATTGTATTCATGAGGAACATGTGGTCAGTGTTACAAAATTTGTTTGATTATTTAATCTAAGTTTAAATAACTAATTTGGACAAACGATGTCAAGCAGAAATTGAAAGATTGATTTTAAATTTTTTTTAAGGAAAATGCAACCTTCTCCAGCTTCTCAGGTTCTAGGTTTCACACAAAACTCGTTTTATTAATTGGACACCACATATACATGGTGTTGGAAAGTTGGTTAATTAACTAATCAAAAACAGATCTTTGTCATCAGATCTTTTATAATTCAATTACCTTATTTACTAGTATGAATCAAACTACTCTATGTTACCCAACAAGCTACCAGGTTTTGTCATCAACCGAACAAGTTGTAAAGTAAGGATTGCTAAAACATTCAAATAGTTTAAATAACCAACACATCAAATTGTTTATACAACGTTGCCAATGTTAAAAACAAATCCAACAGGAATAAACCAAAGCTTAATGTTTAACATAAACGAACCGTTCACCTGGAGGAAGTTACAAATGGTTTAGCCTTGCATCTTCATATTGATAAGCTTGATTATGGAGTGGAAGGATGAAACCATGGATGATTTGGTGATTGAGAGGTGTTAAGATAGTGAAGAATTGCCCCAAAATTGTCCTTGGTGGCTAGGGTATGAAGGATAATCGATTTAGGGTTTAATTGGGCTTATATATGGAAGAAAAACAAGAAAAAAACGATTTTCCATCAGACCCGGCCGTAGCTTATGGCCTGGCCACCGTAGCTTACGGCATGGGTGTAGCCTACGGCCTCTGGTCACTGCCTTACGGTAACTACAGCACCAAAACACCATTTTCTTCATAAAATCTTCATTTCAACTCCGTTTTCCTCCTCGTTTGCGGCCACGTCTTCGTATTTCAATTATCTAACTTATCATATATCATTACTTTCATTTCCACTCCATAATGAATGCTCCAAATTCTCTCCTTTAAGCTCTGATCACCTGTAACATAAAAACAATCAAAGTACTTGTGTTTGATACATATAAACAAGTAAAACACACAATATAAAACACTTAAAGCACATTATTTCATCCTTACATCACATCCCCACACTTACCATTTGTTTTCCCTCAAGCAAAGTATCATGAAACACATACACCTCGATCGATGGTTCATCAATTATCAGTATTAATACTAGTGAGGTATAAGGGCATACCCAATTCCCAAGAATTGACACTGTCAAGGTTGATAACCCACCAAATAATTTAATGATACATTTTAAAACTATTGAACCGCCCAAACGAGTGTACTTTGTTTCCGGTTAAGGCAAACATGTTCATACCCCTTATAATATAACATCTCTCCTCTCGGTTTAATATTTGGACCAACAAAAGATGTGCTAGTATCTCTCTGCCCTCAATACCAAGTATGAACACAATGTAATAAGCTTGGAAGCAAGTCATATCTCCACCCATTACCCAACGGTTGCATAGAGAATAGAACTAAGGGTTTTGTTGTGGCTTAGGTTAGGGTGTGGAAGCGGATTTATTTAGTAGCTTATGGTGGATGAAACCCAATTTATTCAAACAAACAACCAACGCACTGACTATTATTTACAATCAATAACGACTTTTAACACGAAATTTTTTTTTAGTTTTTCTTTGATTTTTCATTTTTTTTTACAAATACTAACATCAATATATATATATATAAGGAATTGACCCACGACATATGTACAATGTGTATTATGACCGACAAACAACTTATATACAACTCTTGACATACCGAATTTCATCGACAGGGTTAAAAATAATAAAGGCCAAGGAAAACACGGCTTGTAATGTGGGTTAAACAAACAAAAGGGAAAATGCACAAACTTGGCTCCTAGGGTATAATGTAGCGTATGGAGTATTTATCTGTTTATCTATTTTCATGTAAAGGCCATATATGTGGGTTTCTACAGTCCTATTTCTCCATACAGGTGGTGGTATTAAGATCTCGAAATGCATGAGACAACCAAGTTCTAGATATCATGGACATACCGGTTACTCTCAATAATGGCACTCGTATGACATTTGTATATACTAAGTATTATATGTGTATTATATATAAAGAAAATCTCACACACGTACCGGAAGAATTAGGCTGCAGATATAAAACATGTGTACTCGTCCCCATCTAAACGGTCCATTTTAATTTTCTATTTTTGAAAAACATTTGCATGGGAATGTCACACCCCGAAAATCTTAATTTAAACAGCGGAAGACTTTGACCAAGTCTTTCGGGTGGTGACAGACGTCGTCTCAGCCAATCACATTTAACCAAAGATTTCTAATGAAAGTTGAACTTTATTTGAACATCAGAGTTATTACACGTGTCATATTACACGATTTGTATTCAAATTACAAGTTCAACATAAAGTCAATATTTTTCATTCAAACACACGCCACTATTTTCCCGAGCTCTTCGCGAAGCTTCCATACTTTATTTAATTACCTGAAAATCATATTAAAAGAACGGTCAACACAATGTGTTGTTGAGTTTCCCTTTATAACATAATAGTCCATATGTGTATATATATATATATATATATATATATATATATATATATATATATATATATATCGAAAACAACATCCATATAATGATCTTCTGTCATTATATCTGATATCAATTCGTGTGTAATCGTCACTACACCCCGAATTATATCCATAAATACCGCGTGTATAATGGCTTACCACCATTATAACACCAATTCATGTGTAATGATCTACTGTCATTACATCACCAAAAACCACAGGCATTTTATTTCTTAAACAAATTGTGTTGTTGTAGACGAGCAAAGAATACAACATTACGTATGAATATCATAGTGGATAACTCGATACATGCCAAAATCAAAATATACCCACTTTTAACCCAACGCGATTGGAAGTGGGGGGGCGTCAACCCAATATATCTACCCATATTTTTGTGCCCTTACTAATTCGGTTAACAGTTATTTAGCCAACTAGACTCATCGCGCATTAGACACAGTTTGTAAAATAAAATGCCTTTACAATATCAACGAAATCCATATGTAATAACGAATATGCTTTCCCCCCAAAACACAATTAAATATCGATTTGAAAATGATTCCAGTTAAAAACGAATGGGGGTTCGATAGAGAAACTCATGGTTTGAAACTTTTCGTTCCAGAATTTGCGTGTCCTATATTAGTACACGTTTGGTTAATAAAAACTTAGCTTTATTTTTTATAACATCCTTTTAGTTTATTAATCTTAATCTAGTGTCCACACAAGCACATAAGCAATTAAGTTCTTATAATGTTAACGAGTACACGTAGTTCGGTTTCCCGTTAACTATTTAAATAACTAAGTCAATTAATAAACAATAAAATATATAATATATTTTAAGTTTCAGTTGCTGGAAAGTTTTAAGAAAATATTAATCTTTTATTTCATAATTCTTGTCGGTTTTGTCGGTTTTATGTTTTAAAATGAACCGTTTCGGTATTTCGTTTAAAGTGTAACTTATGAATCATGAAAAATACTTCTTACATATATATATATATTAATCAAGTTTTATAAGTTAACTTGTGAAAATATATTATTTTTCATTTTTATTAAAATTTTCTTAAAATAACAACTTTTAACGTTTTCGTGTCGGTTTTCGCGACACGAACCGTTTAGGACTACGTTTTATCATCTTGTCCTTTTCGCATATATTAACTTATGTTATATATGAGTATTTTATAACTTTAGGGGCTGCTCTAAAATAGCCCCTAAGAGTTGTGTCGGTTTCGTTTAAAATGTCAATTTTTCAACCATTAACGTTACCGACAAGTCAAATAAGTTGAACAAGTTTACACTAATCATCTTACGAACTAATCACACATATAATAACACATAATTCACCATAAATTCCAGTTTTGATCAAATCATTTCACAAGACACGTTTAACCCAATTTTCAAGTTTTAATTCATATTATAAGTTTATTAATAATGTTACTAATCAAGTTTTGTTACTTTTATATGAACAAATATCATATTAATACCTAAATGTCCAGGTTCAAATCATCATATCATTTATGTATAAGTTCAAGTAGTTCATTAACCAATCAAATTATGAATTTCCTTAGTGTTTAACTAACAAAGTTTCCTATTAACTTTTAATTTTTGATAATTCTATCTAATTCAATCTTCCCACTTTGATTAAGTACAAATATAAGTTTAGTTCATTCAATTAGTTTGAAAGAGTTTCATGCATCTTAAGTGTTTTATCCAATTTTGTTCTTTCAATTTATCATTCAACAAAGTTTCCTTATTTAGTAACTTTAACAATCTTTGTTAATCTTCAAGTACCAACTGTTGATTCTAGCAAATATCATATCTTAGTTTCAATTAGATTATTTCTTGATTCAATAATTCATCCAAAATCTCTAATTAATCCAATATCCAAAAATCCCCAATTTTTCACTTATGAACAAACTCTTGTTTTGTTTATCTCTAACAAAAATTTCCTAATAATCCATGTCCATATTATCAAACTATTGATCAATAATTATTCTAATTCCATTTTAACAACAAACCCTAACACCAAGTTCATTCAAGTTTACAACCAACAATCAAGAGATTCAACAACACTTAAAATCAAGCTTAGCAATCAATGTATGATCTTTAAGATGAATGTATGCATGTGCAAGTGGGTTTAATCCTTCCACCAACACATACATACCTATGGTTCATACATACACACATCACCATATATATTTTCAAACTTTTAAGCTTCAATCAAACTCAAGAACAACAAACCTTATGCATCCATATCTAAAAATCAATCAATCATAACTTTAAAACTTACTTGTTCTTTGAGAGTTTGAAAGATGAAGATATTGATGAGTGAGAGTGATGTGCCTCCTAGCTTCCTAATAGCTTAATCTTCTATCTATTGATCTAAACCTCCATGTTTCTTTATTAATGTGTGTGTGTGTGTGTTTTGAATGTGAATATGTGATGGTGTGTTTGTAATGTGTGTGTGGACATGTATATATAGGAAGATGAGCACATGGTTTTTCAAGTAAAACCATGGGTTGAAGACATGGTTTAAGTAAAACAATGGGTTAAATCAATGGGTGGTGGCACATGGGTTTGGGTTAGTGAGTAGGTGTTTAAACAATAAACTTAAGTTTCCGTTTTAACGTATAACAAACTTTAGCTGATCAATCGAACTCTGATTCGATTAATTTTATCAGGTTTGATCCGATATTGAATTCCTGATAATACAAGCCTAAGAAGCTAATTTTGAAAATAGTTTACGTTGGGTCCTTACCGGGTCGTTCACCGACACTTGGTTATTTATTTTGCAATTTTTGCGGTTCGAGCCTTCTAAAAATAAGTTTATACATTGTCTCGACTACTTTAATATGTATTTTAATTTTTTAAGATCATTTAGCCCCTTTAAGGATATATTTACTTTTTGACTCGTTACCCGAGGTTATTCCATGCCAGGCTCGTTACGTGGCGATTTTTGCACTTTTTGTTGACTTTGAAACGTCTAGATCACTAATAAAGATATTTTTCTCATAATGATGAAATCTTATTGCTAATCGGGATTATATTAGTGAAAATTTTTGGCAGATGTCACAGGGAAGACTTTTGAGAAGCTTAAAAACTGACCATGACCAAAGACCTCTACTTGGCATTAATACTAACAATTAACAAGTTACAATTCCCGCTTTAGCGCACAATCTAGCTACTCTAAGGCCAAAATTTTCAATTTTTCCCCCATCCCCACACTTGAGGTTGACATTGTCCTCAATGGTCAAAATTTAGCAATAAAATATATTATTGAGGACGGGGTTAAAATTGACTGATTAAAAATTTTAAAACCGGGCCTAGTATGATGGTCCTGAAAATTATACACCTATACATTTACACTATTAACAATAAAACTAATAAAACAAAGAGAATTATGAAAACGAAATCACCTGATATAAAAATAAGCAACTCAAGTACACTCGTGGTTGCTCTCAACGAACATAGCTCCTCAATTCACTCAACAAAATCCACAAACTCTCACACGTGTAGAAGCATGCTTCTCACAACTGTTAGGATATGTCTTTTAAACTCTTTGCAAAACCGTGAATTTAACTACCAAGCCAGTTTAAATAAATTTCATAATTAAATTTGTTAAATTAGTAAAAGTGTTAAAATATCTAACTCACTTTCGTAGGAATCACGATTGAATTTAGCATATGCAACAAGCCCTTTAAACCCCCCAATAGCCCGGGTGGACAAGTGAGGTCTCGTGGGGGTTTATAGAAAACTACACCCACAAAGTTTTAAATACAACATAATATACACGTACCTGAATACAAGGCCGATTTGCCACCTGGTTAGCGCTAAATTTTTTGTTAAGGTCTTCAGCCGGGCCAAAGCTCATGTGCTATTTATGGTGGTCTCGTAGGGTACTTGCCTCCTTCTGCTCCTAAACTTGTTCTACTCTCATCATTAGATTTTTCCCATACCTGATCATAAAATTTACACATTTCTCTGTAACAATCAAACTCCACCTTTTTTCTTCTTCTCCTTCTTGACTTCTTCTTTACCTTCTCTTCATTTAACCTATCAATCATAAAACATTCTTTATTTTCTGTTTGATTCTCCTTCTCAGGAGATCCACACTTGTCAGTTTTATGATTAAACGAATTAGAAAACACCTTTAAACTAATTTTCTTTTCCCCGAACCTTATTATAACCGTTCCCTCAGCACAATTAATAATAGTCTTTGTTGTAGCTAAAAACGGTCTACCCATAATAACAGCCGGTTGTGTATTCTTTACACAATCAAGCACGAGGAAATCCACATGATAATAGAATTCACCAACTTTTTACAATCACGTCCTTTACAATCCCCCTAGGACACGTAGGAATTTGATCAGCCAACACCACTGTGGTTTTAACTTTTGGTAGTGGCCCGAACTCATACTGATCATACAAACTCCCCGGTAAAATACTCGAGCTCCAAGATCCAACAAAGCCCTGCCTAATTTAATATCACCTATTTGTATTGAAATACTAGGTGTTCCTGGATCTTGAAGTTTCGGGGGAAGGGTACCCATCAATACGTCGTTCACACTAGCAGTTAAACGAAGTTGTTTAGGAAACTTGTGACGTCGTTTATGGGTACTTAACTCTTCTAAACACTCAACATGATCAGGACTCTCTTTAATTTGTTCAAGCAACGGTTTATTTATTTTCACTTTTTCAAAACTTTCCCACCTTTCGGTCTTAGGTGTTTCGCGTTTATTTAAATTTTTTGGTGTAAGTAAAGCCATTGGAAATGGAACTTTCACATTCAAATTAGTAATTTCAGAAAACATGTTATTTGAATCATTTTTAAACTTTGTAAAAATTTTAACTTCCCGATCATGTCCACTCTCACTCTTAGACTCAGTTATATCATTCACCCCACCTGTAACACATTGTGGTGAATGAGTTTCAACAACAGAAATTTCAGAAAGAGGACGAGTAATTACCTCATTTATGTGGATACTCGTTGTGTTAGAGGATTTGCGAGCTGGACATATTTGAGTATCACTACAAAGCTTACCTTGATCTCTTCTGATGACTGTCACTTCTTCAGTTAATTGTCCAACCTGCTGTGGCAATGCCTTGATTTCCTTATCTCTGATCGCGTTGCCTTTCTGAATACCCATTATTACATCAATAATTGTATCCAATTTTTCATTGATGGAGTTATCATTCAGCCCATGCTGACTCGATTGCATATTCCCTTGATTCTGAAAGTTGCTTTGGTAGTTACTTTGACTTCCTTCATAGCAATTCTGAATTGGTGTCTCAAAAAATCTCGCATTCTGATGTGGTGGCGCAAACAGTGAGGCGTTCTTTGGTACTATATGCACAAAATGACTGGCAACTCCTCTAACTGGGGCTCTGTGATTCACCCTAGGCACTCCATCCATATACTCATCCTTACCTCGTTGTCCTCCATAATCGTTATGTTGATCACCATTATACCTTTGTTGACCCAACTTAACCCGATCCTGACCTCTTTGATTAAAGTTGCAATGAAGGGGAAAACTCATTAAACTCTTCGTGCCTAAACTGATCATAGTTCCCATCTTCATTGCAATTTCCATCCCATTTTCCAACTCTCCTATTTAATGTACCAGCTCTCTCGTTATCAATACCAAACGATGTTTCCTCTTCATTTACACCATATCTGGCATGTCGGTTTTGAGGTGTTGATTGTCTGTTTTTTGGGATCATTTGTTGTGGTTTTCGGATTTTATGTTGTGAAAGTTCAAAATCATCAAACTCATCATACTCGGTTTGTTTTTGGGTTTGGGGATGTGGTAGGTCAAAGTTTGAAAATTCTGGTTGTGTGCATGGTGGGTCTGGTGGGCCACACATTGAACTTTGATTACTATAATAACTCATAATCGAACTGTACGTATGTTTTCGACACTATAATAAGTTCCTGCACAAGCAAAGACAAGCAATACCAAGCGTAATACCGAACTTAAACAACAAGAAATAAAAAGAAAAATATTTTTGGATTTTTATTTTTATTTTTAATCAAACAAGCAACGCGACACTAAGCGTACTAGCTCCCCGGCAACGGCGTCATTTTGATCGATGTCGAAAGGTCAATCAAAAACACTTATAAAATACATTTACTAGCTAGGGCAAGTAAGGTCGTCTCCATAGGGAATCAGTGGAAAGTGCAAGTTATGTTTATTATTAGGTAATTAATTAACTAAGGCGGACAGACGATGTCAAGCGATTTAAATATTGTTTGGTTGTAAAACAATTGAGAGAAAGATAACCAACTCCAGGTTTCAGGTTGTGAAGCACACTAGACCAATTGTTTAAACTTATTTGGAAAATTCGTTTGATTACACCTATAATCAAAACACTAGATATTTGACCTTACTGATTGACAGAACTTAATCCGAACAATTGGTTTGGATGATTAATAACCTAATTGATTACCAGTTTTAGGGTTTGATAAATATAAGTGATTTAATGCCTAAATATAAACGGGTCAACGACTCAAAGAACTTAATCCTAAAAGTTGATGATCATAGATTAAAATCACAAAACATTCAATTACGAAAAACTGTTTAATGCATAAATAAACATAAAAGGTTAATCAACCGGATGATTGATCAACTCTAGCTCCAATGTAAAGATTCAAATACCAAAAGGTCTTGCTTACAAACACAACCCTACTCCCGGAGATGATCACAAAAGCTTTAGCGATATGCATCTTGAAGATCTTGATTCTTGGTTGAGATGATGAGAACATTGATGATTGTGGTGATTGTTAGGTGTTAGGATGGTGTACGATGGCTCCAAAATCACCCAAGGATGTTAGGATATGAAGAATAATCGATTTAGGGGTTATCCCAACTTAAATATGGAAGAAAACAAACCCAAAACGCAATTCCCATCAAACCTGGCCGTAAGCTACGGCCAGGCCACCGTAGCTTACGCCAGGGCCGTAGCTTACGGCCTTCAGCCTCTGCCTTACTGCTCCCATTATGCCAATTTCATATTCTTCTCTTCGAGAAACCCAAAATTCATATATTATGGGTTCCGTAACTCATTTTCTAGCCTCGGATATGCCCGTTTTACTTTAGGTGCGCACAAATCACTTCCGAACTCATTTTCTTTATAAAATCTTCATTCCAACTCCGTTTTCCTCCCCGTTTGCGGCCATGTCTTCGTATTTCAATTATATATATCTTATCATATATCATTACTTTCATTTTCACTCCATAATTAATGCTCCAAATTCTCTCCTTTAAGCTCCTATAAGCTCTTTTAAGCTTTGATCACATGTAAACATAAAAACAATCAAAGTACTTGTATTCGATACATATAAACAAATAAAAACACATAATATAAAAACTTAAAGCACATTATTTCATCATTACATCAATATGGTTGTTAAAAAGTTTATAACTAATACAAAATAAAAAGGTATAATATATTGAGTCCGACATAAGCCCAGGACAATAATCTTTTGCTTTTAATTGAAGCCCATAATAATCAAGCCCATTTACACTTTAAGAAAGACAGAAGAAAGCACTTTAGGGTTTGACACACACCATATATAAATGCTGTTAGCTATTTCGGACATACTCCGTAACATCAGGTGAGCCGAAACTTCGAATCCATTGTCGGTGTAGTCATCCAAGCCAATCCACAATCTTTCTCGTACTATTTTATGTTTTGAGTTATATGACTAATGATCAATTTTGTTGGCAATTTGGATTTGTAACTCGTGATTCGATCTGATTCATCTCGAGTTCAATTCCTGTGCCAATATTGAGATTCGAGCGGTATATGCTTGCATGTGTTGTTCTTCTTATACGACGTCGTGCACTAATACCCTCGTATATTTGAAATTGAATGCTCTTTCTTGTGCTCCTTAGTCTTTACTAATATTTTAATGATTTAAATAGGTATATACTAATTAAGACAGATCTGAGGTTCAAGACTTTTTTTTAGTAGTGCTGAATTTAGGTAACTTAAATACAGTAACACTGCTTAATCCAAAATTGTAGACTTACCTCTTGTTCTCGAGTTTTTTAACCAAAGAAAGCAAGGAAAGTAGAGAGAAGGATAAGAAAGGGAAGGAAAGGGAAGGAAAGGGGAGGAAATTTTTTTTAGTTAGGTGTGTTCTTTAGTTGGAAGGAAATTAGAAAAAAGAAAAGAATAACTATATTAAAAAATAGTTATCTTAGGCTAGTTGTTATGCCTTCACGCCTAGGCGTTAATATGCCATGTCACCTGTTTTTTTTGCCGCCAAACCATGCAATCAATTTTAATTCCGGCGCCATCAAAGCGCTATGAGGATAAGTGCTAATCTGTTCACGGCGCTACTAATGGTTTTTCAAGTGGTTGAGGCGGTGATCAGTGTGAGGTGTGAGCCCAATTTCTATTAATATTACTTTTTTAATATACAAACCTACTAGATGACAAAAATAGAAAGTTTATAATCTAGACAAATGTTTTTTAATTTTCTATTTATTATTATTATGCATGATTTATTTTTGTTATATTATTGTTATGTTCACTTTTTTTCCTAAGTAAATTCAGTTTATTTAGTTTAATATTTTTGTTTGCATTTTAATAAAAAAGAAAAACAAGAATGAAAATAAACAATAATTAGGAAATAAATGTTTACTAGTTAAACTATAACACTTTAGTTAAGAGATTGACTAGTTAAAATTCACTGCATACGTGGAAGTGATGTGGCGTTGATGTGTCGTTTTAACTAGCAAAACTTGTTAAACCATAACAAATAGCCTTAGTAATCATCCCATTTTTAGGAGGATAACTTATTGGGAAAATACATTAATTTAATCATTCCTAACTCCACTTACTCCTTTCCTTTCCATCCTAAAAAAAACTCAAGAACACTCATTTTTTAACTATCCTTAGTTTTCCTTTCCTTTCACTCATATAAAAAAACTCAAGAACAGGGCGTTAGGCTCACGTGTATACGTTTACGCCCAAGGCGTTAATGATGACTTGGCAAAGGTTAACGAGCGGAAGACCTCTTCCTTCATGAGTTAAGGGTGTTAAAAGTGTTAACAAGCTTTAAAATTCTTTACACATTTATACACAATTATTTAAGAAATACTTTTACATTAAATTAACGGAGGTTAAAGGGGTTAAAAAATTTCATTAGTGGGAGGGAGTATAGTGGGTGACATTGTGCCCACAAGAAGTTAAGGAGAATGAACATATACCTCATGATCTTAAAGGCAAGACAAGGGCCAAACATTATGAATTAAGTCTACTTAAAAGATTATGACTAGGGGTGAGCAGAAAACCTAATTAAACGTAAAAACTGTACCGAAAACAACCGAGCCGAAGCATTAATCAATGGTTAATTTTTTGTTTTTTTAGAAAAACCGAATTTTTGGTTTCAATTTGGTTATCCATTTTTAAAAAACCGAAAAAAAAACGAACCGGACCGATTGATGGTGATAAAGATTATCAAGATGATGAGAAATGAATTAAACTTTAAAAATAAATAAGATAATTAATAAAGATTGAGACTAAACTTATAATGTTTTTTAATAAAGAAGTTTATTGAATTTTAAAATTTATTTAGCAACTTTGAAACGATATAGTTTCACGTAACACGTGCCTATTTTTGTTTTTTAAATTCAATATATATGTAGTACTCTAATATGTTCTTATACAAGCTTAAAATATGCATTTTCATTTTTTTATTTTTTTTTTCTTTTTTTGCAATGTTTACACGTAATCGAAAACCGAAAAACTATAAAACTGAAATCGAACGGTTTGTATATTCAAATAACCGATTTCTTCGATTTTGGTTTTAGTTTTGCTTAATAACTGAACCGATCGAACCGTGCTTAGCCCTAAGACTATCGAAAGGCTAAGGGTATAACGTGGGTAACTTTAGTGTGATATTGTTTTTAAAACTTTGATAATTACAATAATTAACATTTGATGTAATTTGAAAATGTTAACCTATTAAACATACAATTAACTAGTGTAATTAGGGGTGAGCATATTAACAGTCGTAACCGCTAACTGAACCATAACTGCTATAAACAAACCGATTTTAATCAATAACCGACATAACCAGTGGGTCGGTTTAATTAATTTTCATAAACTACCAATGTGAGTCGGTTTTGGCTAAAGATAATTTCAAGCCCACCATAACTGAACCGCCCCATTCTAAGGGTTTGAAAATTGGAATTAGTGCATGAGCGGGACATTTATAACTCTTTGGCTGCAATAGACATTTTGTAGTACATGGTTCATAGCCTATATCTCTACATTTACACCTATTAGAATTTAGGCCAATAATATTAATGATTATGATTAGAGGTTACCATATTCATTCAATCTTTCAAAATTAATTGTTTGTTTGGAATTGCCAATTACCGGCCATTGCAACTATTCAAAATATCAATTGGCGTATATTACGTAATTGCACTTTAAAAATAATGTATTCTAATTCCACAATTCAATTTAGAGACTATTCACTATTCACAATCATGGCATTTTTTCAAATATTTGGTATAAAGGTTTTACGCCCAATTATATTTATTTTGATCACGGTTAACTGACTCATAACCAATTCGTTATTATTTTCAAAACCGATTAACTAAAATCGTCACAACGGATTGCTTATGTTTATCTATTAACCAGTATATCGGTTAATTTTGGTTATGAATTTGGCAAAAAAAACAGCCCCAAACAGCCTCGTGGACACCCCTAAGTGTAATTATAGTTTTGATTTAGAGATTTTATGTTATAAAATTAAAATAGTTTATTAATAATTACTTTAGTTCAAAATTTATAGAGTAATAATAATTAATAATTACACTAGTGTTAAAATGATTTGTCACACCCCGACCAAAGACGGAACATGCCGGGGTGCAACGTGATTGGACAAATACACAAGACACTATTTAAAGTGACAATATTCATTTAACTCATATTATTTCAACAAATCGATAAACAACACTTCTCGTCTACACAAACAAACTGAATACAAGTAATAACTATATTGTTCGTTTAAAATCTTGAAATCATACATATAATCGTTTAATAATCTTTGAATACAAATCCTCATAATAATTTTTTTTTTGTCATGGCAATACAATATATACATATATATATACATATTTTTAGAGTGTATAATTTAAAAGTGATTATTTGAACACATGAGGTCGTTGTAAATACGCTAGTTGTATATATATAAAAAATAAAAAAAATTAGGGAAAAACGAAGCTTGCATGCGTAGGGAGGGGTCTTAGGCTTCGTACGGTGAATGGGTTGAAAATTTGGTGATGTGTGAGTATGTTTCGGTTGGCTTGCGTAGTTGGGTTTTCTTGAGTTGGATTTATGAGGTTTGTGGAGTTTAGGTCGTTTGAGTGGTTTAGGCTTGGATGCTTGAGTGAGTAGTGGTTGGGCTAATAGGTGAGGTTTGGCTTATTTGAGCTCGGGTTAAGTCGATGGGTTGGATAATTTTTTTGATCTTGGCTAGTTTGGGGTTGAGATTTGGTTTATTCATGTATTTTGTAAGGAGTGTTTGGGGTTGTTACTTTTGATATCAAACTCTATGGTTGGATGGGAACGGTGTTGCGATATGGTTTGTGACTCGACATAGTATGGATCGAAGGGTTTTGAGTCTTAGTTGGGTAAACTTTGGTTTGTTTATGTCCAAGGCATTCGTGAGTGGGTTTGTCGGAGTCTTTGAAGCATTAGGACGGTGAGTTTGATAGGTTTTCGTTCATATTGAGGAAAGATTTGAGTGTGCGGGAAAACTTTTGAAGTGTAAGGGTGGTTTGATTTTAAGGCGGTAGTTTGAGATGGGATACGGGTGTTTGGGAACTTATGGTTGTGTATGGGGAGGTGTTTTTTTTTACTAGTAATAAATATCAATTTGAAAATATCATAATTTATAACTAATGTTTGAAGCATCCATGAAAATTTTTAATAATTAAAGTTACGAGTTAATATATGTATAAATATATATATTATATAAATAGAATTTCTTGAGATCCGAGCGTGTGAATCACACAAATTTTTATAAAGGTTAAAATAAATTTATTTATTTATTCTTTATGAGAAAATTTAAAATACGTAAATTGAATGTTAAAATTTGTTATTAGGTTTCAATATTAGATGATGAATGTCGTCTTGGAAATATAAAGTTGCGAAATGAAATCCTTTTTTTTTCTTCTAAGTTCGTTATTTAACATCGTGTAATGAAGAATATCATGGTAAATTGAAATGACCGGCATTGTAAATCTAGAAATCACAAGTAAACGATTTTTTTTTATTTTTTTTTTGTCTTTAAAATAAAATTTCAATGAGTTTTGCGTGAGGATTTCAAGAAAGTTACAAAATAAGTTTGCGAATTTTCTTTAAAAATCAAAGCGAAACTACCATAAGAAATTTAAAACGAGTTGTATCATAAGATGCAAGTTTTATTGGTGAAAATTTATAATGAAGCAAAAATGCATAATGAAAGTTGTTGTAAAATAGATTTTAGGTAATGAGAATTCTACCATGGGTATTATGTAATATAATTAAAACGTCGTGAAAAGTTTAAGTAATTAATATTGTGAAATGATCGTTCAAAATAAACGGAATAGTTATAAAAATGAAATTTCATACAAATTTATTATTTTTTTTGTACAAGGACTTTAAAGAAATTTAAATTTTATATAATAGAAGATTTACTTGAAAAGTTGAGGTGAATTTATCATAAAACCTTCTTAATATGATGAAATTTATATATTAAGATTTTCGTTTGTAAATCGTCTTAATGAAAATAAATGACATATTAAAAATTATTATGAATAGATCAAACTCTATATATACATATATTTATTTATTTATTTTCCTTTTTATAACGAAAAGTTTTTAATGAACGAAATTGCAATAAAAATCCTTGTGAAATCAAAACGAGAAAATTGGTGTAAAATTTTTACCATATAAAATCGAGATATAAAAGAATTATTAACAATAAAAAAATATAATATTCATGAATGAAGACTTGTGATAAGGATTTATAATAAAATAAAGGAAAAATGGTTTAAATTTTGAAACATAATAATAATGTTTTAAGATTTAAAGGTGGGAAAAATCGCGCATGAACCACCATGACTTGATATTTCGACACTGAAAACCTTTTTACAAAACTACTACGTTGGAGTCTAAATATGTGCACGTAATCACCGTGACTTTTCCATGTTTTAGACTCAAATAACAATGATAACACAATAAATCGAGATACAACGTCATGCCAAAACACTAGTCCACGAAATCACCGTAGTCCTATTGTTTTAACACCAAATATTAGGATGGCGAGCGGAACGCTCACATTTGACTACTTAAAGTGGTCATCTCATATGAGACAATCTTTAATGAGATTTGAAACAACGGGATCCAAGTTAAGCTCGTGATCCATAAAACACAATAAAAGCTAATGTTTTTTGCGTCTTAAGGTAAGGATACCTTGGGATAATATGAAAGTGTGTGTATGTGTATATTTATGATTTGATAAAATAAATAAGTATATAAATAAACAAGTGCATTGAACAATCAAGTAGGGTAAACATGTATAGTCAACACGTATAAAGACCCTAAAGCAAAGACTATACTAGGTCGTTACGGCTACCACATATCCTATAGTCTTGTGGCTCTGATACCAATCTGTCACACCCCGACCAAAGGCGGAACATGCCGGGGTGCAACGTGATTGGACAAATACACAAGACACTATTTAAAGTGACAATATTCATTTAACTCATTTTATTTCAACAAATCGATAAACAACACTTCTCGTCTACACAAACAAACTGAATACAAGTAATAACTATATCGTTCGTTTTGCTAATATCCTAAAGGTCTTGGTAACGTTTTCCGTCAAGCACTCGAGTCAACAAAAGTCAAACCTGTAACATTTCATAAAATAAAGTTTGTCAACACAAAGGTTGGTGAGCAATTCATAAGTTTGAGCATATAAGTATATAGTATGAAAATCCACAAAAACTTGTATACAAAACAATAAATAAGAGCTATAAACTGGAATAAATAGTTATCGCTAAACAAGTTAGCGACACCTAGCTATTGGCAATTAGTCTAGGATTTTATGACAGTTGCTAATAAGCTTACATTAGCACCACCTAGCTACAAGGGGATGCCGAGTAGTCTAGGATTTATAGTTATCGTTAATAGCATACGTTAACGACACCTTGCCATTGCCAAATGGTATAGGATTTATAGTTTTACCATTCAAAAGCTGTAAACACATAGTCAAATAAGCATACAACACCAAATCGAGCAATTATTCAAGTAAGGTATACAATCACGTTTGTGGGTTTAAGATGCAAGTAATTAAAGCATTTAGTTTGATAAGTATGAAATGTCACCCCAAAACGAAAGATGGAAAAAGGGGTATGAAAGTACTCACCTCGATTGATGAACCGAGAAATAAATAGATAAATAAATGAAGCTCGAACGGTAAACGAACAGATCCGACTTGAAACGATAAACACCTTAGCTAAAATAAATAATGTAATATATATTAATGAACTTGAAACCATTATGAAACTATATTTGAAATATTGAACGAGGAGGTTCGGTTATTAATCGAGTTACCGGTTAGTTTGTTAATGATTTGGGACTCGTACTTAATTGATAACTAATATAAAAATAATATCATTTTATTTTGACTTTTAAATAACCTAACTAATATTAAAGGAGACAAGACGGGTTTTAAATCAAGGGTTCGGTTTTATAAAAAGAAAGAATTGATAATACAGTTTATAATGATATTATTAATGATAATAATAATTTAAAAAAAAATATGATAGATATATATAAATATGTGTATATATATAAGATAAAGATGTTAATAATAATAACAATAATTATTTTTAATAATACTAATGTAGTATAATAATTATAACAATAATTATTATTAATAATACTAATAATAATAGTTATAGAATAGAAATCTTGGTATTAAATATAATGTTGTTGATAAAAAAAATGGTAATAATAGTAAATAATATTGATAGTAATAATGATATCATACTCGAAATGGGTTCGATTTTTAAACGAGTTCACTAAATAAATATAATAATATTATTGCTAATAATAAATGATAAAAATATAATTTTAATAAATAATAATAATATGATCTTTAATAATATTGTTAACTTTAATATTTATAATAATAATGATAATAATAATAGTTTAATAATAATAATAATCTTGTTAATAATAATAATCACAATAATAATTTCTACTTAGTGATATTAGTATTAATTAGTGAAAATAAATTTGTTAAGTATATAAAACTAATAACACCAAAACCGGTTTAGGATGAGACCCGAACCCGAGACCTCTAGTTCAACACTTGTGTACAAACCAACCGAACCAAAATAATTAAACCCATAAGAACTTAGTATATCCATTACCCGATCGTTTATCTTTTCCCAAATTTATAACAACACTATGTCCATCCAACTCGTTTCAAAGTATATAACCAAACAATATATCCGATTATTAACAATTTAAATCCGACAATCGATATATGAAAAATTAATAATAACAAAACCCAAATTAACTTGTACCTACTATATGTTCACGAGGTCATCGGAAATGGAAACCGTAACCGGAGGGAGGGATGAAGGGAAAAAGAGAGAGAGAGAGAGAGAGAGAGAGCCGTAGAGACGGAGAGAGAGTCGTAGAGAGGGAGAGAGCCGGAGAGAGAGAGTTACAGCGAGAGAGAAAGAGAGAGAAAGACGGAGAGTGAGAGAGATTACGTCGGAGAGAGTGCAGCGAGAGGGAGAGAGAGTGCGACACACCGGGGGCCGGCCTTCCGGTCACCGGAAAAACGAGCCGAGGGAGGGGGAGGGTTGCCGGAACGCAAGGGTGGTGGTATCGGGTTGAGGGGGTGGCTGAGATGGTGGTGATGTAGTGGAAAGTGGTGGCCGGAGATGGCGGCGGCGAGGTGGCGGCGGCGGCCAGAATCAGGGAGGAAGAAGATGAAGGCTGGTGTGGTTTTGTTTATGATATTAGGTTTAGGGTTGTTTATATATGTATGCATATTTTCCCAAAAGGCCCTCCAAGTTTCAGTCAATGTTCAAAACGAGTTTTAAAGGTTCTTATAACTTGTAACAACTTTACGAAAATTAGTTTGAGCCCCTTACGTTTTTCTTAACGACACTATAATATGACAAACATCGATTTATTTATGATCGAGGTCAAAAATATTATTATATAATAATTAAATAAGTTCTAAAAATGTTGACTCGGTTTTAAAAAGGAATAAAAGTTTACAAACTAATACAACGCGAGACTCAAATTTGACGGATGTCACATGATTACTCTAGTTCTTTGTACACTTATCTCACTAAAATTCATTTGTATTTGATCTATTCACATAAAATGTAATTATCTTGGTCAGTCGGTCTAGTCACTTGTGGCTTAGAATTTAAAAACACATAGTTGCTCAAAAAGAGTGAAACAAATTTTATATATACAACTAGGAAGATTCCCGGCGCGTTGCACAGGTTGATGTTATTGAGTGTCTTACTCATACAACTTATTAAATCGTGCGGTGCGTCTGCGAGTCGAGGTGAATTCGATCGGTGGCAGGTTACGAAATCAGTCATTACCCCCCCCCCATAAAACTTGTTAACGAAAAAATACAACAAATTAACATAACAAAACACGTGTTGCGGTTAGAAACCGATAACTCTTCGATTGGTATCTAGTTACGACCCAAAAAATAAAGCAAACCATAAATTCGTCCACTCTTAAATATACAAAAATTGAACATATTTAAAATTTTTTAAAAAATGTGGCAAACAAAAAAAACATGCGTGTTGCAGTTGCGAACTAATATGAATTCGTTGATTATGGAATCAAGGGAAAAAAGTTTTAAAAAAATTCCACGCATTGTGTTTGCGAACTAATGCGAATTCATTTGAAATCGACGTTGTCGATACTAAATGATACATAGAAAACCATGTGTTGTGGTGGTGAACCAACACGTGTTCGGTTGGTATCAGGTTACCACTCCGAAATTAAAGCAATAAATTAATTCGTCCACACTCAAAATACAACATATTAACATTATTTCTTAAAAAGAACCATGGCGAAAACCAAAAATATAGGCGTGTTGTAGCCTTGACCTGACGCGGATTCGTCCATAATCGATGGACTAAAAATAACTCACGGGAAAAAAACCTTGGGTTGCGACCGCGAGCTGACGCGAATTTGACCGGAATCATTTGACGGTATCAACGATAAAGAAAACCCTACATTTTTCCCTAACGAACCGACACAAATTTAAAAATAACAAACTAAAAGCAAATAAGAAGTTTGGCGACCAATCACGTGATTACGTCGCCAAACTTCTTAATTATTATATATAATAATCAGCAAGTAATTAAGTCGCGCATTAATATTTATACATTGTGTTTTGTGAATAATTTTTCCTAGTTTTCTTTTTATTTTTAACTTTTATATTTTTCTTTTTTACTTTTTACAAATCTGTCACAAAAACAATTTTTTTATTTAACTATTATGTTTAATTCAAGATCCTCGTGTATGGCATAAGCTTCTAGTGTTGTGACAACGCATAAATCAAACCCAGTCCTGAAAAATTTGAAGTAACATTATAGGATCGGATGTGTGATTGAAAACACTCTACATAAATATATGATAGGCATCGCCCATCTAGAGGTTTATTTTGAATGAATAGCCACTCGCATGCACCGTACCCAAGACTCGTGTTTCCAAGTTTAATAAACGAAAGAAAAGAAGAGAGAAAAAGATGGGAAATGAAAAAAGTATTACTAAATGCCATGTTTTCAAGTTTGAAGGAAATTGAAAGAAAAAATAAATGTGTTAAAAAATTTTCTTTCCAAAACATACTAATTTGGAAGGATTTGAAAGAAGAAATTAAAATGAATTTGCATTTCAATGCTCTCCTTTCATAGCATACATACAGGTTTGGGTTTCTAGATGTAGACTTTACTTCTATTTTCTTCTTTTCTTTTCATAGTCCTTAATAAAACTATGAAACACGATTTTCTTTACGTCCTCTCAATTCTTTACATTGACTTTACTTCTATTCTCTCCTTTTCTTTTCATAGTCCATAATAAAACTATGGAACACTATTTTTCTTACGTCCTCTCAATTCTTTACGTTTTCTCATTAAATGAGACTTGGGAACAAAACATTTCGTATTAGCTAACAATAATGTGTAATGGTGCAATTAACTAATTATTTTATTATAGGTTTATATTTGTTATTATATTATAATTTACTGATTTATTTGTAAAAGTTTAAAACTTGAAATTAATTCTCTTTTGGTCATAAAAAAATTTTCATGGGTCAACATTCATCTCATTTCATTCCTCAAGGTGAAAGCTCACATTTGAAGAGCTTTACTTTACGAATAAATAGAATGTTGTCAATGAATAAATACACACTCTATTTAACAAATCCATATACGTTGATGCATTAGTCAATTCAAAAGGCATAACCATAATAATAAAAATTTAACCCAAATGAAAATATATAATAACTTGCACTATATAATATACTTCACACTAAAAAGAAAAAAAAAGGTTCATAACAAATAAATCCAATAACTCTTTCTACTTTCAAACTGTTCTTAGCAACCATATTGTGATGATTATTATTATTTTTATTTAAAAGAAATTAAAAAAAAAACTACATCAAACTGTTCTTAGTAACCCTTGTTTCATGTTTCAGTTAAAGTACTCCACCATAGCAGTAGATGGATGATGATGATGCTGTTGTCGTTGTTGATGATGATGATGTTGACAACGCTGATATTGTTGATGATGCATAATCAAGTCTCTTTAAAAACCGGTTTTTGCACGCTTCATCCCACTAGACCCAAAAGGTGACACGCTGCCTCTAGGTTGCGGACTTTGCTCTCTGAAGTTGTTGTTTAGCATAGCTAACTCTCTTAATTGTTGCCTCTTGTAAAGATCTTCGGACTCGTCCTGCAATTCAAAGATAATATCAATTAATGCAAAAAGACATTAAAGTTGTACGCACTGTGATTACTTCTAGGCGGTTTAAGGTTTATACAATTCAGTTTTGGTGGTTTAACGTAGGAGTGTAAACAAGTTAACCCACTTGTGAGCTACTCGAGATTGACTCATTGAGAGCTTGTGAGCTACTCGAGATCAACTCATTGAGAGCTTGTGAGCTACTCGAGATCGAGCCTCGCTTATAAAGCTTGAGCTGGCTAGCAAGCCTAAACAGAGATAAATAGTATATAGATTTTAATTAATATACTAAATAGGTTTATATTTTATATAACTATTGTTATACATAAAATTACAATAAAAATAACTAAACAATATACAATATGCTATATACAAAAACAAAATGAAAAAATAGATATAAAAATAATAAAAACAATTTACATAGATAATTAATAAATAACAAGCGAGCGGAACTCGAGCTTGAAAAACTACTCACGAGCCGCTCAAGCTTTAGAAATAAAACCCGAAACAAGCCAAGTTCGAGCTCTCGTAAGCCTAGTTCAATTTTAACGGTCCAGTCGACGTGTTGGCACTTGGAACCAGTCAACCAACCATGTAAACTGAACCTGCAGTTTAATCTTATTTATTTATTTACTTTTTTCTATTTCTGAAATATGCAGTTACACATACGTAGTATACTCATGAACTTCTTTATCATTCTAAAAGTTAACAAAAACTAACGTTTAAAAAAAAAGAGCCAGTTCAACCTCCACACCAAACTGTTAAGCTGCCAAACCGGTCCAGCTAACCGACTCAACCAGTTTAGTTTTTCGTTTTCTAAAACCGTAGTTTTAACAGTTTGGCCCAGAATTTTCTTAAAAACCGACCAAACCGGGGTTTGAGTATATCTGTCGTGAAAGAAAACATACCACGGGTTTGAGCAGCTCTTGAATGATTTCTTGTGCTTGTCTCAAGCGTAGGTCGATGATACCTGCAGGCATTTCTGCTTCAATTAAGATGTGTAGTGGCTCGATAAGATGCTCATATCCCGGCCTCCCCTTCAAACTCTCCTCCTTTTAACACACACAACCAGAAAGAAAACAAATTAATACTAGAATATGACCCGTGTAAACAATTAAGCAGATCACCCAGCTTGTTTGCATTTGTGTATGCTCGAGGGTATATTGATCATTTCACACCGCTTAACCTAAGTATTCACCCATCAAACTTTTTTACTTCTAATTTAAGGGTATTCTGGTAATTGCACACCACACTTAACTAAAAAAAAGCATCCAAGGTAAGGAACCAAACATGTTTCCCGCGTGAAAATTGCTAAACTAAACATGTAATTGTTCAAAACAATGTATCAAATCCGTAATATGGGTAAACTACAGGGACCAACCGTTTAATTGAATCTAAAAAGAGTTATAAAGTTGCATGCTTAAAAATACACAGCATACAACTTTCGGCCCGCTTGACCCGTTCCCTGTTTAGTTACTTTATATTAGTCTTGTTTGTCCGTAGGAGATAAAAGCATAACTCAAATCAACCCACTTATAATTAAACGGGTTTTGCAAAATTATTTTACCTTATCGGGGTCTTTTATGGAACCCCTTCCTCTGATGAAGACGCGGCACCCGGTAGAAGCTTCCACTCGTTTTAATGAATTGCCTCGTGGGCCCAGGAGCCTCCCAACAAAGTTGAACTAATAACATAATGAAAATTATTGATGGGTTTTGAAGGAAAATAAAATGGTATGAATATAGATGAGTTTTGAGATGTATTCTGTACATTTGGAAAGCTGTCAACGGGTATGTCCAAACGCAACACCCTCTTTGCATTAAAAGAGCTCGGGCTTGGTGGTGCTGCACTCCAGTGATCAAGAGGTGGCAGTCCTTGTGGCCCAGCAAATCGCTGCAAATGAAGTCAAAGTCAACATTAAGAAAAAATGGGACCCACATTCTACAAAGGCAGTGAAATAAAAAACAGTACCTCAACATTTTAAACTAACACAAAAATACTTTTCGGAAAATAATGAGTGTTAAATAGATAAACCCAAGAACCCACCCTGTTTAGCTAAATGCGTTCACTAGTCCACCTCGAAAATGACGGAAACTTGTTTAGACTAAACTAGGGGTGGCAATTGTGACCCATGGGTTGAATGGATTGTATTAAAATGTAAATAATGGGTAAGAATGGGTCAAACTAAAAAAAGAAAATTATTTAAGCGG
This sequence comes from Bidens hawaiensis, assembly GCF_021521415.1. Taxonomy (NCBI): domain Eukaryota; kingdom Viridiplantae; phylum Streptophyta; class Magnoliopsida; order Asterales; family Asteraceae; genus Bidens; species Bidens hawaiensis. The sequence goes on along the minus strand of NW_027493457.1, from coordinate 30,162 downwards.
GTCAAAACGGGTTGACATTTTACGAGTTTTTTTTTTATGGAACGAGAAAAACGGAAAATACTTTTTAGCATTTTTACTTTTTTACTTTTGGATTTATATTTTTTTAATTATTTTTTGAAATTTTTAATGACGGGTTTTTGAAATCTCAACCCATTTTGACCCATTTCAAAAACCCCTCATTAAAAAATTAAAAAAAATAATTAAAAAATCATAACTCGAAATATAAAAAAGTAAAAGTACTAAAAATATTTCGGTTTTTCTCGTTCCATAAAAAAAATTTGAAAAATGTCAACCCGTTTGACCCATTGTGACCCATTATATACATTTTAATACAACCCAGTGGGTCACATTTGCCACCCCTAGACTAAACCCAAACCCGCGAATTTTGTGTTAGGTTCGGGTCATGTTGTAAAATCACAAGCCATGCTTCTAAAAAGAAAAATATATACAGATTAAAAAAATTGTTTTTACCGAATAGGGTAAAAATTTATAAACATGATTTAAGCCATAAAAGGTAATAGGCAATAAACTTTCCAATGTTTAACAAACATCTCTCCACCCAAACCTCTCACATACATGTTTTCTTAGAGTTTCATTCTCAAAACAACACTTTTTAATCCATAAATTAGATCAAGCACATATATAATCAAATATTAGCATCTCGGCTAAATGAACTTCAAACAAAAACCCATAAAGATTTCATAGCATTTCTAACTACAGATAAACAAATAAAAATGGGAATTTGATAATATACTTTGGCAACAAATCATCATCGAAAAAAAAAAGATGAACTCACCTCATGTTGACGCGGACTCCAATTAGCATTTCCGTTCCAACGGCCTAAAGTTTTAGCAGCAATATCAGGCATAATATCCAAGTGGTTTCGAGGACTCGGGCTTCCACGCTGCAATCTATCATAGTCATTAAACCCTTGATTCTGTATCATTCCCGAAGCCCGTAATATCTCTGTAGATCAAATGAAATATTACCAATGAGTGATTTTCTATAAATATCAACTTATACATCAAAAACAATCTGTCTACTCGAAAGTTAAAATTTTAATACAAAAATCAAATGTGAAAAATTTGTCATATATGGTATTGTATAAGCTAATAAACCAATCCATAATCACATATGCATATTTTACATTATATGGCAGATGAATACACTAAAAAAATACATCGCATGTGTAACGCCACATACTATACAATGGCCTCTTTTGAATAAAAGGCTGTAAAGGGTTCAAAACAAAGATAAAAAATGCAACATATTATCATTAATTATCATAGCTAGAAAACATAAAAAGAAAGTATACATTACAAAGTTACAAATATAAAAAGAAAAAAAAAGTAACTTCTTTTTATTTTATACTATAATATTTGGACAAGCACTTTTATCTGTTACTACTATAATTTTCTCACCATTTTCTGTTATCAGTAGTTTACTTTTAGTATGTTTTGTTTTGTTGTTTTTTATTCCTTGTGTCACACTTTATGCTTTCTTGATGCTATAATCTATATGTCAAAAAAGGTTTTGAAGTCGAGGGGTCTCAGCGAGAGCAGGCTCTTTCTCTATCGAGATAGAGGAAAGGCTTGCCCCTATCCTACCCATCAGGACCCTACCAATAGCTTGTTATGAGTGGAATTTTATTGGGTACGCTTGTTTGTTACTATATTATTTGGACACCATGCTAGCCCCTCTCTTGCAGTGTCACTGCAAATGCATGTCTTTAGCATTGGCCCTTTGAGGCTCTAAGCAAATCCAAATTCTAGAAAACGTCTTTGAAACGCAAGCAAACTCAATGCTTTAGAATGGCATTGACTATTTGACTCGAAAGAGTCCAAAGTTAGTTCAGCTACCGCCTAATGCCAGCTAATGCCACCACCGTTTACTAAAAGTGACATGCTTTTCATAAAGTCTAGCTTATCAACATTTCTCTGAAATAGCAATATACCAACGATTCACGCCATTTGACCACCGTTACAGCTAGCAAATTGACGTCATTATAATTTTTTTTTAAAACATATACGTTTCCGATGCATGAAAGATGCTAGAATAATAATTATCACATTCAATGCATATCACCGAAAGCACCATAATGCAACCACTTTAGATTATCATCATCATTATCACCATCATTGCAAACATTTCATCAAGAAACATAAATCAAGTTATGAAACTTTATCAAATTTCAAGAAAATTCATATATGGACATCCAAACTAGGATATGAAGTTTGAACTATTATATATCAATTCAAATTCAAGCAATCACTAATTAGCATATCATGAATGTAAAAGATCTTAAAATAACCATTTTAACACAAAATGCATAAAACAAACTCAAGATTCAACAACAAATTCATTGGTAATTACTCCTAGAACATAAACACACCCAAAAACCAATTTAAAATAATAATAAAAAACAATGAGAAAGTATCAAACCTTGATTCAACAATCTAGTGCAAACAGGAAGAACTTGCACAAAAGGACCCAACTTTTTCTTCTCTTCCAATAGCTCAGCAAGGTATGAGCTGTAAACACAACACACCACAAAAAAAATGCATAAATAAAATTTCAAGAAAGTGAGAAAGAATCAAAACCCATCATTAAAAACTAACAAAAACATGAAAAAAAATATTTTCTTGATTGATAATAAAAAAGATTACCCTTCAATATCAGTGTTAGCCCACATATGTGGTGAAGCAGGGGCTCTAGCAGGTGAATAGTTCAAGTTCTGACCATATAAACTTGACATGATGTTTCTTGTTTTGTGCCCAACAGAGGATGACGGCCAGATAACAAGAAGTAACTTTGAGCAGTAAACCCTGAAGAAGAAAAGAGAAGAGAAGAGAAGAGAAGAGAAGAGAAGAGAGACAAACAGACAGACAGCAAGAAAATCAAATGGGAAGGAAAATAAAATTGGAAAAATAATAATGAATATTGAGTGGCTTTATTTAAAGGGGGTTTGGTGATTAAATTTTGACACATTTTTTATTTATGGCCCTTCTACTTTTGTTGTATGAAGTTTTGAGTCATCACAAGTGAAGTTGTTTATACATGTTTAATGTTGGAAATCAGACCATATGAATAACTTTTCTTTTCACTTTGAAGCACAAGATATTTGGAGTTGATGTCAAATGGTAATCATATTGAAAACTTCTTTATTTTGTAAATGATTATTGAGAACTTTTATGATTAAAGGAGGAAGAGAGAGGTCGAAAGAGATTGTCGATTGCATCGGGTATTTATGTTATTAGTACTAAGAATCATTTACCACTAACTGAAATTATATAAATACTTTGCTACTAGACATTGAAAAATGTTGAATACTAAATCATAAATAACTCATAAATTTAAAAAAATAAAAATTAAGGAGAAAGAGCATTGACTCGTCACCTCTCTCAAATAATATACAACTTAGAATTTTGAAAAATGAATATACATGTGATTCAAGAATGGTACACATCAATCATAACTCTAAACGTTGATATACATAGACTAAGCCAATATATTTCGGTATCAACTATGTTATATAACTTTAAAGTGTACGATACGATAAACTAAATTAATCTTTATTTCTAATCTTGATTTATTAATTTTTTTCATACAAGGGAAGAAATAAATTATGTATGTCTTGAAAAGTTATTATCAAAAAATTATCACTAGCATGTGTTTAACAAAACTGCGTCAACCCAACATCACACCATGTCGGTTATGTAATTAGAAATTGCACTCCCTGCAAATATAATTTTCGATGAGCACAACATGTTGATAGCCTTTTGACTTGCTGCTTGTCGATGATGCTTAAGAAATTTGTGTTATTTGACTGTCAAATATGTAAATAATACATAAAAAAGAGTAATTGTATCGTGTAACACGTTTTAGCTACAGGTACGGCATGATGTAACACCCCGACCGATGGCGGATTATACATCGGGGCGCCACGTATTGTTTCATTACTCGTGACACTATTTGGGTGTCAATATTTAATAAATACATTTTCATTGCGCACGCGCAGAACACCAATCGTAAAGTAACATAAATCATATCATAACTTAAAATATTCAAATAACATAATTTGTCTTGTTACATTTTAATCTAGGTCCAAAGAAAAAGAAAACATCCTACGTGTCCTTGAGATTCCCAAAAGCAGCTACAGCAAACCTGAACATGTGTTAAAATAAAACGTCAACACTTGCGTGTCGGTGAGAAATCAAGTTTAATAGATATAAATAGATAATAACAAACACTGCGCGCAACATGTGCTTAACTGGGGTTTAACATAGGGTGTAATCAGATTGTGATCAAGCCTAAATAGATCATAGCTCATAGTTCAATCCGTGCTCCCAATCGAGCACAAAAACAAATAATCATACGTGCATGTGTAAACAAAACAAGAAAACCGTAAACGATAGGTCTCCCGTGTTCATCTAATGGATCCATGAAAACTTCGGAATAGGCCGAACAAAGCGGTTAATGATTCACACATACAAATAAACAGCCAAGTAAACGTCCATAACACATGGGGTTTTGCGCACATAAATTTCATAAACAAGTTTAAGACTCAAGTTGTACGAACACATGAACATCCCAAAACGTTAAAAATAAAAGGGGATTAAGTACGAGATTACTCACTTGTAAACGGTGCGTTGAAAGATAATGCAAGAATCCAAATTTTAAACAAGCACAAGTTAACCTATAAATAAGAGGTTATTGGTTTAACGATTGGTTTTTATGTCTTGAATAGTAAGTATCGATTTTTGTTAGTTAAACAAATTAAAACAAAATATATATATTTATATTTACCGAGATTCTGGGCAGAACAGAAGAGAAGACGGAGGCAAAGAGAGGAGTGGCGTTGCTGAGGAACTACGGCAGAGAGCAAAGGGAGAGAGATTTGGGGAGTGTTTAAGTGTAGTGTGTGTAGTGTTAATAAACAAGAAATTAGCTTAATTTATAGGAAAACCCAAGGGAACACAATCCCTTGAAAGGGGGAAAAGATCTTATCGAATCAAGCAAAAGATATTAAAAAGCACAAGAAACCAAAAGCAAAAGATATCAAAAGATATGCCGGCAGCTGCAGGGGATGGGGAAAAGCTGACAGGTTACAGATCAAAGCATGGGAGGTGTCAGAAAAAGCACTGTTCAAGACATGCAAAAGAAGATTTCAAAAGATTATGTCAGTCGCTTTTTCTGTCAACCAATAGGATTGGTGCGCATGCTGCGCCGAAAGTGGCTTTTCGGACAGATGTCGGAACTGACCTACAGTGCTCATACAAAAGATAAGATATTTCAAAAGCATACAGGCTGACTTAAACTGAAGAAAAGACTTAAGGTCTAGCGCGAGAAGACTCGAGCACGCGCGAGGGCGAAGGCAGACAGAACAATCCTTAGCGCGCCGCGGGAAGAACAACAATCCTTCGCGCGCCGCGGGAAGAACTACAATCCCTAGCGCGCCGCGAGAAGAACTAAAATCCTTAGCGCGTCGCGGGAAGAACTACAATCCTTAGCGCGTCGCGGGAAGAACTACAATCCTTGGCGCGTCGCGGGAACAGTTCGCCTCACGTATCGCAGGAACAGCTGGTCTTCACGCAGGCTTCCTTGTAAGGAGTCTGGCGCGTGGAGCTGCGCATACATCCTTAGGCGGGAAGAACCAAAGGACAAGCAAAGAGTTAAGAGAAAAAGGGGTTCCAGGCTTAAGGGTTAAGCAGAGGGGCAGGACGGCAACAAGAGAGAGAAAGAGGCGGGACGGCGACAAGAAAGAGAAAGAGGCGGGACGGCGACAAGAAAGAAAAAGAGGCGGGACGGCGGAAAGGAATTATTATTATTAGTAAGTAATATAAATATATATATATATATATATGATTTATTTAATGTTAAATTTACAAAGATTAATAATCAAATTTTAAATCATAAAAAGAATCGGATTCGAAAACGGGTACCTGGGTCGGGTCGGATTGGGCAGTTGTCACAGTCTCCCCTACTTTAAGAAATTTCGTCCCGAAATTTATCTCGAAGTAGGTTGCGCAGAGAAAAGGTGCGGGTACATGATCTTCAACTGATCTTCCCTTTCCCAAGTGAACTCGGCTCTGCGCTTGGACTGCCAACGAACTTTGACAATAGGGATGCGACTGCGCTTGGTTTGCTTTACCTCGCGATCCATAATCTCAACAGGCTTCTCAACGAAATGCATAGACTCATCAACTTGAACTTCATCAAGTGGTATGTGGAGGTTCTCGTCAGCTAAACATTTCTTGAGATTGGATACATGGAAAGTTGGATGCACATTGCTGAGCGCGGGCGGTAGGTCCAGTTTGTAGGCAACCTTTCCTACTCTCGCAAGAATCTTGAACGGACCAACATAACGAGGTGCAAGCTTACCTTTCTTCCCAAAGCGGACAACACCCTTCCAGGGCGACACTTTGAGGAGAACAAGATCACCAACTAGAAATTCGAGAGGCTTCCTCCTGCGATATGCGTAATTCTTCTGTCGGCTTCTGGCAGTCAGCAGATGATCACGGATCTTGGCGATTTTATCGGTTGTCTCTTGAACTAGTTCGGGTCCTGTGATTTGAACTTCACCCACTTCGTTCCAACAAATCGGCGAGCGGCACTTTCGACCGTAAAGTGCTTCAAATGGGGCCATACCGATGCTGGAATGATAGCTGTTATTATAAGAGAACTCGATCAGAGGTAGGTGTGAATCCCAATTGCCTCCAAAATCATGAACACAAGATCGAAGCATATCCTCAAGGGTTTGGATGGTTCGCTCAGACTGTCCGTCAGTCTGAGGATGATATGCAGTACTCATGTCCAAACGAGTTCCTAACGCAAATTGGAGAGATTTCCAAAAGCGAGATATAAAACGGCCATCGCGATCGGATATGATGCTCAAGGGAGTACCATGACGGCAGACAATTTCTTTGACATAAAGATGCGCAAGTTGTTCAACACGGTAGGTTTCACGAATGGGCAGAAAGTGGGCAGACTTGGTCAATCGATCCACTATTACCCAAATGCTATCATGTTTGCTTGCGGTCAAGGGTAACTTGGTGATAAAATCCATTGCTATACTTTCCCATTTCCACGTAGGAATTTCAGGTTGTTCGAGCAAACCAGATGGGCGTTGATGTTCAGCTTTCACCTTAGAACAAGTTAGGCATTTAGCAACGAACACAGCAATATCCTTTTTCATACCAGGCCACCAATAAGAAAGGCGCAAATCTTTGTACATTTTGTCAGCACCAGGATGAACGGAATACCGAGTTTTGTGTGCTTCACTCAGTATGACAGAGCGAAGATTCTCATCATTGGGGATCCAGATGCGATTGAGATAACAGAGAATTCCATTCAGGATAGGGACTAGATGCGCTTCTGCACCACACGCTAACTCAGCGCGTAGGTTACCTTTACTGATCGATGCGCGCTGCGGGTCGCGAATGCGCAATTCAAGATCGTTTTGGATCGGCGCGAAATGAAGCTGCGTGCGCGGCAAGATACAGTTGAGTTGACTGGGTTTGCGGCTGAGCGCATCGGCTACCACATTAGCCTTTCCGGGGTGATATCGGATCTCACAATCGTAATCGCTGATGAGTTCGTTCCATCGGCGTTGTCTCATGTTAAGTTCCTTTTGATCAAAAATGTGCTGAAGGCTTTTATGGTCTGTGTAAATGATGCACTTAGTACCATAGAGGTAGTGTCTCCAGATTTTTAAGGCAAATACAACTGCACCAAGTTCGAGGTCGTGAGTCGTATAATTCTTTTCATGAATTTTGAGTTGCCTAGACGCGTAAGCGATAACCTTGCCTCGTTGCATAAGTACACAACCGAGACCTTGGTTGGAGGCATCACAATAAATGACAAAGTCGTCAGTACCCTCTGGTAACGTTAAAACAGGAGCTTCGCACAATTTTCGCTTGAGCGTTTGAAAGGCTTCTTCTTGCTTCGAGCCCCAAATATACGGTTTGCCTTTGTGCGTTAATGCTGTTAAAGGCAAGGCGATTTTTGAGAAGTTCGAAATGAATCGCCGGTAGTAACCAGCTAAGCCCAAAAATGAACGGATTTCGGTAGGAGTGGTCGGTGCAATCCAGTTCTTGATTGCTTCAATTTTGGATGGGTCGACATGAATACCCATCTTGTTTACAATATGACCAAGAAACTGTACTTCATCAGACCAAAACTCACACTTGGAGAGTTTGGCATAGAGTTGTTCGGTTCGAAGCTTTTGCAACACCAACTGAAGATGTTGTTCATGCTCGGCCTTGGTTTTGGAATACACCAGAACGTCATCGATAAACACGATCACGAATCGGTCCAAGAAAGACCTACACACCCGGTTCATTAGATCCATGAAGACAGCGGGTGCGTTGGTTAAACCGAAGGGCATGACCAAGAATTCAAAATGACCGTAGCGGGTTCGAAAAGCAGTCTTGGGAATATCCTCTTCGCGGATACGCAACTGGTGATAGCCAGAACGGAGATCGATTTTGGAGAAACAAGAGGCACCTTGGAGTTGGTCAAAGAGGTCGTCAATACGCGGTAAGGGATACCGGTTCTTAATGGTGAGCTTGTTCAGCTCGCGGTAATCGATACACATGCGAAACGATCCGTCTTTCTTTTTAACGAACAACACCGGAGCACCCCAAGGCGAAGAGCTAGGGCGAATGAATCCTTTATCGGTCAACTCTTGAAGTTGACTTGCTAATTCTTGCATTTCAGCGGGTGCAAGTCGATAAGGAGATTTGGCTACGGGGGATGCACCAGGGACAAGATCAACACGAAACTCGACTTCCCGAGCGGGAGGTAAACCAGAAAGATCATCAGGGAAGACTTCAGGAAAGTCACGCACGATGGGGATTTCATGAAGTTTCTTCTTTCCTTCATCGGGTTTGACCACATGAGCTAAGAACGCGACACAATTCTTCCGCAAAAGTCTTCGGGCTTCAGAGCATGACATAAGTTTAAGACCGTTAGATGGTTTCTCGCCGTAGATATGAAGATCTTGACCATTTTCCTGAGGAATGCGAATCAACTTCTTGGCGCAGATTACTTCGGCGCGATTTTGCGAGAGCCAGTCCATACCAATAATAACATCAAAACTTCCAAGAGGCATGGGAATGAGATCGATTAGAAAATCATGTTCATTAAGGTTAAGCGTGCAATCTTTGATCACGGAGTTTATTAAAATAGTTTCACCATTAGCCAATTCAACTGAAAAGTTTTCGTTTAAGTTTACTCGCAGTCGCGCAAGTTTTTGTTCAAATGCGCGAGAAATAAAACTTCTATCGGCGCCAGTATCAAAAAGTATAGATGCATATTGCCCGTTAAGTAAAAATGTACCATTAACCACGTCATTAATCGCTTGCGCTTGGTGCGCGGTTATATTAAAAGCTCGTCCGCGCGTCACTTGGTTTGAAATTTGGTTAACCGGATTAGCTTGCGTAATTTGTACTTGCAGTCTCGGGCACGCGTTCCGGAAATGACTGGGGTCACCGCAGTTATAGCACGACCTGGGTCGTGGATTAGGGTATGTTGGTTGTGGGTTTAGCGGGTAAGTTGGTGGTGTTTGCGCGATTGGGTTGGCGGGAAGGACTCTACAGTTCTCAGCAGTGTGACCAGTACGGCCACATCGGTTACATTGTCGACACGGGACTTGAGTTGGATGGTGAAGTCTACAGGTTGGGCAAAAGGGTTGGTTTCCTGTGTAAGGTTTCTTAGTTGACGGGGCAGGGAGTGCGGGATTGGTTAAGGCATAGTTATGGACTACAGGGGGTGTTGGGTAGGTTGACAGTGGGTTAGGAGCGTATACTAGAGGTTGGTAGGCGGGTTGCTGGACAACGAGCGGGTTGGTAAGCGCGTAGGCTTGATGATTGGGTCTGCGCCTACGCTTGAGGTTGTTACGGTTTGAGGGTTCTGGCTTGGTTTCTGTTGGGTCTGGGACAGTCTTGGTGAGTTTGGTCTTCTCGGCTCCCCGCAGGAACAGGGTTCCTGCCCTGACATGGTTGTCGCTGAGCACAGCGGCCAACTCGATGGCGTCAGAGAGGGTTGCTGGGTTCCTGGCCCATACAGAATCTTGAATTTCCATGGGGAGACCCCCAAGAAACTTCTAGATGGCTCGGCGGGAAGGGGTAACTAGGTGCGGGACAAGCAAACTTAGTTCGTGGAAGCGCGTAGCGTACTCGCGCGCTTCGCCACTGTACTGCTTCAAGTTCCAAAATTCCTCCTCAAGGCGCTTTATTTCGTTGGGAGGGCAGAATTCTCTAGTCAAAAGTTCCTTGAATTCCTCCCAGAGCATGCTAGAAGCAGCCTCTGCGCCACGCGCGTGAGCTACTCCGTTCCACCAAGTAAGCGCCCTTGATTCTAGGACACTTGAGGCGTATAAGGTTCGTCGATCTGGAGGGCATTGGGTATGGAGGAAAGTGTTCTCAATTTTCTCGAGCCATTGGAGCATTACGGTGGCTCCTTCAAGCCCTGTGAATTTCGGAGGGTTACCCGCATTAAAGGATTTAATATTGTATCCGGAGGGGTTGGTATTATTTTGGTTTAAGGCTTGGGCTATTGCGGCGGCCATTTCCTGGGAACGTTGCTGCCTACGTCTGCGCAAGGCTTCTCTCCTCTGATGACGACGAGCTGATAGCGGAGGCATTCTATAAAAGTTTTAATTTTTGTTAATATCTTGGTATGGGAAATCGTTTTAGCGCAAAGTATATCGTCGTAAAGCTTGTTTCGCGGAGTTAAATGCTATCAAATTTTGAAGTAAAATATGAATTTAAATGCAAACTTAATACAGGTAATGAATTCGAAATGAAAATCGACAATTCATGCATCACCATGACTTTCTGAATTCTCAATTTAAAATATCGAGTAAATGAATATTGGAGATTGACAATTCATGTATCACCATGACTTTTCAAATCTTCAATTTAAAACTTAAAGTTAATGGGGATTGAAAATCAACTATTCATGTATCACCATGACTTTTCGGATTTTCAATGCTAAATCCCAACAACAAACGAATATGTAAGTAAAGAAATAAATTGAAATTTAACAATAAAAATCGAAAGATCGCGGATAAAACACGTAATCATGTGTTGCGTATGCGCAAGCATATTTTATAAATATCGAGTAATTAACAATTAGCGCGCAATCATGAGATATTTCTCATGCGCGAGAAGGGACTCTTAGGTATTCTAGGTCGTTACGTCTAACCACCTATCCTAAAGTCACGGGGCTCTGATACCAATCTGTAACACCCCGACCGATGGCGGATTATACATCGGGGCGCCACGTATTGTTTCATTACTCGTGACACTATTTGGGTGTCAATATTTAATAAATACATTTTCATTGCGCACGCGCAGAACACCAATCGTAAAGTAACATAAATCATATCATAACTTAAAATATTCAAATAACATAATTTGTCTTGTTACATTTTAATCTAGGTCCAAAGAAAAAGAAAACATCCTACGTGTCCTTGAGATTCCCAAAAGCAGCTACAGCAAACCTGAACATGTGTTAAAATAAAACGTCAACACTTGCGTGTCGGTGAGAAATCAAGTTTAATAGATATAAATAGATAATAACAAACACTGCGCGCAACATGTGCTTAACTGGGGTTTAACATAGGGTGTAATCAGATTGTGATCAAGCCTAAATAGATCATAGCTCATAGTTCAATCCGTGCTCCCAATCGAGCACAAAAACAAATAATCATACGTGCATGTGTAAACAAAACAAGAAAACCGTAAACGATAGGTCTCCCGTGTTCATCTAATGGATCCATGAAAACTTCGGAATAGGCCGAACAAAGCGGTTAATGATTCACACATACAAATAAACAGCCAAGTAAACGTCCATAACACATGGGGTTTTGCGCACATAAATTTCATAAACAAGTTTAAGACTCAAGTTGTACGAACACATGAACATCCCAAAACGTTAAAAATAAAAGGGGATTAAGTACGAGATTACTCACTTGTAAACGGTGCGTTGAAAGATAATGCAAGAATCCAAATTTTAAACAAGCACAAGTTAACCTATAAATAAGAGGTTATTGGTTTAACGATTGGTTTTTATGTCTTGAATAGTAAGTATCGATTTTTGTTAGTTAAACAAATTAAAACAAAATATATATATTTATATTTACCGAGATTCTGGGCAGAACAGAAGAGAAGACGGAGGCAAAGAGAGGAGTGGCGTTGCTGAGGAACTACGGCAGAGAGCAAAGGGAGAGAGATTTGGGGAGTGTTTAAGTGTAGTGTGTGTAGTGTTAATAAACAAGAAATTAGCTTAATTTATAGGAAAACCCAAGGGAACACAATCCCTTGAAAGGGGGAAAAGATCTTATCGAATCAAGCAAAAGATATTAAAAAGCACAAGAAACCAAAAGCAAAAGATATCAAAAGATATGCCGGCAGCTGCAGGGGATGGGGAAAAGCTGACAGGTTACAGATCAAAGCATGGGAGGTGTCAGAAAAAGCACTGTTCAAGACATGCAAAAGAAGATTTCAAAAGATTATGTCAGTCGCTTTTTCTGTCAACCAATAGGATTGGTGCGCATGCTGCGCCGAAAGTGGCTTTTCGGACAGATGTCGGAACTGACCTACAGTGCTCATACAAAAGATAAGATATTTCAAAAGCATACAGGCTGACTTAAACTGAAGAAAAGACTTAAGGTCTAGCGCGAGAAGACTCGAGCACGCGCGAGGGCGAAGGCAGACAGAACAATCCTTAGCGCGCCGCGGGAAGAACAACAATCCTTCGCGCGCCGCGGGAAGAACTACAATCCCTAGCGCGCCGCGGGAAGAACTAAAATCCTTAGCGCGTCGCGGGAAGAACTACAATCCTTAGCGCGTCGCGGGAAGAACTACAATCCTTGGCGCGTCGCGGGAACAGTTCGCCTCACGTATCGCAGGAACAGCTGGTCTTCACGCAGGCTTCCTTGTAAGGAGTCTGGCGCGTGGAGCTGCGCAGACATCCTTAGGCGGGAAGAACCAAAGGACAAGCAAAGAGTTAAGAGAAAAAGGGGTTCCAGGCTTAAGGGTTAAGCAGAGGGGCGGGACGGCAACAAGAGAGAGAAAGAGGCGGGACGGCGACAAGAAAGAGAAAGAGGCGGGACGGCGACAAGAAAGAAAAAGAGGCGGGACGGCGGAAAGGAATTATTATTATTAGTAAGTAATATAAAAATATATATATATATATATATATGATTTATTTAATGTTAAATTTACAAAGATTAATAATCAAATTTTAAATCATAAAAAGAATCGGATTCGAAAACGGGTACCTGGGTCGGGTCGGGTCGGATTGGGCAGTTGTCACACATGACACCATATACTCTTTTCTCGGTACCATTCATAAAAGTATCGGATGGCCAAATATTCCTATTAGCAATTAGTTGGATGTGTTCAAAATCATGGACCAAAATGTAAGTTTAGTCAAACTTTAGGGATCAATATGGTTAAACACTTAAACATAGTCGAGAGCCTTTAAATATTTGTGGGGTCAATATGTGTTGGTGCTGCCATGGAATTTTTTTCTTTATTTTTCTGTTTTGTTATTTTCTTATTTATTAGCTGTGTGAAAGTGGTGACTTATAACTCCCGTTTTTATAAATGAACAATGATAATGAGTAGATATATAGAACTTGGTTTTTGGACTAGAGAAATTGTATAGTTCAAATTTCATATTAATATTAGAAGAGAAAATAAAAAAAATATTAATTTTTGGATGTACTTATATATTTTTAATCACACAAATTTAAACTCTATATCCATTAAATGCACTAAAATATTTCACGACATTTATTTTATATAACTGATCATCAGAATATTTTGAAATTTAGATGATAAGTAAAAAGCAAATTCATCATTGTTTTTGTTTCTCTATCAAACATTTCTAATTTGAAATTTAGATGATAAGTAAAAAGCAAATTCATCATTGTTTTTGTTTCTCTATCAAACATTTCTAATTTTTTTACATATCATTTGATCTTCATTCACTGTCAATCGCCACCTTAATGCCAGCTTAATAAATCTTACATCATTCATTCCCACCACTTAAGATATCTTACCCCATATTCTTCATTCCCTTTCTTTTTATCATGGGTGGTCTTCAGGTGTGCGAGGTGCTCCCTCAGCCGATGCACAATTTTTTAATTAGAGGGGGGGATTATATATATATACACAAAATAATTCTTATACATTATAATTGGATTTTGATCCCTTTTAAAATTATCGGGCCAAAAAAATTGTTTATTCATAATCCAAAAGATAAGATTAGGTTATTGGCTTATATATTTCATTACTCGTTAGAGCCTACGAGCCTTTTTATTTCAGCTCGACTTAGGTATATAAATTATTGGAAACGACCCTACTTTTTATTATTTAAATACAAATCAAAGAGAGCGAAAGTTGCAGAGTGGCTAGTGACCCGAGAGAAATGGACTAGGCGTAGCTCCACGCCACTAGTCGAATGGAGATGGGAGGCATGGGGCAGGGCTGGCAATTCGTGTCTTAACAGGTTTAACATGTAAGAAGCGACGCACGTAAGACAAATTTTAAATTTGAATACGACTCGTTTAAGTACTTTATATGTCATGACTATAAGACAGTTTTAAGTTTTGTGTACCAATAAGGTAAAATGATGGAGTCTAGTCTTACTAATTTCAATTATTCAAGAAAATAAAAAAATCACACACCGCACTTTTTTGATTAACAGGTCTTATCGTGTCTTAAACAAGTACCCAATTGCCAGCCCTTTTGACGCTCCCTTTGATCATTCTGGCATGGCGCCATATCAAACCACTAGTGGTCATTTGATGATCATACTGCATGGCGTTAGATCTATTTTATATCTTTATTGTTTTATAAAATAAACCACATCAACGAAAAAAGATAGTTGATACTAGTTGATTTGCAAAAATCAAAGACTGAAGTTGCTACACAAAACAAATATAAGAAAAAAGAAATCGGTAAAAAATTATAGTCTATCCAATATTGTACTTCAGAAGAGAATACAAAGATACAAGAAAAATAAAATAGTTAATTTTTCTTCATATATTTTATTGTTAAATAGATAAATATTTCTTAAGGTATTTATAAACATGTAAATTGACTTAACTCAATACCCTTTAACATCACGATGTTTTAAACATTTTGTCAAACCCATTGATTAAACTAAAAAGTAGTTATTTGAAATTTTTGGTATATAGCTTAAGAATACAATAGTTTATAAAAAATCGTTTTTTTTTATATAACGTTTACCTAATAAGCCCATATTTGAAAAGTTAAAAACAATTTTTGTAAGATTTTTTTTAAGTCCATATTAAATAGAGATACACTTAAATTGTCATGGACATCTTCTTAAATAAGGAAAATGATTTATACATTGTTACGCCATTAAAAGTAGTAAAACTTTACCCTTAAATCATATATGTATATGCTTTTGTCTTTTCTATATATATATTGTAAACCTTAAATATATGAATCTAAGAACCAAGAACACGATATTACATAAATATTGTGTGATTTTTTTTAGAGTAAAGTTAAAAGACAAAGGGAGATATAAATGAGAAATGTAAGAAGGATTTGTAATCTCATAAAAAATCTTTAAAATAAATTCACAAAAAATAATAATAAAATCATAACTCAAAATACAAATAAAAAACCATAATGTTCCGCCATCATTCTTGTTAAAAAAATAATAAAAATAAAATAAAATTGATGAAAAGGCACAATGCGATCAAAGACACAATGACGAAAATGAACAAAATACACAATTATAACTAAAAATAAACACAATAGATCGCAAATTATAACACAATGTCGAACAAAATATAGTACAATATTGAGTAATATAACACAATATAAAGAGAAAAATACACAACGTTAAGGAAAAAAAACACAATCAATGACGAAAATAAACACAAAACACAATGATAAATAAAAAAAATTTTAGAACGGGAAAGACAGTGGAAGCATTTTAGTGTTTTTACTTTTTTTATTAAATTTTTTGAGTTATATTTTTTTAAAATAAATTAAGTATTTTTTTTGTTTGGCTACAAATCATTCTCATTTTTGTTCTTCTTTTAAGGATAACGTGTCCCTTCTTTTTATTAATAATAGAAAAGAACATAACACAATGAAAACAAATAAACTATGCCTGTATATAGACTACATGAAACTTAGAAAATAAGACAAACTCGACATATGAAAGCTAAACAACTTTTGATTCTAACTTATTTAATAATAAATAAAAGATAACTTTGGTACCAAGTTATTCAACTTGATCACTGAACTTTATATCTCCACCAGTTGTGATTTTCTGTACCATCTTTCTACTTTTCATATAAGTCATTCGGATCTTTAAAGTTTGCATTGCAAGTTTTACATATATAAGCCGAAAAACTATTGGGGTTAGCTTTTCGCTACTGATGGTGGTCCACTTCATTCTTTTTGTCACATAAGCATGCCACATAATAAAAAAACTAATGAGCCATTAGGAGGCCCATCCACTCCGCCGCGACCAATCTTGCTTTTTGGTCTTGCCTTAGCCGTAAGTTTCATGGAAATGAGAGGAGTCTCACTTTTTTGAGTTCGTAAAGCTAGTAAATACGAGGAACGTATAAAAAAAACTCTAATCTGAGTTAGTAAAGCTAACAACATAAACTATACTGAGTGTCGGTACTTGTGTTAATATAAAACACGTGTATAATTAGGGATGGCAATGGGTCGGGTCTGGGACGGGTCTAGGTATTCCCAGTCCCGGACCCGATTATAAAAACCCGTCCCAGACCCGCCCCAAACCAGTCGGGTTTTAATCGGGTAATTACCCATCGGGTTTCGGGCATACCCGCGGGTTTCAGGCATACCCGTTAGTTTATTAAAAATACCTGCCAGGCACAACTGACATAAAACCAATCTGGTTTTGACAATATATATCAATAATCAATTACAAAACATAATCAACATAAAATAATCCAAATCAACCAAAACGATATAGTGATTCTTCTAGTTTCATGATGCATTCCATTAAAAAAATATTATACAATTCTACCAAAAATGTAGCAAAAAAGTGTCATGTTAGCTAGTGTAACAAATCAATTCATTAGTTAATATGAATTTGATTGAAAGGTGAATAGTCAAATTATTTTTAATTGATTAATATATATAAATATAATAGAATATATATTTTTTTAATGTTAGTGTATGTTTTAGTTAATTAGTTGAGCGGCACCACGGCACCGGTTAACAAAAAAAAATTAAAAAAATACTACTTTTAATATTAATATATTTAACATATTATATTAAACATATGTATTTAGATATGTATAATAAATATATATAAAAAATTATGTCGGGTATATAATCGGGTAAATGGGCCAATGTTATCGGGTAATCGGGCCGGGTAACAGGGTATTTTATAAATCCTAAACCCGTCCCAGACCCGCGAAAAATTTCAAAACTAATCCCAAACCCTAATGGGACGGGTAATACCCGTCCCAATTATGTCGGGTTTCGGGTATTCCCGTCAGATCCGGGTTTGACTGACATCCCTATGTATAATCAAATAATTGCAAATACTCCTTTTAATTTGTAATACACATTGGTAATTTACATTAGGTTATATGGTGCACAACTTGCTCACCGCTCACCGCCGCCTTGTCATCCTCATGGCAACACATGTATGGATTCCATTCCTTCACAGTTCACCAACCCTTTTCTTTCTCATCGGGTCGCCCTCAATGCATGGAGATATCCATGCAAACCTTAGTGCTACTCTCTGGCCCTCGTGGCAACCACCTCATCACCGTCTGCGGTGAACTAACCCCTACAACACATAACCTTCCTAGTATCAAAGTGATAACTCACAACTTTATATGTGTAACTTTTATTAGTTTATATTATATTTTATGCACATACTGAATTGCTATACGCAACAAATCCTATCGGAATGCATCCTATCGGAATGCACTAGGAAATGAAAAGGAAAAACTAACGAGAGCGAAAGGATAAAACACCATCTCAAAAAGGTCAGGTTTATTGGATTTTAATAATCCATATTCATTTTATTGCTACTGGTGGCCCTAAATTTTAAAAATTGGCCACCGGTGGTCCTCTGTTAAAAGAACTTTACGGTGTTATAATTTTTTTCGAATTTCAAACTAATGTTTTAGGGCTTTTGATTGAAAGTAGGATACAAGTCAATTGATGTAAAACTTAGCTCGAAACGGTGAACAAAATAACTTGATTTTTGTTAATTGAAAGTTCAAACATAGGAATTGTAGCATTGTTTCGTGCACCGTTTCGAACCAAGTTTTACATCAACCGTATCTCCTTCCGATCAAAAGCTCTAAAACATTAGTTTAAAATTCAGAAAAAGTATGACGTCCTTAAGTCATTTTTAACAGGTGACTAACTGGGAGCAACCTTTTTAAATATAAAATCTTTAGTGATGATAAAATAAAAAAAAATTATTATCGGTTAATAATAATTAATATGGATTATCAATAAACCAAAAGGTAATTTGGATAATTTAATATTTGACACCGTCGGTGTGTGTGTGATAACAATCTAGGAAGATGAAGCAGGTCAATAAAGTAGAATTGCATTGCATGTACATAAATCCAAAAGTTCTTTTCCCAAAAAGAACAAACGAACAATGCACAATTCGGCCTACAACTTACTCATTTTTGTCGTATTGTGCTGTCTCTTTATCTGTTAAAATCTTATATTATATTAAGAAAAGCTGGATAAAATAAGATTTTAATACGGATTTTCTAGATACACCGGGGAAATTTGCTAAAAATGCCCACTTATGTCACGTATATAGGGTTTATAAATATATGATTGATATCATTTAAAAACTTTAAAAAAGTTAAAAAAAACTCTTAGGAACTCTTAATAACAAAATACTTTTTAATTGTTTTTATATCTTACTACACTATTAAAACAAACCTTAATTTTCACATGACATCATTTTAGGGTGTCCATATCATTGTCATCTCAATGCCAAATCACCTCTTTCCTTTCCTACAATTGTCATATTATCACATACATCCTATTTAAACCTTAACAATTTTTCACCATAATCATTTTAATCTCTCTTTCTCTCTATTTCGGCTTATTATTTCACCATCTCCTATATTCCGGTAATCTATTATTCATTTTCCGGTAAGGTTATATTTTATACTCTAATGTCCGATTTTGTTATATCTTTTGCCGGTAAGTTTATGTCTTTTTCCGATGTGTTTTTCCTGTAATGTTTTATATTTATTTGAATTGTTATATGTTTTTCTGATAATCACTTTAGATTGTAAATCAAAATCCAAGATGTTATTCATATGTTGAGGTTATTACGGTTTTCCGGTAAGTTTTTATATTTATTTTAATTGTTACATTATTTGTTTAAAATCTCTTTAGGGTCTATATCAAAATCCAAGATTGAATTGATATGTTAAAGTTATTACGGTATTCCGGTAAGTTTTTCCGGTGATGTTTTATATCTATAACAATGGTGGTTTTATATTTATTTTAATTTTTATATTTTTCCGGTGATTTTGTTATTGATGTTTTCCTGTAAGGTTTTTTTTATACTCATCATATGTTGATTTATACTCTATTTGATTCTCTATCATATTATTTCGGTAAGGTTTATTTAAAATTGCGTTTTTTTTAATTTATATTAGTGGAGATACAATTTCAATTTTCTCTAGGTTGTATATCAAAATCGAAGATACAAAGAAGATTTTCACTATTTCGTTTTTCCGGTAACGCCATTCAAATTTTCCGGTTATAAATTATAATATCAATTATATTTGTTCACATAATTCAAATCTTTCATAATTTTTAATTTATTTATTATGTGATATGAATATTAATATTCGATTTTATCATTTCAGGTTATTGTCTCCAACTTGATATAAGCTAATTTCATGGATTGAACATTGGTTGATAAGATGTTTTTTTTAATATTGATGTATATTTCTTTTAGTATTTATTTATTTATTTTTCACAATATATGAAATTTAATTGATTATATTATATTCCGTAAAGAAAAATTTAATTCATTAAATTAGCTATAGTAAGATAATCAATATTCTATTGTTTTTGTCAACTTCCAATTAAATCACAACTGTTAGGTGCAATTTAAAACATTATTATTCTTTCCAATATTATATTAGTTTACATTTTTAAATTTATACACATTTATTATGACATTTTAGAAACCGTTTCTCACCATTTATAGTAAGTTTGCAAAAATGTATTATATAGTTTTTCAAAATTCATTCCAAATAAAAAAGATTTTTATTAGATAAGCATATTTAAATATTTAAAGTTATTATCATTATAATATCACTTTCAACTAAACCTATTAGTAAGTATTTCTAACAATTCCTAAATTTACGCGTTAACTGAATATACAAATCCAGTTATTACAACTTTTATAGTTTGACTTTCCGGATTAATATAGATTTTTTTCACAAACTTTAATATGTTGACCAAATCTCTATACTTTCTATAATACACGTCACCCACATTTAATACTATTAAATGTTAATCAATATTATTCATCAAAATATGCATTCAAATTAATATAACATAATTACAGTTTTCTTAGTTTAATAACCTTGACCAGTCAATTCCAAGTTACAATTTTTTTAATATTAACAAACCGAAATTCAAAATTATCTTCCAATCAATTTTAATTTAAATCCAACATTATAATCTTTACAACTACTAAGAATTATTTCGTATTTTCATTTCAAAACAGAAACACATCGGAAATAAAATGTTATGAATCATTTTTTATGTTATTATTATAACATGTATGTTTATTTAAACTTTTTTAGTTGCTTATAACATATGAATCTATTTTTTTTGTAACATATTAATGGTATTAGAGTTGTACTTTTAATTTCAAATGATGCAATTATTGTTTAATTAATATTCATGATGTAATACCTTATAATTCATCTAAAATAATCCATTCTTATAAATATAACATTTACAATTCGTTTAAATTTAAAACATATATTTATATTTTACGTTTCACGGGTCACTCGCTAGGTTATTAAATTCAAAAGTAGATTTTTTTCAAGATGGTAACTTAGTAACTATATATATTTTTTTCCAGCTTGACCTTTGTTATAAATAATTCGAATTTGCAGCAGCCTAGCAAGTCCAAGAGACTCACAATACAAAGTTGGTCATTCATTTTAAATTTCATATTGTTTTAAGGAGATGAAGGTTGTGGGTTATAGTTTACTTTTAATTGGTAGTTTGGTACCGTATTGTTATTTTGTATTATTATATTATAAATATGTTTTGGTAAATTATTAGTTCAAATATTAGCTGGATTATTATGGATTTGAAACTATAACCCGGGTTTGGAAAAATTAAGGATATTTTTTTACAAGTTCTTATGTTATTGTGGGTAAAGTTAAAATACAGAGGGAGACAAAAATAAAAAGTGTGAGAATGATTTATGACCACATAAAAAATCTCTTAAAAATAAATTCATAAAAAATAATAAAAAAATCATAACTCAAAATATAAATACAAAACGAAAATTAAAAAATTAAAATGTTTCCGCCATCATTCCCGTTTAAAAAAATAAAAAAATTACAAAAATACACAATGCCGAGATCAAAGACACAATGACGAAAATGAACAAAAGACACAATTATAACTAAAAAAAAACACAATAGATCACAAAATATAACACAATGTTGAGTAATATAACACCATATAAAGAAAAAAAAGACACAATGTCAAGGAAAAAAGACACAATCAATGAAGAAATAAACACAAAACACAATGATAAACAAAAAGACAGAACGAGAAAGACGGTGAAAATATTTTTGTGTTTTTACTTTTTTTGTTTTTAATTAAATTTTGAGTTATGTTTTTTATTTATTTTTAGGGTTTTTTTTGTGTGGCTAAAAATTATTCTCATCCTTATCATTTTTGTTCCCCTTTGTAGAATAACTTAACTCATGTTATTGTTTTTATATTTTCAACTGTGTGTAACACGGGTTCTAATCTAGATATCAATAATAACGATTATATCAATAATAATCGTTCCCTTAAATATATTAAACTTTCATTTGTTCGTTTTATATCAATAATAATCGTATTACCAAAACTATCGTTATATTAAATTAAATTACTAAAAAAAGCTTACTGGTATTAATTAATTCTCTATTTAGTAACTGTTACACTTTTAATTGTGTTAACAAAACTATATATGTAACTTTTAACTTATAGTTGTTTTAAATAAAATTAATTATAAAGTTTATTTAATAGTCATCAATCATATTCACATACATCATCTACTAATTAATGTTTTAAATTATATTTTTGTCACTATGTATATTGTACAAAAGGATAATAATTTTCTTGATCTAATATAAGTTTTGACTTCAAATCAATTCTTAAGTTGACAACCATTAATTTACATTAAATCATATATTTTAAAACACCTAAAAATAATGTTTAAAATGATTTTAACATAGTTTTCAAGCAAATAGTGGTTGTTAAAAATAAAACACGTTTACTTTTCAATTTATACATTTTTCTCCGTAAAATAACTATTAGTGAACATGAAATGTTTTCTTAATTTATTCATATTATTCCCATAAGGAAAAAGCGTTTTTTAATTATTTATATGTTTAAAGTTTAACAAAATTAAATTTCTATTTTCATCACTACTAAATTAGAATGAACAAAAGATGGCGAAAAGTTTAATCTCCTAAGGCTATGTGTAGTGGATGGGCTACAAAATGGGGCGTTTTGTGCCTTGTGGCGCCCAGTTTGCAAAATGTGGGTTTTTGTGTTTAGGGATGTAATGGTGTTGTAGCCCCTATATATATATATATATATATAGGGTAAGGATCCTAAGAGAACACTTTGCAAATTGAAAATTTTGAGAACCATTTTGGACCACTAAAAACACCTTTAAAAAATTATTTAAAAAAATCATAAAACAAAAAAGAACAAAACTTTTAAAAAAGTAAAAAAACCAAAATTCTTATATTTCATTCCGGTTTCATTAAAAAAAATAAAAAAAAATAAAAAAAAGTCGTATTATACACATATGTATAATTTTATTTAATCTTTAGTTACGTAATATACACATATGTACAATATCATTTATCTTAAATTATACACATGTGTATAAAAAAACATGTAAATGTACATATATGTATATATTATACATATGTGTATATAATTTAGCTAAGCCGAGTTTTTTTTTAATTTATTTTTATTTTTTATGAAACGGGATGTTAAAATAAGAATTTTGGTTTTTTTTACTTTTTTCATTTTTGTGTTTTTTTTTATTTTATGATTTTTTTTTTATTTTTGGTTTTTTGTGGTCTAAAATGGTTCTCAAAGTTCTCAATTTCAAAAAGATTCTCTCATGATCCTGATCTTATATATATATATATATATGTAAGACACATGTGAATATAATAATAATAATTGGAAAAGGAAGAAAGGGCGAGAAGCAGTAGTCACCCCCCCAATTCTCCCATTTGTAGCCATTGGGGGCGGTGTTGTAGCCCCTTTATCGCCCCAAAACCATCAAATTTGTAGCCCACTATGGGTGGCCTAAGTAGATTCAATTGTCTAAATGTGTATAAAACAATATAGCTACAAAGGAAACGAGTTAAATGAGTACACATCACATAAAAGCTAAAGAGCACAATTTATTAAAACAATATTAGATTATTATTATTATTCAATAATTATTTAACATAATTTATACACAAAAGAGTTATAAAAAAATGTATGAGAAAGATTTGACTAAATTCCTGAATGATATATATTTGAAATCAACTATATGTCAAATACACTTGAATGAAAATTAATATGTTATTATTATTATTATTATTTTTTTATATGTTTTGAATATTAATTAAGACTTTATTTTAACGATCAATTAATTATAGTATTATGAAAGACTAAATTTAGGTTTTTGATTGTCATAACAATTTGTTTTGTAACATAATTTTATAATATACTTATAAAAAGAAATGTCTTGGATATTGTTCATCTTTTAACATCTTTTAACATTTATGTGTAATAAATGTTTTAAATTGATGTGTAAATAAACACGGATACTATCTTTGAGTAATAAACATTACAGTTATTAGTGTGTAATAAATGTCTTCGATAGAGTTTATCTTTTGAATAAAAAATGAGATAGAAGCTTTATTGAATCGACATTATAGAATTGTTTTATTGATTTGGAACCTAATTTTCTTTGTTTGCTTATTATTGTACTAATGGTGTAAGTTATAAAATATTTTAACTTTTCATTTATCTTTCTTAGTTTTTGTAGTATTTGATTCGATATGATGTCTTATAATTCATGTAAAATTATCATTTATTTATAAGTACAACATTTGCATTTCATTAAGTTTATGTGATGCTATATATATATATATATATATATATAATGTTTTTAAATATGTTCCATCGTGTGTAACACAAGTACTATTCTAGTATTAACATTATTCAAAAGTAATTTTATCAAATTTTATATAAAATTTTTTTATTACATATATTAAACACAAGTTTATATGTGTGTAAAATTTATGTACTAACAAATTTACATATGTGTAAGAAAAACATAGATATGTATAAAAACTAATTTTCAAAATTGTAATCGTAAATATAGATATAATAAGTTAAAAAGTTTTATTTGTTTATTGATTTATTATTAATATAATTTAAAAATGCTATCCAAAACATAAATACATATATCACTATAACAAGTAGTTCATACAAACAACGATTCGTACAAACAAAACATAATCTAAAAAACCATCCAAAAGCTGCATCACGAACATTGTCATCGTCGTCCCTAAACGCCGCATCATGAACATCGTTGTCTTCGTCGCCCATGCGTCTCATGCCCGATCCCTGACCGGTGTCATCCACATCGTCGCCATGCCCGCTTTTAACGCCTGATGCGCTCGCCTCGTGCCCAAGATGTAAGGCCTCGATTCCGGTGCCCTACTTTGACGTTGGATTTACTCATAAACACAATTCTAAATATCAGAGTGAATTAAAACTTTCGCGGAATAATAATAAAAGTCAACCATTCGTTACAAACATTCATAACTTGTCTTTTAAAACATAACATAAGATATAGTATCAAAACATTATGACAAATCTTCAAATGCCAGCCTCTTCATTCCTGCCATGTGTCCCCCTCAAGCCAGTTGTCTTAGTCGATTAACCTACGTGCATACTAAAATTCAGCTACGCTGAGTGAGTTCTAGTTAATCAGGCAACATACAATACCTTCACATACTTACATATGTATCCGAAGGTACATACTTCATCTTTCCTTACATACGTACATACATACGTACTTTCATTCGTTATTTCATACTCACATACTTTCATTCATACATATACGTTTTAAAGAGCATTTCGTTCTATAACCTTCGGAGATATTATTAGGGTTCCCTACATTCGCAGATATTATTAGGGTCTGTTCCCTACATTCGCTCGCAGATATTATTAGGGTCCATTCCCTTTGTAACCATAGCTTTCATCTATTCTATAACCATACATACCTTTCTTTATATAATCATACTTTCGTACATACTCATTTCATTACATATTTCCATACGTACCTATTTCATTCGAGGCATACTACACAACACTTTCCCTGTCGATACGTGCAATATCCGAAGACGTTCACGCGCCGACAAGAATTCATTCATAACATTCATACATACTAACATGTCAATCATTATAGCATACATTTACCATTTAAGGTAAGTGTATTAACGTTCACATTGAGTATGCACACAGCCCCGAAAACATAACAAGCAAATGGGGCTAAAAACTCACCTGAGTCATTTCAAATTGAGTATGCACACAGCCCCGAAAACATAACTAGAGCAGTATTTGATATTGTGTTACGTTCACCGTTAATGGTTATTCCTTTATTTAGCTGTGCACGATTAACTGTTTAATAAACACAATATCAAATACTGCTCTAGTCATTCTTAACTGCCTGCTTAATTAGTCCTAAGCGTCTAAGCCGGTTTTACTTCATCGATCCCTAACTGGTTAGTTAATCATTATACATTGACCCCTTGAGTTATTTTTCAATAATTGATAAAGTCCAAGGGCTTCTATGTAATTAAAACATTTATTCAAAGTCCAGGGACCTTTCTGTCATTTTATCAAACTTCATTCGTCCTTTGACCTTTAACGAATGGGGGCTCATTCGTTGACTGGACTAATGGATGGGAATCTAATGAATGTGAGCTCATTCGTTAATCTGGTCTAACGAATGACCTCTCAACGAATGATGGTTCTATAACGAATGGGCTCGTTCGTTTTGATCTGTCTAACGAATGGACCTTCCAACGAAGGGGGGTTCATTCGTTAGTTCTCCACAACGAATGGCATAAAGAATGGCAGTTCATTCGTTATTCTTCCTTAGCGAATGGGCATAGCGAATGGTAGTTCATTCCTTACAAGCGCCTAGGGTTAGGTCAGAGAATGTCATAACATTCCCTGACATTCCCTTATCGCCGGCGCCGCCTTTCCGGCGCCATCTTTACCAGAAAACCGGAATCTTGCCGGAAAAGCGAGATCTCACTTGTTTTTCCACCTTTCTTCTCCGTTTGATCTGTATCCGAGCTACGGTGACCCCTAAGCTCGTATTTCCATCGGTTTATACCCGATTCCATCCGGACCTCGTGACTTTAATGGTTGAGGGTGTCGGCTCATCGTTTCGAGACTAGATCTAGTGGGTTTGGATCCATATAAGATCATATTATCATACCTCGGATCAATGCTGGGTTTTTCCTTCTTGGTTTCGGTTGGAGAAAGAGAGAGAGCTTAAGTGTGTGTTTTGGGTGGCGTATGGAATGAGTGGAAATGGATGGATTAATGGATAATTATGGTTTATTATGGGCTTAAGCCCATGGTCTTTCTCCTTTTCTTATTAATCCAAGTCCATTATCCACATTTATTTAACCCAACACAAGCCCAACTCATAATAACTAATATTATTATTTTATTAACCGAAACAGAAAACGGGATGTTACAAGTCTTCCCTCCTTAAAGAGGTTGCATCCCCGAAACCTAACTTTTACTTAAACAATCACGGGTAATACTTGCGCATCTCTTCTTCAACTTCCCAAGTGGCATCTGATCCTTTACGGTGCTTCCATATCACCTTTACCAAAGATATAGCTTTATGACGAAGCTGCTTTTCCTTGTGGTCGACTATCTCTACGGGTTGCTCGATATAGTTTAACTGTTCATCAGCCTCATTGTCTACTAATGGCACATGTGACATGTCATCAGCTAGACATTTTCTTAGATGAGAAACATGAAAGGTAGAGTGAATTCCCTCTAACTCCTCGGGTAAATCTAGCTTGTAAGCCATTTCACCCACGCGATCGATGATCTTACACGGCCTAATATACTTTGGACTTAACTTTCCTCTCTTCCTAAAATGAAAAGTTCCCTTCCAAGGCGAGACCTTGAGCATCACATTGTCACAAATGTTAAACCCGATCGGTCGTCGTCGCTTATCAACATACGACTTCTGATGGTCTTGAGCAACTTTCATTCTTGCCTTGATCTGATAGAACCTTGACGAGGTTTCTTGCATAACTTCTAGGCTTCCAATATCCTTCTGGCCAATCTCTCCCCAACATACCGGAGTTCTACAATGTCTACTATACAACATCTCAAGTGGTGGCATACCGATACTTGAATGGTAACTGTTGTTATAAGAGAACTCTGCCAGGTGCAGATGATCATCCCAACTTCCTCCAAAATCTAGAATGCTAGCACGTAGCATATCCTCAAGGGTTTGAATAGTCCTTTCAGACTGTCCATCTGTTTGAGCATGATACGCCGTAGTGATGTTCAATCTTGTCCCCATAGCTTCGTGGAACTTCTTCAAGAATCTTGAAGTAAAACGAGTACTCTATTATACACGATCAACATCGGTACTTCATTCTTATCCACAACATCTTTTATGAACACATTTGCTAACATTTCTGACGAGATG
Organism: Bidens hawaiensis; assembly: GCF_021521415.1. Taxonomy (NCBI): domain Eukaryota; kingdom Viridiplantae; phylum Streptophyta; class Magnoliopsida; order Asterales; family Asteraceae; genus Bidens; species Bidens hawaiensis. The sequence continues at coordinate 2,100 of NW_027493457.1, read as the reverse complement.
GCCTCTCGTATAGGCAGAAAGTGAGCACTTTTCACTAAATGGTCCACAATCACCCAAATGGTATCATGATGTTTCGCTGTACGGGGTAGCTTAGTTATGAAATCCATGGTGATTTGTTTTCATTTCCATTCAGGTATCTCCAATGGTTGCATCTTCCCATAGGGCTTCTGGTGCTCTGATTTTACTTGCAAGCAAGTGAACCACTTACTGACATAATCTACTACATCATTCTTCATACCCGGCCACCAGTAGTCTCTCTTAAGATCCTGATACATCTTGGTGGATCCCGGATGAATCGGGTATCTTTACTTATGAGCTTCATCTAGGATTCGGCCTCTAAGATCTCCATGACGTGGAATCCACAAATGGTTAAACCTAGTATTCACACCATGAGTGTTATCCATCAGCTCATTTTCCTTTCCGAAAATTCTCTCTTTCTTCATTAGCGTTTCATCTGCAAGTACCTCAGACTGCACCTTGATGATTTCTTCAAAGAGATTTGAGTTAATGATCAACTTATAAGACTTCACTGTTGCAATGACTTCTTTGTTCTTACGGCTTAGCACGCCAGCAACCACATTAGCCTTACCAGGGTAGTACTTGATATCACAATCATAGTCCTTATCAACTCTAACCATCTTCTCTGTCTCATGTTCAGTTCTTTTTGCTCAAAGAAAGACTTTAAACTCTTATGATCCATATAAATGGTACACTTAGTACCATACAGATAATGTCTCCGTATCTTGAGAGTATGCACTACTGCTGCTAGCTCTAAATCGTGCGTCAGGTAGGTACTCTCATGAACCTTTAACTATCTAGACGCATAAGCTATAACCTTCCTTCGTTGCATTAGCACACAACCTATCCCACGATGCGAGGCATCAGTACAAACAACCAAATCCTCATCATCATCGGGTAGAGAAAGGATTGGAGATTGTGTGAGTCTTTTCTTTAATTCCACAAAAGATTCTTCCTGAAACTTACCCCAATTGAATACTACAGACTTCCGGGTCATTCTGGTCAGTGATGCGACTATCTTGGAGAAGCCTTTAATGAATCTCCTATAATAGCCATCCAACCCTAAGAATCTGCGTATATCAGTTGGGTTCTGCGGAGTCTTCCAATTCGTTATCGCTTCAATCTTAGCTGGGTCCACGGTAATCCCTTCAGGATTGATTACGTGACCTAGAAACTGTACCTCACGCAACCAGAATGCGCACTTCGAGAACTTAGCATACAGTTTCTTTTCCTTCAAAATCTCCAATACTTCTCTTAGATGCTTTGCATGGTCAGACTCTCTCTTTGAATAAATCAATATATCGTCAATGAAAACGATAACTGACTTTACTAACATCGGCCGACATACCCTATTCATCATATCAATAAATGCTGCTGGAGCATTCCTAAGACCGAACGACATCACGAGGAACTCGTGGTGTCCATACCGCGTTTGAAACGTTGTCTTAGGTATGTCTGCCTCTTTCACCTTCAGCTGATGATAGCCTGATCTAAGGTCTATTCTTGAGAACCAACTCGAACCTTGTAGTTAATCAAACAAATCATCAATCTGTGGCAATGGATATCTGTTCTTCACCATAAGCTTATTCAACTCACGATAATCTATGCACATTCTGTAAGACCCCGTCACCGGTGCCTTACGTTGGACGTTGGATTTACTCATAAACATAGTTCTATTCATCAGAGTTAAATAAAACATACGCGGAATGTTAAAACTTTCATAAAACATTTCTTAAATCCATAGCTTGTTTTAAAACAAGATCTTGTCTTTCAAAATAAACGAAACATTAAACATAAACGTCTTGAGTCATCCGATGCCAGTCTCTTATTCAGTGCCACGTGTTCCCCTCAAGCGAGCTGCCTCATCCTACTCACCTGCGTGCATACTAAAAGTCAGCTACGCTGAGTGAGTTCTAGTTAATCATACAACATACAATCGGTTCACATACTTGCACACATGCCCGAAGGGGTGTACATTATTCATACATAACTATCCATTCTATTTAAAGAGCCTTCCGCCCCATAACCTGTATAATAATTACATGCATCAATTAACTATCACTACACATTTTCTGTTAGGAT